>NC_138582.1:88581850-88989662 GCF_964289735.1 Phaethon aethereus | reverse complement strand
AATTCTCACTGGCTACTAACACTGAAGAAAAATAAGAGTAACAGTTTGTATGTAAGACTACAGTGAATAGTTTCCAAATTTCAGTTTTAATTGCCAGAGTATTCCAAGGTCTAAATAAATAATAAATAAATAATAAATAACAATAAAAGTATTCCAAGGTGAGTCTGTGTTGTATGAAGCAATGATGAAGCTGAGTTCTGTGGCTTCCAGCAAGATAGCTAGAACTACAGACAGGAAGACATCACAGAATAAAGTCCAGCAACAGAAAGCCTGTGGATTTTCAAAATGCTATTGTAAGTGCTATGATCCACTTACGTAATTTCTCTATTAACTTGTAACAAGCATACAAAGTTCTTGTATAGATAATGTGAACAGTAGGGAGGTTCACCCATAATAAACATGAGAAATATTTCAGCCTGAATACATGCAAGTGCAAATTATTATTTGATTCAGTATTAAACTGAAAGTCTGAAAAGGCAGGTTACCATAATTTGAAATCCCCACGATTTTTCAGATCTGTGACCAGGAACCTAAATTATGGAAAGGAATAGAATCTAATGACATATTGAGCTTAGACATATTGTAAAGATGTCTATGACTTGGCAGCATACAATTAGAACTTCAAAAATAAAACAGCACAAAAGCACATATGCTGTATGCATTTTAATTTTCTATTTTATGCCACAGTGGCTGTGTTTTGTGGCCTAAACTGAAGAATTAATTACAGTTCTTCCCTTACTCAACAACTGCCACCAAGAGAGCTCCAAAAGCATTCAGCAGTATTCAAAAGGTATGGAGAGGAGGTAGAAAGGTTTTCAGAACTGGTGAATTTCTGTAAGTAGGGGAGATGGGAATAATAGCTCTGAAGCAATGAGTTTAACTCACCCTTCCATATGAGGGCGTAGAGCCCTGTTTTTTGCTGAGTTTCTACAAGAGTCATAGAGCAAGGTGCCCTGCACTGCAGCAAGTACCTCCATAAATGACTAATATTGTCAACTTTATATGACATTCACAATTTAGTCATTTCCCTAAAACAAATTCTCCGTGGCTTGGTTTATACCACGATGGTGATATAATGCTGCTTGCTATAAAAAAAAAATCAAAGGGAGAATGGCATAACTCCTCTCCTTAAAGAATCTGCCTTTCTATACATGTATTTTTTAACTCCAGTGAATAAGTGGCAATGACAAGTTATAATGCTTAAAACATACAACCTCAGGAAAGTGAAAGCTTACAAATGAGTTTAAACTATTTTTAACATATATAAAGAAGACAAATATGTAAAACTTGTATTCATTTCTGATGCTGTTTAATTTTACAATAAAAAAAAAAATCAAGCTTATGATCCAAACTCACCCCAATACTGACACTGTGCAATCTCAATGAAACTGAATTTCAAACTACATTTTACTACTGGGAGATGTGTGCCTACAACTCTTCAATGATGACAATCCATACTTAACTAAATATCTATAAAATAAAATGGATATAGTGGAGTGGGTAAGCAGAGAAAAACCTTTTCTGAGGAAGAAACAGATTCTTTGTACAAGTAGCAGAGAAACACTTGGTCCTTTTTGTCTTTCCCTCCTTCCTCCCCAGGGTCAGACTGATGGAAGAATAGACCTCTGTCCACTTATTGCCATGTCCATGGCTGATCCAACAAAGAAGGTGGAGAAATGACACACACAGACAGTCAAAAGCCTTCTTCACACACGCAGAGCTACACTTTGTGGAAGGACTGGATTTAAAAAAAAAAAACCCAAACTTCTAATAAACATAATTTTCATCACTCACAAAATCAAAATGTCTATAAAGTTCTATTAAGATTTTTTTAGGTAATAGCAAGAATGTTTTTTTAGTAGGATTTCTGTTGATCAGTTTTCTTGAGGTAAATACATAGTAGTCACTTGATATCTATTTCTTACGATTACCTTTTCAGTTATGATATTATCATTGGGTCTTTATCTCAGTTGTCTTGCAGACATGGGATATGGCAGCTTTTTTAGTAGAATCAGATTCTTCATCACATGCTAATAATCCTTTACAGATATCCAGATAACAGCGGCCATTGCAAATTGATCTGCCCATAAATAAGCTCAACAGTACCTTCAGAGCAGAACAGTCAATGAAGGATGAAAGAAACAGCATTTGCCAAGCATCTTGTTTATTCACATGTACTGCATGTCACAGATTATGTTTGTTCTAAAGGGATTAAATACTAGCCATCTGAGTAAGTTACAAAGATATTGGGGGCCTGGACCTGCCACATACAAAGTCATTCTAAGGAATATCAGTAGACTTGAATATCACTCAACAACATATTTTGTTTCCTAAATAATTATAACAGCTTAAAAGTATCCTAAACTTTATACAAAATTGTCTCTCTCTCACAGTTATTAGCTGTTAAGCTATTCTAACAGCTTGTCCTGGTTTCAGCCAGGATAAAGCTGGTTTTCTTCACAGAAGCCAGTGTGAGGCTGTGTTTTGGATTTGGGATGAGAAAACGTTGATAACGTGCTGGTGTCTTGGGTTGTTGCTGAGCAGTCAGGGACAGTCCAGCTTCTCGTGCTGGGCTGCCAGCGAGCAGGCTGGGGGTGCCTGGGGAGCTGGGAGGGGACACAGCCGGGACAGCTGACCCAGGCTGGCCAGAGGGATATTCCCTACCATACGACGTCATGCCCAGTACATAAACTGGAATTGGCCGGGTGGCGGGAATCGCTGCTCGGGGACAGGCTGTCGATCACCAGGTGGTGAGCAATTGTTGTATTGGGCATCACTTGTTCTCATACATTCCTTTGTCGGTATTATTATTGTTGTTATCACTGTTGTTTCCTTCTCTCTTGCTGTCCTATTAAACTGCTTTTATGTCAACCCACGAGTTTTTTCCCAATTCTCTCCCCCATCCCACTGGGGGAGGGGGAGTGAGTGAGCGGCTGCGTGGTGCTTAGTTGCCGGCTGGGGCTAAACCACGACATAGCTGTTACATACTTGACCATCAATTTTATATTTTTTAAAGATTATTTTAGTTATATATGTAGCTATAAAACAACAAATTATTTAGAACAGAAAAACCCCAGAAACCAAAACAAAAAACCCCAAACCAAATTCTGAAGCAAACAAACAAAAAAAGGCATAGCTAGACACAAAGGAGCAAAACTGGGCAAGTTGGAACACAGAGACAAGTCAATCCAGAGAGTATTTTTTACCTGTTTTGTGTTGTAGCTCATGTTGTTTGAAGTAATGCTCCATGTGCTAGTGAATTTTCTGCCTTCCCCCAATACAAAAAATCATAGCCACACCTGTGTAGCTGCGGAAGGATGCCTCCCACCTGTGCACTGGGAACAAACAACATTTCCATAGAGAGATGAATGAATCACTTTTAAGAGATTCTCTATATTACTATGCCTAGTTTGTTCTCTTTGGCAAGGACAACATATTTTGAATCTCACGTGTTTTGACACTTTTTTACTTGGTGGTATCTGCTATAGCAGTACGTAAAGCATGAATTAATGATTCACACAGCTCTGATGTCTGTGAGAATTGTGTTGAAATATACTGTTTGCTCTCCTCAGTGTGAAGCTCATGCTGTAAACCTAAGGGTGGTAATGTCTGTGTGTGCTGCAGTTATACTTTCTATTTTGTGGGGGAGATATGGCATGTAATATTAGCTAGATTGTCATCAATACTAACAGGTTGAGGATTTTAAGATCCTAATTTACCATTATACCACTAACATTTGATTCTAGAGACCTGTTAAAAAAAAAACCCAAACCTTGTAAAATATCAATTCAGGAGGTAGAACTTCCTTGCAAACTGAATTTTCACTTCATTGTAAATATATACAACAAAAATTTATATGTCTTGCTGTTGCACAGAACATACAGAACTGCAGAAAGACTATTTATGTGATTAAAAAACCCAAGTAACTAAAAATGTGAAATGAACACAGTCTACTGATATGAATGAATTCTTCTTACAGTATATTATCAAAATTGCAAGGACCAATATGTATATTTATACATATTTTCATATATATATATATAAAAACCTATAGGTTACCCAAAAAGATATTACGCTACCAATATACCCTTCTGTAGCTGCATCCTGGTGTTCCTTTAAAGAAGCATCTTTTTTTATTTTCTTTCCTATACACAAACTATTCCCAGCTGCAATTAAATTTAATCATGAGGGAAAAACAGATGGCAAAATCCTGCCCCTGAACACACCAGGCTCCCAGGATCCCGTGATGTGTTACCTGGTTCTAAAGAAGAACAGAAAAGGAGAAGTCACCTATTGCACTGAAGTAGTCAGCCAGAAGGCTCCAGAAGTCTGAAGAAATTGCTAAAACTAATGTCTCAGTTACTTCTGGTCAACCCAACAGTGTGTTGGCAGCAGAATCTCAACTCAAAGAGTTATATGATTTAAGCTTTTGTTTTGTTCTGAATCAAAATGAAGTATCACACATGCTTGATATTTTTTAATAGTTTTGCTAAACCACAACCTTAGAAAATGAGGCAGAAAGAGGCATCAGGAGACTGTTCTATCACCATGCCAGTAGAAACACATCAGCTATATCAATATCATTTATGGCATATGTGTCTCACCTATTGTTAAAAATATCCATGAGTAGGACATTACAATGTCTCTGAGCAATGTATTCCAGTTCATTATTGTTTTGATAATAAAGTAATTTGTATTTCTGCATTGAACAAAGGATATGATTTGGAAGAAGAAAGAAAATGTTTAGTCTTAAGAAATCTTGAAACATTTTGACAATTTTTCTTCTAAATAAAATATCTAAATTAGGGGTATTACCACAGAAAGTTCAAATTGGATAGAATAATGCTTTCTAAATGAGAAAAAAAAATCTGATTTCCAACTATACTGTGTATTAAAACAAAGACCTCCCGCTAAGGCTTGCACCATTTTACTTCCCAGCGGACTACACATACAGAATTATTCTTTGTCATACAAGAATTTGCATTTAAGCATTAGGAGAGCAAAGAATCATTCTTAATAATAGGAACCCATTATGTATCTCATCTGTTCTGTTTTAGAATGGACCTTTTTTTTTTCCTGAAAGTATAATTTCTTTCCATTGATTGTATCTGAGAAATTAATTCTGGTACCTGTGTTGTAAGCATTTAAATTTTGAAGAGGCAAACCCTACTCAAGTCATCACTGTTATTGTTGGACACTGTTTCATGAAATACCAATTCTACTATTTTTCATCAATGTCTCAGATGAACTTACTGACTGAACTAGTATTGCTGCACATCACACCTGGGTATTTTGCCACCAGCCTCAATGTGCCTCTTGCTGTGTGAAGTCCTTTCGAGCAGTAACTCCCCTGCCAGCTTGAGCGGTATCGCAGAATAGAGTTCTCAGTGTCACAGCAGGTGAAGCAACTAGCAGAGACTTCGGTCCTTAGTTTCTAGTTCTTACTGAACTTTAAAGGAGTTTTTATTTCAAGCCTTTCTTTATAGACTTATTAGAAGTTTCCTAAATGTAAGTATATATCCAGGAGGGAAAAATGGGTGTTCAGAAAATCAGGTATTATGGGTATGTCTCCTGTATGATTTGAGACCATAGGTCCTGTTTAGGACTTCAATGGAGGAAAAAAAAAAAGATACTAGGCTATTAAGGATACTGTGTTCTGAAATCTACATGAGTTTTCACACACAGCCTTTCTGAGAACTCAGGACTCCCATAATTCTCTTTTCATGTCTGATTAAACAATATTTTATAGGACTTCGATTATATTTTAGATACAAGCTCAGTACTGCACAATGACTTTCCATTAAGCGGTCTCAAGTGGGCTTTCTTGGCACTTCCCAGCTGTGTCAGGTAATCTTTGCTTAAAGATTCTGCTCCTCCAATTTGAACTGGCAGACTGGGATTGATTATTCTAAATTACTGACTGCTGCTACTGCTGAGTGACGCTTGTAGATCTGTTGGCAAGATATCCTGGAAGAGGGCTTTTAGAGGCTTTCTGGTGTTCTGATAGGCTTCCAAACTCCAGTGATAGGCATCATGCATAGCTACCAGCTTCAGACCTTGTGGCCTGATCCTGTATTTTTTGTGCATCCAGGACTCCAGTGGCATAGTATTCCAGTCCCTGGAATCAGGCACTTGTGCAAAACAGCTCTAACACATTACAGATCATCAAGATCCCACTGATTTCACTAGAATTTCTGAGTGCTTTTAAGGCATCTTGTCCCTTGCCTGCTGAAATGCCTTGATTTTTTTTCCAGGGCTCTGCAGTCTGGGAAGTGTTTTTTTTCAGTCCTATTGACATTGTGTATTTGTTTTTAAATGGTCAAACAAAGCAGAATTGAGAACCTACTTAAAGAATTTGCCTAAAGAATTTTACTTGGAAAGATTCTAAACTGCTCAGAGAATAAAAATATTAAAAAAAAAAAACTAGTAAATATTATTTCTCAGAAAACACCAGAACCTGGCCTCATACTGTTACTGTCCCTTTGCAATTAAAAACAAGTCGGGGGGAGGGGGGAAAGGGGGGAAGTTTGTGTTTTGGAAGGGCTTTTTGTTTTGAAAGATTGGGTAGAAAATCAAAACTGCGAAAAATATTTAGTAAAGAGAAAAAATTGCAATTGAACAAAAACAAATCAAGAGTTAACAGTTTTAATTATTTTGAGTGTATATGCTTTAGAAAAAATATATTTCTCTGCAGTTCATAGGTTCCTTGGTTTGAAATATGATATGGGTATCTTTCAGCAGCTGTAGTTAGAATGACAAGCAACAGATAAATCATCAAAAGACAAATGGCAAACAGTAGGTAAATTAATTTTTGAAATGGCTTTTCAACTTAGATACATCAATTATAACACAATCATTGCAATTTAGCAATAATGCAATAAATATGACACATTAGCTGAGCCCAATTTAAAAGAAAGGATTTTGAAATACTGTTTAAACATTTCATTTCTACATCTCTTTTGGTAAGGAACGCATAAAAAGAATGCAAGTAGTTTAAAAATACATATTACTTTCTCCTGCTAAGATGAGGTTTTCTCCACATCTTGACCTATTTCATTCAGATAATTTATTAACTAATGTAAGCAAATGAATTCATAGTAATTAATGATAAAGAAAGCATAAGGGACTCACACAGGCCTTTCCTATGCCTATACATGTTTGCCAGAATACACTCCCCAGTAGTTTGCCCATTTCAGTTTACATGGTTCCAAGTTTTACCACTTTGATGGAACTGATTAACCCTTTCCTTTCTCTTTCTGCATACTTTCTATGTTTTCATGATTTTAGTTTGTTAAATAATTTTTTTTTCAGATATTTGCAAGTGGAGTTATAGAAAGAGAGAAAATCATGGATAGGGTAAAAAGGCAGGATAATCATATTTGAACAGGTGCACAACACAGAGCTTTTCCAGACAGCTGGTTTGACTCAATTGCACTCCAAGTCTATTAAGCCCTGATGCCTCCTGATTTAATGAGAATACATTATAAATACTAACACATTTTTGTCTGGCTTGGCATCAATGTGTCTCTACTTCCCTCTTGGACGTGGCCAATTCTGACTAGGATGAAGATTTCTTTTAATGCTCTTTGATTAAATCTGAGCTGCTGTAAAAGTAATCCTCTTTAACACATAAATAATCTAGCCAGAGAAGCATGCGATGAATAGTCCACTTTCTCACAATTGCTCTGGACAAGAATAGTTGTAACTGGGAGCATGACTTAACTAAATAAGAGCAAAATGGTACAGAAGAGTTTGCCAAGAGTGGAAATTTTTAAAAGGCATCTATTCTTCTGTGGAGGTGCAATGTAAAGAAGTTAAAAATAATTTGTTATTAGGAATATATCTGTATAGCTCTACAGCTTATCACCATATTATCTGCAGGCTCAAATTAATGATTCTCCTTATGGAGGTGGGGAACTAAGGCATCAAGTAGACCAACATGCCCAAGATAACAAACTTTATGCAAAACCAGGAACTCACCACAAATTGACTTTTTATATGATGAATTATATAGTACGTCTCCCTTACCACTCTCAGAAAATGTAAACTGAAACATAATACCCAAATTACAGTGGCTGACAGTGGAAAGATCAGATCCATCCATCTATACAGAAAGTGATACATACACTTTTTATAGATTCATTAACGTCAGATAATACTCATGAGATGGATATTTATGTACTACTACTTATGTAGCTTGGCTGAATCGTTCTTAACATTTTGACAACGTATCAGCACTATTTCCTCTAAACATCAGATGTCTAAGATAAGCCTCTCTTCTTACACCGTTTACAGTAATAAGGCTGTAGGTGCTCACTAATCTCTGTTAAAACCTACATATAACCCAAAGTATTTTCCTAAATAAATTTGTTTTCAATAACTCCCATTCAAAGTCTTACATGTTTTCTTCTCGGAATAAGCATAATATTTTCACGGAGCTTCTTCACACCGTGTCCACAATTTCTTTAATTTTACTAAAACTCAAATCATTGCAAAGTCTGCTGCATACTCAGTTTTCATTACAATTCAGTAACTGTCCAATTTAGTATTTTAAGCAAAAGCAATTTTGCAGCAGATATGATGTTCCAGATCTATTTTGGTTAAAGTTAAGTTTTACAGAATTAGATAACAATATATGAATTTGTATACATATATACTTTATTACTCTATCTTTTCCTGTATTAGCAGATTAGTATGGTTTTATACCCTTGCAGTTACCTGCTACCTCACATTGCATACACAGGACAATAATGACAAGCTTGGAATTTTACGGAGGTCAAAAGAAAATCTTAACAGAAAATTGCAAAATTGTAAACTTGAAGTTTCTAACAACTTCTGTAAAAAAAAAAGAAAATACAGAAGTGTTGCAGTTCCTTTACAAAAAGCTTGTGATGTAGAAACAGTCAAAGACTTCATGTGTCCTAGCTAATGCATTGCTAAAGTGAGATTGGGAGTGTAGCAGATCTGCAAAGATCATTCAGGTAAGAACTGAGCTGCTGAAGCTAAAGCACATTGAAAAAAAGTCATATCTGGACTGTTAAGTGAGTAGATTGCCACCAAAAAAGTGCTTAGGCCCACATTTTAGTCAGGAACAACAGAGACGGCAGAAAAAAAATGATGCAGCAGTATCAACAAGTAAATATGTAATGGATCCAAAGAGGTGATTGTCAGTATTTGGGAGAGATGTATCAGTTATGATTAGGTAAGGGAGCATAGGGTTTGGGAGCTTTAAATAAATGTCTTAGCTTTAAACTTTTTGGAGAATATACTAAATTTGTGGTAGATGTATGTTTTGCATTCATGGAAAAATACTGCTTTCCAAATGAGAGAACACAGAGAAGATACATGTTGCAACCAAATTCCCAAAGGAGTTGCTTAAAAAAAAAAAAGGGTCTTGATACAAGTTAAGTTCTTCAAAACTTAAAAAACCCCAAGCTTTTGCTTGCGCGCTATCGCACATTGAACTGGATCATAATTCAACCTACAGTGAAATACAAAACTACACTTAGAGCAAAATGGTTCACTATGTCATCAAGTGTCTTCAGAATGAAACACTGGGGCTACATCTTCTCTGCTACACAATGGTAACAAATTCCTTCCATATGTATAAAAGCATAACAGAAATGGTAAAACTGGTATGAAGAGAGAATGAAGAAGAATATCCAGGTGTGGAAACCCTGGAGAAATGAGAAGAATGGTTATGAGAACAAGGTGTCATCAGGGTCAAAGCACATCTCCATTGAGCTTCTCAGAACAGCTAGATTAGGAAAACAGAGAGGATGGCCTAGACACACACTAAAACAAACACTTAACAGCTGAAGAAATGATGGGAAAAAGACAGAGAACATAGGTTTGGTACCCTGAGACATCTAGATAAGAAAACAAAAGTCAGTGAGTAAATCCTAATAATCAGAGGGGCGAAAAGATGGAGATGAAAGGCTGCAATCACCATCAGCTCCCAGAGAGAATTAAAAAAGGCTCTGTTTAAAGAAAACCCTCTGGCCAATGAAAGAAGAACCCAGAAGGCATGAGGTGGTCTCACTAGCTGACGGTCTTCATTCAACGTCACTTTGAATGAAATCCTTAGCAGGTCTCTTTGATACAAACATTTCGGTGCCTGAATGCTGGGCAAGTTTTACGAGTTTGTAAGTATGAGAATTTAAGAAAATAAAATTAAAAAAAAAAATTAGTCACCTTCCTCTCCTACAAGATTTCACATTGAGAGTTGCTCCATTTTTGCTAGTTTTCTAGTTCTTCTAGTTCTGTTGTTACACTGATACCAGGATAAACTTTGCAATGCACAAAAAATGGTTTGTCTTATAATAAACAATAGCACTTATTGCCTCTGATAATATCAGAGTCTTCATTATTGTGAGCGGGCAGCTTTAATATCATCACCCCTTGGACAATTGTTATTTTATTTAAAAGTCTGGGACGAGAGAAGTATTTTTACTAGACAAGAGGTCAATGGAATCAGAGGTACATTTTGTTTTGTCTTTAAGGATTATATTAAAGAGTGGAGTGTGACATTGGTATTACTCCATGGAAAGCTATTCTGTGTTTGTTTCTTGTCTTTTTTTTTGTTTCTCTCCAGCTACTCCTTCGATTACCAAGTGATATCCTTAACACAGTGACACAATCCCTCTGGATCACACCACTCTATTATACTACTCCTATACTACTTTTTTCACAGATCTAAACTAAACCCATTTGAGATCTACATTTTCCCCATCCCACACATCAAGAAGTGCTCCAGTCAACATTCTACATAAACTACCTGCTGGACAATTTTGATGGCTGGTTGGAAATCCCTTGACATAACAACTCTTTTTTTTTTTCTTTTTTACTTTTTTCCCCCTGAAATGCACCTGCTGTCATCCAGTTATGACACTACTTATTTTGAACACTTCACCATCCATATAATGAAAAGCACACTGGTGACAAAAAAATCTACAGGCTCCAAATCAAAACTTCTATTGGAATGAATGCTGATGTGTGGTTAAAATTATTGGAGAAATTATCTTAGGAAACAAGAATTAACAGAGGTTGGAGATAGAAATAAGGATTGCAGAAGAATCAGGTTCATGTATGTGGCTTATTTCAATAGACAAACATCTCTGCTTTGGAATAGCAACTTTTCCTTTCTGGATAAGAAGTATCTAAAAATTCAAGCTACGAACTTCATTAATTTGAGTAAAGAACAATGATTTGACCACCTACCAGTCTATCATAACTGATCACTCAGGCCCTATGTTTCCTTCCACCAATGTCAACAGTAGAACTTCTTTTTATTTGGAGCTTTTTTAATAGGCTTATTGTGAATATATATAATTGCTTGTACTTACACGTAACACAATTCTGGAATGCTAGCTGTAGCATAGAAAATTCCTACTGTAGTGCAAACAGGTTAATTTTATTTAATATAAAAAATCATTCTGCATAGAGTCATGTGTAATTAACAGAATAGTTTAGCTTAACAGAACTGCAAAAGCATTCAATTAGCACATTCAGATTCTTAAAAAGCTTCAGATACATACCCTTGGGTATTTATTATTTGCTAGGTCTTTCTAAGATTATGGATATTCATGTGAGAATCAGATGTTTGCATAAGAATCAAAGGTATTAGTTCCCCATTCAGTATTAAAAAGACTATTGGTTTTGTTTTATTATAGTTGTTAGCTTGAACATTATAACACAGGGACATGCTTTAGCTTTCTGGCTTTGTTTTACTGCTTTCTAAGAATCTGTTTAAAAAATGGGTTTCAAATTATCTCTGTTGTCCTTATGCCAGCAGTTCTTCATAATGTATACACATATAATGACAGAAACCAAAATATCTTCCCTCAGAAGGGGTCAAAATATTACAGTACAGAGTTGCAGGTTAAGTACATGTCATAGTTCATCGTTAGCTACACTGTGGCTTTATTCATATCTAAACACTGTAAAAATGTTTTGGAAGGGAAGAAAGAAGTAGGAAAAAAAGTGGTTTTGTGACTTCAGGGAAAAAAAGTCAAGAATAAGTTTTAAAAATGAACTCTTCTGTTCAGAGATAAAAATATGTGTATCAAAGAGAGTATGAACTGTATGTTTGAAATCTTCCTCAGGCCTGAATATCTGAGAAACCTGATCTAGTTGAAGATGGCCCTGCTCATTGCGAGGAGGGGGCGTGGACTAGATGACCTTTAAAGGTCCCTTCCAACCCAAACTATTCTATGATTTTTTGATTCTATGATCTTATTTCTGCAAACATTTCAATGCAGAATTTTGACACTCCAAGTCACTTATGACTACCCTGGCAAGAGATATATGAAGTAATTTAAATATGCGTAAGTATAATTTATAAAGCTGTTACACAGAGAAACAGATTTGAGGTCTTGTCATACACCGTACACAGATCTTGGTTATTTTTGTTATGTTTGATATCCACTGCCAACATTTCATCTGCAAATACCTCTCAAAGCCTCCAAAAACTGGCATACAACACAACAAATGCATCAGCATATCTTTAGATAAATTTATTATGCAGCCAGAACTGTTATTTCACCCTTTATGACTGTATTGTCACTTACTCATCCAGTTTCTATAATGATTTAAAGAATTTGTAGCAATAAATTTCATTAGAAAGCATGATTTTTAGGTTCCAAACTAATTAAATGTTTTTCTTGCATTGCATCTGTCTATAGTTATATTTTTTCCAGTATCTCAAGCTATTCTTCCTCTTTTGATACTCATTATATATAACTGCAGGATCAAAATGTTATTTTTTAAGTTGAACATCAGATACACATTTCAGAAAGATGAGAAAAAAACAAAGCACATGCTATGATTCTATTTAGAGTTTTGTTCTATTAACATCTTTTTCCCTCACAAGAGATAGAGGATTCAGAATTATTAAATTTCTGGGGAAAAAAGAGCACTTTGTAAGTACACAAATATTTGCTTTCATCTCTGAAATCAAGGTCATTTTAAAGCCTCTAGAATTAATCAAAATTAATGATAAATAATTTTACAAAAGTGTCAAAATGAAAGAGAAAACTCCGAACTTTCTCACCATAGCTACAATTCATACCAAATTAAGACCTGTACAACAGAAAGCCAATACAAAACTGGGAGCCAACTGACAAATATTGCTTTCACAGCAATGTCTATAAATAATTTCTTATCAAATAAATAAAATATTATAATCACAACTTTCAATTCAGTCAAGAACATTTCCCAGCATTATCTGAATAGAAGATGTCAATAACAAGGCTGGAGCTATCAGCATTAGGTTAGACAAAGCAATGGGCAATGTGATGTCAAAACAGTACAAAATTTGTGTACACTGCTCACAGGCAAAGATTTCTAAACTATCTTGAAAAGCTCCACATAAAGACATTGGAACTTCTGAAAGGGATATTTAGATCAGCTCTTTGATATCGGAGTATAAAAAGGAACCAAATGTAGAAGTGGTCAAAGTATGTCAAGAACTAATCAGTAAAAATGAGACAGTTCAAAAAGTATCAAGAAAATTGATGACAAAAGACAACAGCATCATTCTCAATCCACAGAAAATCAACTAAGATACAAACCTATTTTGCTATATATGATAGTGTCAAATATCACAACTATGACTGTTTTCCCTTGAACGAAGCCAAAAATTTAGATAAAGGAGGCCACACAGAGCTAAGAGAAAGGAAGTAAATAAACCAGAATCAAAATTAGCTCTGCAAAAATGTCAGAAACAAACAAACAAATCCCAAAACTGTAATGAAACAGAGAGCAGATTAAAAAATTGTTGTGGATAATATTGTAACATTTAATGGATGAAGCAGCTGTTAAAAGGCATGGTGATAACATTTTTATGGGTTCAGTAAGTACCAAGTAAGCTGTTAAGTTTCCACCACCCAGCCTGCCCAAGAGAAACGGGTTAAGAAGTTAGCAGAAGAGAAAACATGCCAATTCAGAGAATACTATCAAGACCAGAAAAACAGACAAATATCAGAAAAAGAAATGTCTCTGACGAATTTATTTCACGGAATTAGGCTCTGTAATGTATCTTAGCAAACCAAAGGTATGAAAGGTGCAGTTATATGATCAGTTTTTTAAAAGTACAGGAAAGAACAAGTTAATAGAAATAACGCTGAAAATTCACAATACTTCAAGTTACAAAACTCTAAGATTTCAATCAGGAAAGCATCTAAAACAATGATGAAGTAACATATTTCAAGTGTTAAAATAATGGAATTGTATGCAATTGCAGGACAGCATGAAATATACTTCTCTAGAAATAAACTGTTTTGAGGCATCATTTTAGACAGAACTAAGAAATTGTTATGGAGAAGCTTATGGCAGTCTATCATTAGGACTCAAATGATCATATATTAAGCAGGTATTACAAGAAAAGGAGGTAGGAAACTATAGTTAGAAGTATATAGGAGCAAAAATTACTTATGATAAACTTCAGGTATTTCAATACAACATTTCTCCAATTCTATCTTAACTCAGAACCTTTTATAATACATATCTCAAGACAAAATTTATTTCCATGATAATATAGGGATGGAGGAGCTGAAAAATCAAAAATCTCCAGACAAATCTTAGCACCTTTATAAGGAAAATACCATAAGCACATTTAGTGTTAAATGGTGATTACCAGCATTCATGGGAGAAATCAAGTTTCTTTCCTCAGATATGCAGAAAAGGAAGAGTCAAGATGGCAAAACTGTCAGCAGTGAGGTTAGGACCCCAGAGAGAATTCTCTGCTGGAAGAGGAAAGCCACTGTGGAAACACAGGAACAAAAGACTGAATATTGAAGGTTCAGTCAAGTGCCATTAACAAGGCATCCTCTTTCCCCTTCTCCCTCAACAAAACCAAGTTCAAGGTCTTGCACTTGAACTCGGAAACTATCAATACTAACAAGGCTATAACAAGCCTGTTTAGCTGTAGTCAACATCTCTTAAACTAGGAAAGATTTCAAGGTAAACTATAAAATTGTTATTCCACTATATATTTTATCCTGTAGTATGTATTTTAAAGGAATTGTGATAACAAAATTTGCTTTTTTTGAGAGACTCCATAGGCTGAGATTAATGTACAAATGAAGTTATGCACAATGTACCAAACTTACACAGGAAACTAGGTTTGCGGATTGCAGAAAGCAGACATTTGAAATACTTGAGATTTCTGAGCGCTTGCAGGTTGCTTACAGTTTCAGTAGCACTTACAACACTTATTTCACTATGATCCACAGTACCACCAGCAAGCCCTACTTCATTTCCCTTTGAAAATTTTCAAGAATTAATATGCAATATGCATCTATGAAAAATGAAGAAAATTTATATAAATATCTGAACAGACCAATAACAGACAAGTAAGCATTGGAATTTCACAGATTCCAATCAAAGACTTACAAATTTGAAAAGGTACATTTCTAATCTTGTTACAGATTTTGAAAGGCATCAATATTTTTAAGTGTTGTATGAGGAAATTTTCATCATCTGATGAATGAAAATAATGTGAATCTTTTGAAACCCAGGCCTCACCTTTTCCTCCTTTCTTAGAAGCTCTTCAAGATCAGAAAGGATTGCAATCTTTACCCTCTGCTGTGAACGGGCTTCCAAGTGGATCTGTATATGTTAGTTTAACTAACCCACTTGAAAATCTTACTGGCCTCTAACACATCATGACTGTGTTATTTATGTAAAAAGTGAGTTTTAACTGTTGCAAAGATCGGATGCCAAACACCAAGTCACAGCTGTTCACCGAACAGATCGGAAAGGTTATGGTATTTGAATATTTCATTATTAGTGAGACAGGTCACATAACAAGACATAAATCATCTGTTTAGAGGCACTTTATTTGGTGCAAAATAGGACTTCTTTTTGTTTTTACACCTTGATAGTTTTCATCACTGACAAAGTCAGCCATCTTCATACTGAATGTGTAAATAGTGTGCAAATTGTACCTCAGAGCAAACAGGCATTACATATGATGCCCGATGCCAACTTTTTTTAGACATACACATAAATCATGTATTTACTAATATTTTTCATATATTATGTAACTAGTATATATGATACCATATGTGAGAGGGATAAAATGTTCTTTTTTTCAGAGTATGAGGGGACATGTCTTTGCTTTTGAAAGAAAAATAATTATGTTAGTATATCATAGAAAATACAACACACAGACTAGAAAATAAGAAAAATAATGCACAGAGGCTGTTTTCCAAGTGTCAGTTATATGGTAACAGAAGACCAAACTGCAGTAGGATCTGAAACAGAAAGGGAATTTAAAACACAGAAAAGCTAGAAGCCATGGGTACTAAATTTAGCAATATGAACCATTTCTTGTCATTAGCTAAGAGAGATTAAATAAACCAGTTGAGCTCTATCTATCTTTATACCAGTGGTTTACACTGAGATCTGATATGTGTTTTCATTCTACTTTTTTGCATTTACTGAGGGTTTTTTATCCTATTAAAAAAAGTGACTGTGAAAAATACAAAAGTATTTTACTTCAACACTGTAAAACCCAAAAGTCTTGAACCATAAATAACCTAGCTTCCTA
Organism: Phaethon aethereus; assembly: GCF_964289735.1. Lineage (NCBI taxonomy): Eukaryota > Metazoa > Chordata > Aves > Phaethontiformes > Phaethontidae > Phaethon > Phaethon aethereus. The sequence continues at coordinate 88,973,110 of NC_138582.1, read as the reverse complement.
AACCAACGACCATTTCCTCCACAGCACATCCAGAGATTCAATTGCATGAAAGACGGAAAGTAAGGAACTTTATGATGAAAAAGTAATATTGTCAATTTTAAGTAAAAAATAGGAATGGGATACAGAAACAGGAATACGGATAGAAAATGGAAGTTTTTAAGTGTGCAAAATGTTTCCTCTTCATAAGGAATCATAAACTTAAAAGGGCCTTCTCTGAACACCCTTATCCTTACGAAATTCTGTGTCATGACAGAAACTACTAAGACCGCCATGTCGTAACTGTTTAACTTGATTTTCAAGAACACCTTTAAGAAAATCCAACATTAAGTTTCCATAAGTTTTGTTAAAACAGGTGGATGTGACATTGGATTTTCAACACATCTTCCCCTTCTTATCTTGCTAATTTATTTTTAAGTATGACATAAAATTCTTCAAATTATCACCAAAATACTTCAGGAAGCGAGTGGTGAGGAAAACAAAGGTGAATTCAAGACTAAAAGCAATCATTTTTCCAGGTAACTTAAATATCTGAATCCTGCCAGAGCTCCAAATTTGATTTAGAAAGCAAAATCCACCTCATGCTTAGGACCACACTTTTGACTTCCAAAATCCTGAGTTATATGACATTTATTGTCTGGGTTTTTTTGGTTTTTTTTGTTTTTTTTTTTAATGGCTGATGGATGAGAAACCACAAACTCCTAAAACAGGAGGAAGGAAATGGCATTGTACATATGCCTCCATCGGAGTCCTTCAGCATGTTCAGAAGGCATTGCTACAGGACATTACCTTGGACTTAAGGGATCGGACACAAACTATCATCCTTATAATAGTTTGTCCTGCTGTACAAGAGGTCAATATAAAAGAAGGCAAAATATTTGGGAAATAAATTGAAAGATGAGCTTCACTTGGCATATAATATGAAGGTTATAAAATATTTTCCCAAAATACTTTACTAGCTTTTGATTTCCCTAAGGAAATGCATCCATTTACCAACTTGTCTCTGTAAAGTATTATCTTCTTTTAATATCTGACAGTCATATGAAAAGAATCTAATGTCTTAGTTTGGAGTCAGCAGAAATGGATTATTTCTGTTAGGAAAGTGAAAAGCATCTCACCTCTTTAAAGGTACTCGCCTAAACAGAGTGAACTGGCATAGAACAAATAGTGATTTACTGTTTGTCCTTTATAATATAGTGAATGTGTCACATTTGCATTGAATGTATTGTAACTGCTGACACCACACCTCAGTTGGCTCAGAGTCATATCTAGGATAAACAACATGTCTCAGTAAAAAGTTCTGGACAAATGTCAAAATTGCTTAGCCTATAAACAAGAATAATTCCGAGTGAAAAATTCATAAAGCAATGATGGAGAAGTCGTCTATTTTGGGTATCTTATGAAACAACTATGTGTTTTTCTTGTTATCATCATCTTTTCTTAACAATATATCTCCTGTAATATAGACAGTTGATTTGCTCCGTCATTGGCAGTATAATTTGAAGGAGCGTGTCACCTCAGAAAATGTCAAGTAACAGCAAAATTTAGCTGAAGAGAAGATGGTTGTTTATGCCTCACTCTTCAGCAAAGGAGAACACCGAGACCTGTTCCCTGGGATATTGCTTTTTGCCATTTTACTAACATGCAACACTTAATGTCAAAATCAAAGTGATCAAAACATGCTGTAAAAATAAAATACCATTCTAAGAATATAAAAGGCTGCATAATATATTTGCTCTTCTAACCCACAGAACAACAAGGCAAGAGCAACCAGAGATGATTAAAACATTGGAAGCAATTGAATGACAAGGGTTTTCCTGGTCTCCCGCATATAACAAGATAACTGCTTCTCCCAGCCAAAACTGTATCTTTAATGCCAGCTTGGTTTTCATATTTTCCAACACTGAAGAGTTAAATTTTGATTTGGTAATGCATTTTAAAGTGTGTATAGAGGTTTCTTAGCTTTTATACTTTAAAAAAAAACAAGAGACAATGACAGATCACAGAAGCAGAAAATATATTGGATTTTAAAATCAGAATAGCCATACATTTTAATAAATGTGTGCATCTTAACCATAAATTTCAAATATAAGTTTATAGAATGCTAGACACAGAATAGTATTAAGTCCTGGAGAGAAGGGTTTATAACCTACATGTGTATTTGAACAAGTTTTCTGTTCAAGTGTGACAGATAAAGTCCAGTAAAACCTTTTTCTACAGCCGTATCTAATTTCCAGACCCTCACTTATTTGTCTGTACAAGCATTTCTGGTGAATGGTGCTGGAGTTGACAAGCCACGTAGTATGAATAAAATTAAACTCTTGGTTGCAGGGGGCCAGGCAAAATCCATAATCGGTTTATAAGTAAGTATGTGAATTAAACAATGGAAGTATTGTCATCCTTAATTTCCTTGTGATTATTTTACTTCCCTTTTACTTAACAAATGGAGCAAGACACAAAATTATGGTTCTATGCAGTTTAAAAATATTTATTCTGATAATGAAGATAACGTTTCTTGACAATAATAACATAAGTTGAATCTGGATGAATCCTCAATAAAAACTGTTAGTATTTGCTTAACTGCAAAATTCTATGGTTTTCTAAACTAACTTATCATCTAGAGAAAAGTCAAGGGCAAATAACATAGATAGAGTTAGAGTTTAATATTATAATGACTTTACTTTCAATTTTCTTAAAAAGTTTGTTTCTGGAAATTTGGAAAAAATATATTCTTATCCTTTTGAGTAACATGCTAATTTTTAGCTCAAACTTTTATTCAAAAGTCATGTGAATTAAAACAGGACTTTTCAGAACCATGTGGTGAAATTTTAACTACATGAATGCAACAACTTAAGCAATAAATTACAAGCCACCCTTTTCTATGTCCTTCAGTTTCTTGACTGTGAGTTTTGTCTGAGAGTCACTTTTTATATGAAATACTACCAGTAACATTATATCAATCAGGATTTTAAGACAATCAATATAAATACTTGTTGAAGTCACTGATATTCATTGTAATTATATTCATCATCTTAGCTCACTGATCATTGCAGGCACTTAAAATACACGCAAAAACATGTATTTTCTTAAGTGACTGATATGCTTCTGGCCAGGATGCCTTCCAGCAGTTCTGTCTCCTTTTCACTTACTCGCTAGACCCATGCTTACTGTGATTAATATCATCTTGAATACCAAAATACGATCATACCATAAATAGAGCATTGATATAAAGCAAGCTACTTATTTCCATAAGGTTAAATCCACAAATGAAATACCAAATGAAATACACTCTCTTTAGGATTCTTTTGGTTTTACCAGTTTCTTTCTTCCACAGTCTTTCATCTAAAAAAAAAAAATATATACACACACACACACACATATATATATATATACACACACACACAAACACATAAAAAAACTATTGGCTTTATTCCCCAGCAGTAAGTTTAAAGGCTTGGGCCCACTGCATGCTATGTTTAAGTTTTACCTTCTTGGGTTTTTTTATTTTCTTTGTTTGACCTTTTTTAATCTCCAACTTTCCATTTTAATATTTAATTTCTGTTTTAACATCTAATTTTAATTTTCTTTTAATAAACAGTTATAACTGATCCCAAATGACAGCTATCCTCTTAAACCTTTGATATAAGATACTCATCACAATGTGGAAATATTATACAAAGAAAGGTGGTTTAGAATTTAAAACCCCTTCTGTTCCAATGAACAGTTCAAGTTGCAAAAAGTATATTGAGCAATATTCTCCTCTACTTAAGTGCATTACCAAGAGAAAAGGCAGAGAATATTAATTGGTGAGGTTGAAGTTAACAATCCTATTAAAAATTCTACAATGAGAACAGAACCTATCAAACACTGTCCCATCAAACCCTGGCTTTGCATTACAATCACCCTGTTCTGTTATATTAACTCCAGAGCATTAACCGAAAATGACTGCAGAAACCATGCATAAAATAAATAAATTGTGTATACTTTTGCACACAGAAGTACTACATAAAGTCAGTCCTTCTCACATGCCAAGTAGGTTTTGCCTGCAACCACTACTAACTGCAATTATGTGACTATACACATATAAATCCATGATAAGCACAGGTTAATGACTGTTGTGCCTATTATCTTCAGTTCAACACTGCTGATTTGGATTGATCCTTGAAATAACTATGATTTGTTTTCAAGACCAGCTTGTGTATGTAAAGAGCTCTTGCATGTGCTTTGACATAGGTCAAACATTTGACATTTACCTGTAGGTAAACAATTCATATTGTTGTACATAAACTAATTTGTTTAATAAACTCAAGGGTCACAAATAATAGCTGATGTATTCCACTAATACCTACAGTATTATAAGTGGTTTTGTAAAACATTTTCACCATCAGATACATTAGTCTATAACTGTATACTAAAGGTCACATTAAGATGTGGATGTCGTGCTAAGCTGGAACATGTCAGTTGTTACTAGCTCAAAATTTATCTAAACAGGTGAAAATTCTCAATCTTACTTGTTTTTATGAAGTCAAAATTCCTTTGCGATACAATAAGTGGTTAAATAACATTCATTTTGAAATACATGTGTGTAACTTCAAAAATTATTATACTGTAGTGTTACAGTCTCTTCCTCTATGGAAGCTGCCAACAGGAAGGTGTTACCTGAGTGCAGTAACTATTGTCTAAGTTCAATTTCTGATTAATTTTTCTTGGGAAAGATTAAAACCAGATTAACAGGTCATCTTTTAAAGCCAGTATCCCCTGTCCACCCCTCCTTTGCTCCCATTTGAGAAATTTTGCCCAAAACTGGTTCGCCACGACAGGCCTTTTGCATAAACTATTGAGAAGTTTTCATGCAAAAATTATTGATTATGCATTTTCAAAAAAATATCAGAAATAAGACCACTTATTATTGCAGTGACATACATATATCATATGCTAGTATGAAATTGAAAGGAGTTCTCAGGAGTGTCTGATCCAATATGACACTCTGGGAAGGAACAGTAGCAGAAGAGGGAGGGGTTTCTGACCTTTTTTGACCTCTACAACAAAAGCACAGAAGACTGGTGACTGCATTGAGAATACTCTGTAAGACATTGTCTATTCTTGACGTAGCACTGACAGAAGTGATGTAACAGACAGTGAAAGCCTTGCACAGCATATTCAACTTGCAGTGGGAAATGACTCCTTGCATTTACACTGGCAAAGGACTAGTTTTTGCTACATTGTTTTTACCTACAAAAATTCATGTCAACATATTTTGGGGTTAAAATATTTCCTGCAAGAGTTTGTCTTTGCTTTACTTCAAGCACTCTTAAAAGTTCTGGCATGCTTTTCTATTAATAACACAATAAGTGAAAGTGCCTATTTTACAAAACCACAAGAACAAAATGTGGTTATTTCAAGCCTCATGTACAAGATCAATGAATCTGTGGCTATGCATATTTGGTCAACATGGTCAACAATAATGGACAGTAACAGGCCCCAAAACAATATAATCCAGGATGTTCTAATAGGAAGGAGGGGAGGGATGGAGAATTTATAAACTTCTGTCGCTGGCAAAAAGGAAGACTATTTAATCCATTAATCTTACTGACTTTTAAAAGAAATAGGTTGAGCTGAAAGACCAACTACACTTTCCTCAGATGAGGAAAACTTGTTTTTCTGGTATCTCTCTTAAACTGGTCAGGCTTCACTGCATTTTATGTTTACAAACTCATTCTTAGTATGTTGATAGAACATCTATTTCTGTTCACACTCTTAGTTAAGCACATGCTTAGCCAAGCTTCTCTGTACGGCTGTCCAGTCTTCAGGAAAGCAATAGTTCATTAATCTGACTCCTTCTAGACAAGGCTGGGCAGGACATTTTGCCCCTCTCACATCATGGTTTGTAGGGTTTCTTTTTCAGGATAAGGACCTTTTATTCTTATCCATGTTGCAAGTACAGTCATGTTGAAAGCAAATAAGTTATTGCAATTTAATGAAGGGAATAAGGTAGAATTAAAAGCATTTTTTTCTGAGTTTGAGCCCTCACATGTTCAAGTCGTCCAAGCTACCCAATGATTAAAACCATCTTTACAGTCAACAAAATCCCATTTCACAATTAATCTACTCACTAATACTGGCAGGAGAAAGTAAGTGATTTGTTGTTTGTATAAAACTCTAATGTATGAAGTCATATTTAATTTTCAACTGAAAATTTCCAATGATGTATATGTTTTCTTTAAGTATTTGCTTACACTACTGTTTCCTTTTGTAATATTGGCTTCAAAGCCCATACTTAGGAAGCAACTATTAAACAGAACAAAAAGAATAAATGTGAAAATTATGGTAATAAAAATTGTTGGCACAGAAATAACTCACCTTAATTCTAAAATAAGCTTGCAGTTGAAAAACTTGATCTTGCTGAATCAGATATTAACTGGTATTAACCAAAATTAACCATAACCAAAATCTTTGAAACATGAAACCTTATGACCTCAGGCTAGAAGTCCTGCTGAACATCAGGAAGGAAAACTTGGCTCAACTGGAAATGGCTAAATTACGTAAAAATCTTATTAAGAGAGAGAAAAAGCACATTCCTCCACTTGAAGAGGGAAACCTTCACAATTTCAAATGAGTCTTATTTCCTAGCTCAACATGGACAGAGTTTAAGGAACAAACAGAGGCAACAGGCTTTTCATTGCACCACAAAGAGGATCATTAAATGAACTGTGTCCAAGAACTGATTGCTGACTCGTGCTTCCTTTTCCATTCTGACTTGTGTGCTTAATTCAGGATGGGATAATAGCATGAATTCTTCATGTAGCAAGCGGGCACCTGAAGATGACCAAACTTAAAGCAGTCTTTTCATTATCTTTATGGGTGTAATCTAAAGGCATTTGGGACAGGAAGGGAAAAGTAAATCTCTACTTACACTGCCAACATTTCCAAGGGTTACATGCTGATTTATTTTTTACAAGCTTCTCCTAGAGAAAATATTAGAAGCTTATCCTTCTCAAGTGCACAATACCGTGAAACATTCAGGAAGATCTGCCCTTTTTTTTCAAAATGAGAAAAAAATGTGATCCTCATTTTACTAGTATTTCATAGCTCTGTAAAGCTTGGTCAGTCAGTTGTAATGGAAACTATTAGGATGCCAAATGGAGGATTATCTTGTCTTGATTATGATCTCTGCAAGCAGCATGGGTAAAGGAAACTTTAAAAAAAACAAATACCCTGCTTTCTTTCAGAGACCCTAGTATCATTTAAAAAGGAAAATAAAACAAAACAAAAAGCTTTGAAAGATAATTTTACATCTAGGTCATAACTGATCTAAGTTGTCCATAAAAATATGAAAATTTTATGTTATATAACACAACATTCTACAAGCTTTATATGAACAACCCAATTATTTACAAAAGCAAGAGGGGAAACGAAGCCTGTATTTTTTAAGCTAATGCGTTTTGTTTATTGTAATCTGAAAGCATCTGGAGGGAGCACTTTTGCATTATAGGAAATTTATTCTAGATTTGTTCAGATTGCAAAAAGCTTTATGCTGTTTAGAAATATTTAGCTCTTGACAATGATTACTGGCCTTTATCTAATGTACTCTGAGGACACAAGATTGCAAAGTGCATGTTATAGTGCTGGACTACAGGTGGTTGGAAAATTAAAAGCAATGTACTGCTTGTATTTTGTACCAGTCATCCCAAAAATATAAACTCACAGCTGTGGTGCAGTATTGCAGTCTTACAAGTAAATTATTCTCATTTTCTTCAAAATGAAAAAAAACCCTAAAACATTCCAATGAATAAAAAAAGCAAAAGATCATGAGTACCTTCTGCAAACCAAATCCTTGTTGTTCTGTGCTGCATCTTTTTTTTTTTTTGTCTTTCAAAGCAAGAACAACATCTTATACTTTGATATAACACTTAGCAGTAAGACTTGGTCTGAAATGAGGTCTTCATGTGACATTCTAGCATAAATAACTACTGTTACGTTTCAAGAGTATTCTGAAATTGCATCTAGTTGGTAATTATAAAAACCAAGACCAAGCTGTGGTAATTTGCTGAGATTCTTGCAAGATGAAAATATCCTTGCTAATGAGTTTAGGACAATTACATTTAAATCAAAGAGAAGAGCCTGCGCTTGTTAATATTTTTGACTGATTTTATACATAACCCTACGCTAAGATATAATTTTTTTTTAATTATGATTTCCTATAGATCAGAGTTTACAAACCCACAAGTAACGCTGAGGCTAATGCATTTTCTATGTAACTATATAACAACTCTGTATAAGAAATACTAAAGCGTGTAATACAAGGATACAAGGAAATTGAAGAAAAGATAGAAGTTGACTTTACTTTACCGAGCTGTCTATTACTTTGGCAAGCTAGAGCATCCTGATATAAAATAATGCTAAATTTGCACAGTTAAGAACAGTCTATAAAAACATCATGTTAGTGTAAAAGAAACCTGAACATTATATTGAAGGATGTAAAAAAAATGTGGAAATCTCTACTATTAAAGAAAGTGTCTTTCAGTTAGATCAGTATTTGCAGACCAGAATAGATCTTAAGCATTTGCTTCACCTACTGCCTACAGTCATAACTAAGTAGAGGTATTCACTTTAAAAATTCCCATATATTGTAACTAAGCATCAAATAGCATACTCCTGGAAAAAGGCCAAAAAAAGTTTTACTTCCCACATGAACAATTCTGGCATCCTAATTCTGAGGCAAATACAGCAAGATTATGCAATTCTTTTATAATTAATGAGACATTTCTCCTAGTCTCTATGCACAGAAATGTGGAGGCACTGAAGAATAACTCAAGAAAGAAAAGATGAGAAGCAGCAGGCAGTTTAGAAATCCATATCAGTCTATGAGTGAATAGCTCTCCTAATACCCTGTGATATTGATCAGATGAAAAACAATGCATTATGTCAGGAAAAGTCATCTCAGAATAAGCATGCTAGATATTTTGAAAAGATAGAAGAGTGTATTTCAAATGTTTTTGAGTGTAGTCTGCAAACCACATGAAAAATCGTAGTGTATGGAAAAAAAGAAAAAAAATCATTACTAAAGCCTACAGAGCAAATTTAGGACACTGAGCATATTCACAGAAAACCTGTATTTAGAGTTATGATTAAACTAAAATTAATCAGAAAATCAATTTCCCTCCTAGCAATATGTATCACAGTTTTGAGAAGGTGTCCTCTATGTCTCATACTTAAATGAAGAACTTTAAACTTGGCCTGAAGTTCAACCCTGTCAGTAACTCCTTAAGCAAGAGCTGCATCAGTCACACACAAGTGATCATCACAGTGACAGCAGACTTCCTTGTACCATGAAATCCATATAACTGTATTCAGATGCACACACACATATCATGTATGAGTGGCAGTTATGTGAATTATACATGAATTATACATGTATGTACATATCTATATACATGGCTTCCATCAGGCCTCTTGCATGGTGGTGGTGGGGAGGTGGCCACCAGAGCTGGCCTCCAGCCCCGGCAGCTCCTCCCAGCCAACGCTCTGCTGCAAGGCCCGTCCTGAGCAGTGGCTGTTGTCATGTTGCAGCCTGCCTGGGCCTGCACCTCCTACCTGCTGACCTGCAGCTGGCTCTGTCCCTGTGCCCAGGGAGGTGACCAATACCCAGGGCTCGGGCTGTCCTGGTGACCTTGGGCAGCCCTGCTGCTGGCTGGGGTGGTAATGCACACCTTGGCTGCCAGTCCCTGTCCTGACCCACTGGGGATTCCCTAGCAATTCCTGTGGAAGTTAAAAATTCAATACATCCATTTAATAATTAGAAATATCCAGCTTCCTGAATGTCATTTTCCCCCCTTCACACTATCAGTTTCATAGGTCACCACAGCTCCTCAACAAATAACTGTGCATGACACCAGGACAATGGCAAAATCAAGTGCTTGGAATCCGGGCCCCTGGGACACAAGCTTTTCTGTACTCTGCAATTATCAAAGGACCACAATGATGCTCTTTTTTGCCATAAAATCCACCAAGTCTCACATCAAGCTGAAATACTGTCATTTAAACAAGGACATGGTATATCTAAACATGTTTTATTACTGTCCACTGCAATGTGTGAGACTGGAGGTTAAAAAAAAATCATGCCTATCTTTTCCAAAGAAAGAGGAAAATACTTACACTCAGTAGATATTAAATTCAGGCAAGAGAGTAGAAAAGGAAGTGGTAAGGGGAACAAAAGCCTTGATTTTGAGTGTGTTAATGACATATTTTGGGGATAGGTCCCATGCTCCTAATTTCAGGTTTTAAAGAATAACTGCTATGAGAAAAATAGTTGTCAACACATAAAGTTCCAATTCACTAGTATTGTGTAAAAGGGAATGTACTGAATAAAGCTTCTTCTTTTTACTCTTCTGCATATGTACAGTTTATTTTTTGTGTAGCTGTTCTTGTGTTTAGTAATTGAACATGTCTTCTTTAGACAAGCTGTGAATGAACAATAGGAAAAGCCTTTCTATTATCTGTGATTAATTTAGCTGCTCACACAATGAAGGTATTTCTTCCCTCACTCACACTGAAGTAATTGATATGTACCAGTAGAATAAGCAGGAAGATATGGCTTTATTTCATCTAACTCCACTTCTAAAGTTCTTCAAGATAATTTGTGTCTGCTACCTGGTTTACTTCATCAGAAAGTACCTCCAGAATGAATCAAACATTCTCCATCAAATTATGTGGACAAAGTCTATAGTCAGCAGATTTTTTACTATTTCTTTAAATCACTGTAGAAGTCAAATAGTGCACTAAGAGGGTCACAACAAGAATTAGAGATCTCAGCTTAGGGTTTTCAGTTGCAAAACTCCAAGATCAGATTCTAAAGAAACATCTAATAGAGAAGATTTCATAAATCTTCTTGAAAATAACTCAGCCTTCAGTAACATCTTCATGGTACCTCATGCTGTAGTAAAGACAACCCAGTGTTTTAGAGACACACTGCAACTCATACCAGCTGTAACACTGATGGATTAATATGATTATCTTTATAAAATCATGCTTTAGGTTAGAATGCATTCACCCATTAAAAAAAAAAGCTTAGCTCAATCTGTATTACATCCCCCTCCCTATCCTAATTAACTCATGATAGTAAGTGGAAGAATTTGGGTTTATCTAAAATTCCATTTTTCTCTTTCAGTTCACCTTCAAAAATCCTATTGAACATTTCAGGTCATGATTCAAGAAGCTGTACACCCCACCTCCCAATTTTATGCATGATCTCATGTGTAGCAAAAGTTTGAGAAATATGGCAGTTACATTATGAACAATACTTTGCTTTGGTTAGAAAGTCCGTACTTTAAATGGCACATCTAAAATGTATGTCTAACAGACAGTGCACTAAGACATTATTACACTATAATTAAACCAATGCATACTGAGATTTTTATTCTCACTCCAGTTATTTTTAACGTTTTGTTATCCAGTAAAATCTCCATTATGTTTAAAACTGAACAGTCACTACCTAGTTTCAGAGTCATAACAATGTGTTAGCAATGACATTTCAGTCTCTGCTAACTGCTTCAAGTCTCCTGGATTTGATGGTTACTCAAAGACCCACACTGTAATTTTGTCCATGAAATTTTTATTAATAAAGTGCTGGAAAACTGGCCTTATATTGCTGTAAGAGTAAGTACAGTACTTATGGAATGGTGAGTGCTGTGTTTTACCCATTTGTCTGAGCAAAATTAAACCCCTTGTAATGCAATTGTGTTGAGTGTTAATGGGCAAGAATCAGATGGAAGGCCAACAAGGCCAATATCGTGGTAGGAGTCTGTTATAGCCCACCCAACCAGGATGAAGAGGCAGATGAAACTTTCTATAAGCAGCTGGGAGAAGTCTCAGCCCTTGTTCTCATAGGGGATTTCAACTTACTAGATGTGTGCTTGGAAATTTAATACAGTGGAGAGGAAACAGTCTAGGAGGTTCCTCAAGTGTGTGGAAGATAACTCCTCTAGTCTGATTTGTTTCATAATAAACTAAATTAATTTTTTACCAAAGTTGACTCTGTTTTGCCTGAGACAGTAATTGTTGAATGATCTCTCCCTATCCTTATCTTGACCCACAAGTATCTCAATATACTAGGGGAGTGATAGAGCGGCTTTGGTGGGCACCTGGCATCCAGCCAAGGTCAATCCACCACACCAGGCAAAGCTTTTCTTTTCTAGTCTAATGCCTCTGAACATAGTTTTCCATTTGACAAAGTATAGCTGCTCTGGAAGAAAAAAACTCCTGTCCAAACGTCTGCTGGCTTTACAGCAGCTCAGAAGGCTGTTCCAAATTCTTTTTGGACATATTGAAGGAATCGCAATGAGAAATATGGCAATATCAAAGTATTGATACTGCAGTCTTCCTTAGAATAACTGAATGGTGCTATTACAGTAAGCACTAATGGAGTAAATACCACTGTCTGAAACAAAAGCTTGAAACATATAACAGCTTGTAAATATCTGACTATTGGGCTTATATATTTTTATTTGCAAAACTTTTGAACAAAAACAGAAACAGAACTACTCATTAATAGTCACAAAAAGTGAAGTTGCAGACAAATTCCTACAGTTTCCTACCTTTGTTTTTGTAAAGAAATAAAATTTTGTGTGACAGCACCATATTAAATGATTGATTAAAGGCAATCATTTACATTCCTTTTATATTTCCCCCTTTCTTACAAGACTTTGATCAAAAATGTTACTTTTCATCATGATAAGTTGGAATGCTTTTATATACTCACATTCTTAAAAAGAAAATGCATATGCATATACATACTGAAAAATCAACAAAGCTAAAAGGGGAAAGTTGGTTGCCATTATGACCTGGGAAAACTCCTGCTATTTTCCTTTCTTTTCCTCTACCTTAATTTCTTCTTCCTACAAACCAGGCAATGGGTACTAAACTTTAAAATGAGACAGCCTTAGAAGAATTTATCAGGAAGACATTCCTGAAGCCCTGCCTTTTTTTAATGTCAGATTACTCAAGAGTCCATGGACTTTGGCGTTAAATTTTTAACAGCATGCATAGAATTTCTTCTGTGAGACTTCAACTTAAACTATGGGTATCCCTCAAGTGGTATATGGTACAAATTATTCAAGTTCCTAGGTAGAGCATGCTGCAATTCACCTTTCTGTTAATTTTCTGTTAAGGTCCCAAAAGAGAAAAAGCAAATACATTGCTTAGGAGGAAATTTTTCACTTTGCAAAATTGGCACACCCACTGCTGTGCCATCATCATAACACTGTATGACCCTTGCCAGTGAGTCACACAGACACGTTTCTTAAAAGCTTTTAAGACTGCCCTTTACAACTTCTGATCATTTTAACAGTCAGACATACTAATTTCCAAATGTGACAGAAGTATCTGTAGCTCTATGAAAATAAGGTTACAGTTCTTAGGAAGTTCTTTAGGATTTGTACTAATTAAAGAATATAATTTTCATTCAAAACACACTTTTAATGATATTTGCCCAGAGCATTGTTCTCTTGACAAGTCTACAAATGAGAGTATCATATTCTTTCCTCTAGCCCATCTTCTCCCTTTTGTAAAAGGAAAACCTTTTGGGCCAATTACTTTCCTGCAGGATAATTCTCAGATATTCTAAGCCTGCTGGGTTAACAGCAAATAATTACATGCAGGTTCCCATGAAACCCACATTTTTCCCAGCAATATATTTCAGCATAATGATTAAAATGAGGGGAAGAAACCAATGTCCTGTAATCTCTTACAAGTTGATATATTACAAAAAAGCAGACATGCTGTATTGACAGGTTTGGATGATTATGTATAAATCCATACAATTATCAAACGCAAGAGGAGCATAATTGACCAAATATGACAAGTTAGTCCTGAAGATCCTACATTTTAAAAGCAATTCTTCTCTATCTACCTCAATTGGCCAAGACAAAGAAGAGAAATGTATCAAAAAATTCCAAAACAAGTATAACAGAGATCAAAATTTTACATGGAGATATACCAAAAGATAAATAAAATTGGGACATATACGGTTATAAACTAGTGTATTAACTTCTAATTCCAGTTTAATTTAAATGCCCTATTAGCCCATTAAGCTTAAAACACAGTAAAACCTAATCACTTCTGAAAACAAAATTTGACAAGTTTTCCTTAGTTTCAGAGACTACATACTAGTTCCACAGTATCTCCTACGTAGACTATAATGTTCAACAGCATGAAGTAAAATTATCAGTTATTCAATAGTATTTCTAATTGAAGATACTTTTCGGCACCTTTACGTCTGTTTCACAGCATATCATATTCTCTGTTGCTTTACACCTCACGCCGTCACTGAAAGACTAAGTCAGCAGTCAGACACCATCACATCGGTACCGTACTTTTACTCTACACAGATAAAGTACTTCAGAAGATACAAGGTGATAAAGGATCAGACACGTTGGGCCCAATTATGTAGTGTTCTATAATACTTTTCCACAATTCTAGAAATATAAAGTATATTTAAACTAGGACAGATACTACTGAGGAATATACCAAGCATAAAAGGGTTATCCTCAGCAGAATTAAAGCTACATCTTTGCCCCTGTTTTTTCGATCTTACCTCCATGGGAACAGAAGTAAAGGGAAGCATGGTGAGAGAACTGTCAAATTCTGACTTTTCTTATTTCGCAGCAGACACATCCAGATTATAAATAAAAAATTATCAGACTTCCACCTTGTTTAGGTTACCACCAGGTGATCTTAAGAACTTAAGAAGGAGCCAAAAGATTTCTAGGTAATAATAAAAGTACAATTTATATGCAAGACTGCTAGATTCAAGAGCAGCAGGGAATCAGTACAGAGCTGGAAGTTATTGCAATGCACTAGTTTACATCAGCTCTAGTAAAAAAAAAAAAGAGAAAGTAAATATGAATTGGTTGGAAGATACCAATATAAAAAGCTTCTGTTCTGTCACTTCTGTTACACGACACTGACCTTTAGAAAGGCTGTAATTTCAAATTATTGAATATTCTCATTCACTACAGCTGTTTGTGATTACGTTCACTGCACTTAATAAGGAGTATTAATGATGAACAACACATACTGAGTACAGCAGAATGTATTTGTGCAATATGGAGGAAGACAGTTAAGTAGTCTTACTTGGCGAGTTTAAAAAATGAAGTTAAAACATTTTTAAATAGGATACAACAGTCTATTTCAAAAATACATGCACATGCAGCAGTGCCAACAGTATGTATCTTTAAATTATGGTTCAAAAATACATCTGATTAGAATGGACAGAGGAGTAAAAACTGAATTAAATACAGCAAAGCATGAAATAAGTATAAAATAAACCTCTGGGATTTTACTCAACACCAAGGACAACAGGTAGAATGAGGAGCTAGTGTCATAAGACAGAAGCACTATGTAGTGCATACCATGATGATATAATATGGTAATGTGATACATTATTATTATATCGCATTAACATATCCCAAAAGGCAAACAATCTGAGGATAAGGCAAAAGTTATTCCTAGTAAGATACATTCAGCTGCATTAAAGTGTGGAAAACAAGTCAGTGAACACAATGACATACATAAATGTGAAGATTTTCTGTTAAACAGATGAAGACACCTCTGTCAAATTGTGTGTGATCTGACAGTATGTCTTTTAGGCAAGATAGGCTCACATTCTAAGATTCTGTATCTCACACACAGATGCTATTCAATAAAGCTTTGAATTTTGTTTACATTGTTGATCATCTTTACTAAATAAACAATATCAGAGCATAAAATATACACGTTCTCTCTTTGTGGACTTAAAGTTAAAATAAAAACTGTACCATTTTTAACGTCCATACTTATGAGCATGCGCTATAACCCCTAACAATTTCTCTGTTTTCTTTTGTTTCTTTTAATCTCACTCAAGTAGCAACAAAATCTTGAATATCCCAAGAGCTATTCTGGCATGCTGCAAAACTGAGTAATGATGCACGTTCACTTTATTGCAATCTATTCCTCAAAGTTAATTTAAAACAAAATGCCAGGAATTAAGGTTCTGCTGTTTCTGAATTAAGAGGACATTAGATATATTTTTTTTTTCAGCAAAACTTCATAACCTGTCAACAGATAAATTCGAAACTTAAAAATCAAATTAAAGCATCTGCTGAGTTTATGACTTCTCTGTAGCATCATCTGTAAATTCACCTATTCAACCCATGCTGTTCATCTTTACTTAATAGAGAAATTCAAGTCCAATCTCTCTCATCTGACAGGCACCACTTACACTTTCTTTTCAACATCTCAGACTTTAGTAAGTGGAAATTAGTAAGTCTATTTGATTCAAAGTTTAAACTTTTTATTACCTTTTTGTCCTAGCTATAAGGGCAAAATTATTAGTGTTGGAGTAATTGATGTTTAAAATTTGTGAGAAGGTAAAAGGTGAAAAGAAATGTTTTAGCCATATTTCCATATATGAAAGCAGTTCCATTTTTCAACCGCTGAAAAATAAATTATTTTGTCCTTCAAAAAAAAGTATGTCAAAAAAATTCCCCCTCTAAGAAAAGGACAATATATTAATTAAAATTCAAATCAAGTTTTCCTATGCCTTACCAATTACATACATAAACATTTTTCAGAAAATAAAATGGTAGGTATTATAGAATAACTTTGTAGCTCCCCTTTGTAATGATTACTTATTTACATACCTGTAAAACAGTCATGCTGGAAGAAGCCCTAAAATTCAATTAATCCATCCCTTTTCTAAGGGAATGTTTTACTATTATTTATGTAATTCCTGGCAGATGACTATTTAATTCATTTTTTTAAAAACCCTTGCAATGGAGGACAACCCCTTTTACAAGCTATTCCAGCGCGATGCTATCACTAAATGGGAAGCTTTCTGAATGGTAAATCTGAATCTTCCTTCCTGCAGTTTATTAGTTCATGTGTCATTCTTTGCAGACATGAAAACTAGGCTATACCTCATGCCTGTTTGCAGGTCTACTAGGTATTAAAAGATTGTTTTCTTCCTCTTGGGAGCTACAAATCCATTTTTCTTCATCAGTCATACTTCCTGGGCCTTGCATAATTTTTCTGTTTCCTGAACTGCTAAACAGCATAACTTCTAAGATGCAACATGTCACACCAGTTCTAATACTCTTACATTTGTATATAAATGTGTTTAAACACTTTTATAATGCTTTTGTGTATTTAAGTCAGTTCAAATTTGTCATTGGTGCTAATGCTGGGCCTCTGAAGGATCAGAGGTGACCTCCACTTGGATAATCTTACAAAAACTTGAATACTTATACACAGCTATTAAAGCATTTAAGTTAGCGGTTTTTTTTTTTCCTTTCCTCTCTTTTGCTCCTCCAGCATTAACTTCAGAAAAACAGGGGATGATACAAGACGTATGAGAAAACCCCTAAAACCATAAACTATCAAATCTAAGGGATCAAGATGTAGCAATTCATTTTTCAGTGTATCAATGTAGTTATCATGAAAAACTTATGACATTGAGTTCGTGTGGCAAGGTGTTGGCCACGGGTAAGAAATTGTTCATATTACACGGTTTCTGTGTTTGGTTCAGTCCTGGAAGTAAGAAGAGGCTTAAAGAGGATCTACAGACATCACAGCTACAAATGCATGGTATCTGTGTTCTGGGCTGGGATAAGCAGAGGCTGGTTCCTCTTGTCAAGCACATCCTAATGTTCGTTTGTCAGAAGTTCTGCCAATTGGAGACTGCCAAGGGCAGTACCTGTTTGAAATACCCAGAAATTTTTATGAGTCTTGCCTGAGATATTTTTCTGCTTTTAAAACTGAACTAAAGCATTTCTATTGTTGAGAATTTTATTTCTTCCAATTATTTCTCTGAACTTTACGTAAATAATTGTCCTAAGTCAACAAAATACAAACAACTCATGTCCAGTGAAATAGCCTTCCCTTGCTTTTAACTATCTCCATTATGTACATCAAATCATCACATCAGTTACACTCAGCAATCATCAACCTACCTCCTTTGACTTCCCAAAGCAACGTCTGTTTTCATTTTGCCAATACTGAAAACTCAGGCCTCCTGTTCTCTTTAGAAAGAGCAGGATGTACCGGCCTCGGGTGCCCCGGTGCTGGCGGCAGCCGGGGGGCTGCGCAACGGGCCCTGCGCGGCGGGGCCGCGGCTGCCCGGTGCCCGACGCGGCCGGTCCCAGCCGGCTCCGGCGGCCCCAGCGCAGGGCCCAGCTGAGCCCCTCAGCCCCGGGCGGGCGCCGCGGGGAAAGCCTGGGGCAGAAAGGGCACAACGCTGCCCGGCAGCCACGGCTGAGGGAAAGGCTGTGAGAAACAGCCCCACCAGCCCCGAGGGGAGAGCGGGAGGAGGGCAGGGGCTGCTCCGGGCGCCCCGGCAGAGACGCCCCCGCGGCCCCGGGAGAGGCCCCGGCGGGGCGGGCGTGTCCCGGCAGCCCCCGGGAAGGGCCCACGCTGGAGCGGGGGAAGGCGTGAGGGGGAAGGGGCGGCAGAGAGGGGCTGCTACGGGCTGACCGCAGTCCCCCATTTTCCCGTGTCACTTGGGAAAGGAAGAGGTGGAAGACTCAGGAATGAAGGAGTGAAGTTCAATCTGGGAAGAAGGTAGTGGGGAAGGTTTTTGAGTTTTATCATTGGATCCCACCATCCTACTCTTATTTTTAATTTGCAACAAATTAATTCCCCACATCGAGTCTGTTTTGCCAGCAATGGTAACTGCTGAGAGATTTTCTTGTCTTTATCTCAACCCATGAGCTTTTCCCTCTTGTTTTCTCCACCTGTCTTGTTGAGGAGAAGTAATAGGAGAGCAGCTGGGTGGGCATCTGGCAGCTAGACAAGGTTCACCCATCACATCAATAGAAAGCTTTTTATTTTATTAATATAAAAAATTACTTTAAAAGATCCACATTAGAATAAAAATTATTTATTGTTCTATTTCCTTGTACTTGCTTTATTTGTCCTCATGAAAACAAAAATATCACGTTACTTTTTCAAAGGTGCTTTGTAATTAAACATTTGTCATGGTTTGACCCCAGCCAGCAACTAAGCACTACGCAGCCGCTCAATCACTCCCCCCTGATTTACTGGTATGATTCTCTCCCCCAGCCAAAGTAAGAAAACTCATGTTTTTAGATAAAGGCGGTTTAATAGGTAAAGTAAAACCAGACAAGGAATTCACTCAATGCTTCCCATAAGGCAGGCAGGTGTTCAGATACCTCCAGGAAAGCAGGCCTCCATCGTGCACAACGGTTGCTTGGGAAGACAAATGCCATCCACCTGAATGCACCCCGCCTTTTCCCCCCAGCCTTATATGCTGAGCATGACATCATATGGTCTGGAATATCCCTTTGGTCAGTTGGGGTCAGCTGTCCCAGCTGTGTCTTCCCAGCTTCTTGTTCAGCCCCAGCCTAGTCACTGATGGGGTGGTATGAGAAGCAGAAAATGCCTTGACTGTGTAAGCACTGCTCAGCAACAACAAAAACACCTTTATGTTATCAACACTGTTTTCAGCACAAATCCAAAACATAGTCCCATACTAGCTACTGTGAAGAAAGTTAGTTCTGTCCCAACCAAAACCAGCACAACATTGCATAACTTCAAATGCAAGTGCTAATAAAGTCTTATTTTGAAAACCCAGATTTAATTACTATAAGCTACCTGTAAAATTGTATAGCATTATTGGGTCAGTTACACAGACTATGGAAGTATGAGATAACATACCAATTTTTCAGTTCTTTAAAAAGAGCAAGTGTTGGAATTCTGCTCTATCAACTGTTTCTTTTACTATGTCTTCGTGATAAAATTAATTCATCTATAGAAGATTCAAACTGGAAAAAGGTCAAGGGCACCACAGGAAACACATGGAAAAAAAACATACACTGACAGGGCCTCGTATCAGCAAAGATGACTGACCAGTCTTTAATTAGTAACTTGGTTTTGACAGAAAATTTGTAATTTCAAATGTTGAGTTGTAAATCTTCCTTTCTAGAGTCTATCCAGTTCCTTCACCTAGTTTAGTGTTCACTTTAAAACACTGCTAATAATATCATCACATTTTGTCACTCTCATAAAATACTATGAGCTCTCTACAGGTCTTTATGTTACCAAGCAATAAGGAATACTATACAAAGAATTTTCATTGTCTATTATACATCTTTAATGAATCATTTAAAGGTGAATTTGCATTTATGGTATTAGAAATATGTTAGCTTAGTCTGTGCTCTGTATTTTATCTCTTTGCTCAGTATTTTATTGTTTGGTAGGCTAAAAAAGCTTGCAATTACTCTTTAATATTCTGCATTAAAGTGGAAAGTACTTAGATTTTATTTTTGTGGAATGTTGCTTGGAACTTATACTGTTGGCATAATTTATACATATTTTATGTGATATGTTTGGTATTTGTGTATATCACTACATTTTTCTACACATAAGTAAATGTTACATGTGTTCCCAACTATAGTTTTTTCATGGTTAAATTTGGACTTAGAATAACTACACAGAAACCAAAGGTAACATTTGGGAGACTATTTTGTTCCCCACTGTATGATGGTACAAACTGAAAAGAAGCTAAAGATTTCTAAATCTAGATTTAGAAATAAACCCAATTCATTAAAATTATTGGTAAGTTGCAGTGTGGCTCATAAGAAAGGCAAATTATTACCTTTGAGAGCTTGAATCCCAACTGAAATTTTACCTTTTAAAGGTAAAATTCTGTAGCTTCAATATGACACTACATTTCAGGACTTTTTCCTATCACAATATTTTAGTCTGTAAGCTGTTAAAAAACAGAAATGGTTTTAAAGAAAGAGCATTTTCTGGTAGGAAATGAGGCAGTAGGCTGGAATTACATTTCAAAACTTCAGCTTGACATCTAAAATATAGAAGCTACTATAAAAAGAATGGAGAAAGCAACTTTTGACTTTAGACAAAATTAGACAGAGTCCTTAGTGACTAGAATGAACCAGATGGAAACAGCTATCAGAAATTAAAAGTCTTTGTAGTTGTTAGAGTGCATAAACACACTCTTGCTAGAGGCATTAAGAGGCACAAATGATGTTTTGTTCATGATATTACCAAAGGACAGGAAATAAATGACAGCTTTCACAATTCTGAATTTTTGAGGTGGGGGGCGGGGTGGACGGGCAGAAATCAAGACTTTGTCACATTGTAAACTTAATAATGGTTGCCCCAGTGGGTGAGTGGAAAGAGCAAAGCTTCTGCAAGGTATTACATTCAGATGAAGGATTGTGATTAAAAGCAAAACACACCAGTGCATTTATAAAAGTTAGTATTAGTATGCTTGAAAATATAAGGCATAATAGGGTTAAACTATCATATTTTTGACTCCTATGTGATTTTCCTAATTTACAACATTCACCCTTCCTTACCCTACAAAAGAAAACTCTACAGTAACATATTTTAAAGTGTACTAGCTGATTTTCAAGTTTTTATTAATGTTTTCTGTCCAAATCTTTCTGAAAGACATATTGCCCAGTAATTTTCAAAACTCTGAAATTTAATAAAATAAATAGTGTCATGAAATAAAACATCAGGGCAACAAAGATGATGATTGAGGGATTGCAGCAGGTCATATGCTCCATAATAAGTAGTAATAATACAGTTAAAATTGTTACGCACACAGCTTCTACCCCTTTTCTTGGTGTTATGCTCATTCTTTCCTTGCTTACCTGGGTCCTAGGGTCAGAGGTTTGAACTCGTTGGGGACCAGTGTGTGAGGGTTGTTGTGACAAGTTTTCCGGCTCTGTACTTCTTCATAAGGAGGAACATAATGTTGATGGCTGTTTCTTCTTCCAACTATTGACATGGATGGTTTCTTTTTCCACACTTCCTTCCCTGCTACCTCCTCCTAGGATGTTGAGCTTTACGATCTCATGGTCACTGTAGCCAATGCTGCCTCCAGCTTTCACATCTCTGACCAACTGGTTTATAAATATCAGGTCCAGCAGAGCACCTTTCCTTGATTTCTTGTTTACCTGCGCCAGGAAGTTATCATCAGTGCACACAAGAAGTCTCCTACATTGCTTGAATCCTGTGGTACTGTCCTTCCAGCGGATATCAGGGTGGTTAAAGCTCCCCATGAGGATCACGGCCTGTGAGCAGGAGGCTTCTTTTCAGTTCTTTGAAGAAGGCCTCATCTCAGAAGGCCTCTGCCTGAGACTTGCATCCTCCTTCTGAAGCTCTGTCTGGGTCCCAAAGTCCAACTGCAAAGGGACACTTACTCCAGCAGTGCCTGCAAACTGTGCCCTGGAGCATATGATCACCATATCAAAGATGATATCTGTTGGATAGAGAAAATTTACTAGCCCACCTGCCCTTCCTCCTCCTCACACTCACCTGCATAGGCTGCTGTGCTCTAGACCTGGCTCTTACACAGGCCTCTCCCCGGCATGAGCTAAAAGTGTGCTTGACCCTCCGTAATCACGGGTCAACTAGAACAAAGGCTGCAGGCACACTTTGATCAAGGACAGCTGAGAAAATTAGTTAGAAGCTGCTAGAGCTACCCTTACCTTATTCTTATCCTTACTTGGAATTGTAGAATCATTCAGGTGTTTAAGATCATTGAATCCAGCCGTTAACCTAATACTGATAAATCTACCACTAAACCATGGCCCTAAGCATCACATCTAAATGTTTTTTAAATACCTCCAGGGATGGTGACTCAACTACTTCCCTGGGAAGCCCGTTCCAATACTTGACAACCCTTCTGGTGAAGAAATATTTCCTAATATCTGATCTAAACCTCCCCTGGTGCAACTTGAGGCCATTTCCTCTTGTCCTACTGCTTGTTACTTGGGAAAAGAGACCGACACCCACCTCACTACAACCTCCTTTCAGGGAGTGGTAGTGAATGATCAGGTCTCCCCTCAGCCTCCTTTTTTCCAAACTGAACAACCCCAGTTCCCTCAGCCACTCCTCAGCAGGAGAAGCAGCAGGACCCCTCAGGTTCTTCCAAGGGTTCATAGGAGTTCCCAGGTTCCAGAAAAAGTACCCAGAAGCTCAAAATGATCTCAAGAAGATCCCAGAGTCTGCTGTGCAAACTGATGCATCAGCTGGGTGTTGCTGTCATCTGTTCTGTGACCAAAGCAGGCGCTGTCAGGGGACCAAAGTTTGGGACAAAAATAAGGAGTGTGGCACACTGACTCTGTAAGACATCCTGTACACCACTTCCAGTATTGAAAGCATTATCTATCGTCTCTAGTAGAGATTAAAAATATATATTTTTTCTATATATGGTGAGGGAACATTCATACTTCTATGAAAAAACAATATAAAAGCCTGAAACATATTAGTACTTTGAAGGATGTAGATCTGTCCTGCCTTTTTCACAAGATGGAGAGAAAGACCACAAATGGAAAAGGAAATAATTCTCCTTTATAGGAAAATACTTACTAAAAACATCAGCATGAGAAAAACAGGTAGTCCTACTGCAAGTTTTTGTAGGACAATTTGCTGAGAAATGCCTCTTTAGTTTGTATACTGTAAAGATCAGCAGGCAAAAGGATCACAATCCTTCCAAACAGTTAAGACATGACAGCATTCTCAACAAACTTCAACGTACATATAAGCACCTTGATACAGGCTTACATAACTGCCTTTAAAAAATTCTTTAGTCACTGTATGCCTCAAGTTTACATATATGTAGGATTTAAAAATTTGCAGCAATAAAGATGCAATTATGGTAATAGCAGCTGTAAGGATGTTCAACCATAGCTTTTGATGCAGAAAGCTGAAATATTTGAGGGGCAAGATGAGTGACTTCCCTAAAAGGAGCTATGGTACAACTGCTGTTCCATAGCTGGTCTCCCTGTTGTACAGGATATGCTGGTGTGCA
Organism: Phaethon aethereus; assembly: GCF_964289735.1. Taxonomy (NCBI): domain Eukaryota; kingdom Metazoa; phylum Chordata; class Aves; order Phaethontiformes; family Phaethontidae; genus Phaethon; species Phaethon aethereus. Next base: position 88,949,274 of record NC_138582.1, on the reverse strand, counting down.
AACCCCGATTATTGTCTGTAATTTATTTAACCAAAATACAATGAGGCATTCTTAGGACACTCTTTTTATTTCAGATATGACATTGTAGAGGGGGAATAATATAAAACACATTTAAATAATGCCATATAAAATTGTGCGATTTAATATACTAAATGTAAGAAAGCGTCCATTAGCTGAAATTGGATGGAACCTGATAGTATTTTAATTTCCCTGTTTTCAATCTTACAAAACTCAAAATAGTTTTGTTTCAAAAACATAGTGAAACCAGCAAATCAGAAAAACAAGCCTTTGGGTAGGACAACAGCAAAAAGGATGATTGCTTAATTTTTTTTTTCAAATTCATTTAGTGTCTTTAATGATTCTGAGAAAGAAAAAGACCAAAAGAAATACTACACTTTAATTGGTTCTAATCTGTTTATATACCTACAGGTTGTGCTGTGGTAACAGACATGTCCATGCATTAGCAGCATTTCCTAGGAAGTCTAATTTAGAAGTTTCATTCCATCAACGATACCATGCGACATCTAAACAGCAGGTGGGTAGAAGGCAAAGAAATACGCTCAGGAATACCTTGGCCTCAGTGTTAGGAGAAAAGACTTAAATTACAGAACATTTACAACATTTTTCAAAACTAGGCCTCCATTTAGATTTTCACTGTACTAGAAATCAGCATTTTGAACATAGCAAGTTTGACGTGCTTTTTTTTAGTAGTACCATCAGAACAGTATCAAAGAAACATTAAGATTTGCTAAATATTCATAATTAGGATGTCTAACCAAACTTATGGCAGCCTTCAAAGTGTTGCCATTCTCTGTCCCTCCCAAATATATTTTCTCTACAATAACTCAATATCTGCAAACAGAGTGGACAGAGTGTGGCACATCAGCCCAGGGCATGGTGTGGCAGTTTGCATGGCAGCTTGCGCAGAAGGGCACGCAGGGAGGGCGTAGTGGCACCACCAGCTCAAGAGGTGCATTGAATTGCTGGTCATCGCCCTCTCAGGAGGAGCTTAGCTGTGGTAGCTACCTGGCACAAAGCCATGTCCTCTGCACTCACCAGAATGGATGTGGCAACCCAGACGGAGCTCCCATGGAAACATGCAGCCACCCAGGTCTCAGGCTGCAGACGGTGCCAGAGCCTCTCACCAGTAATGGGTGGCAGCAGTGAGAACAGCTGTGTGAGGTGTGACCAGGTGGATGATGTGCTCAGCCTCGTGACACAGGTACAACAGGAGGTAGAAAGGTTAAGGAGCATCAGGGAGTCAGAAAGAGATCGACTCGAGGAACCATGCTCTGCTGTCCCTGAGACAGAAGCAGGAACAGCCACAAGAAAAAAAAAATAAGATCAAGGGCATCCTGTATCCTCCCACTGCCAGGCTGAAGGCAGTAGCTTAAAGGGAAGGAGCAAATGGAGGCAAGTCCATGCTCGGGACGGCAGGCGAACCCCCTCCTCGCCCACCTTGCCTCCCCAGGTGCCTCTGTACAACAGGTATGAGGCTCTGGATGTGGAAGGACAGCCCATGGATGATGTAGATGGCAGTCCATATACACCGGAGGTGCTGCCAAGGTCAGAAAGGCCTACCACCTGCACTGTGACCACCCCCACATGGAAGAAAAGATGGGTTATAGTTGTAGGCAATTCCCTTCTGCGGGGAACTGAAGGTCCAACATGCCAGACAGACCCTTCTTTTAGGGAAGTCTGCTGCCTCTCTGGGGCCCAGATTAGGGACATCACTAGGAAACTTCCTAGCCTGGTGCGGCACTTGGACCATTAACCACTACTGCTCTTCCATGTGGGTGGAGACAAAGCCGCAACTAATAGTCCAAGGGCGATCAAAAGAGACTTCAGGGCCTTGGGACAGTTGGTTAGGGAATCTGGAGCACAGGTTATTTTTACTTCCCTCCTGTCATGGCCTGAAAGGAGATGTTCAGGACGAGCTCCCTCCCCATGGGACCAACAACCAAGTTCATGATCCCCCTGGTCTGAATTAAAGTGAAATGACACCAGCCAACCAATATAACAATTTAATAATACAAAATGCAAGGCATGAGGTTACATGGATATCTCAACGACAACTACCCTAACTAAACAATTCAACTTAACAAACACGGCCCATGCAATATGTCTTTTACAATTTGACAAAGGCGGGGCAGGGGGGGGAGAGAGAGAGGGGCAGCAAAGAAGATATCACCACCCGTGGATCCAGCAGCGTCTTGTTGGTCCTCTTGATGTTCCGTGGTGGTGGGAGTTCCCCCCTTCGCATCTGATGGTGTCATTTTTATACTGTCCAAGTCCCACAATCTCTGCCCAGTTCCAAGAAACTTCATGCATATGCAACAGCCAATGACACATCTACAAACTTTGGTGTCTCTCACCTGTACCGTATCTCTGCTCTGCAGGAACTGGTATCTCGTTCTTCTTTGTGGTTTCCTCAGTACCGCAAAATGTTTAAGACAAAAACCAGATGTCGGTCTGCCACACCTCCTTCCAGTTGCAAGCAGTGTCATGGGAAGAAACAGACGGGACCAGTCTCTTAATGCATGGCTCAGTGACTGGTGCCACCACCACAATTTTGGGTTTTCTGATAATGGGGTGGCCTACACAGCACCTGGCTTGCTGGCATCAGATGAGATTAATGTTTCTCAAAGGGGGAAGATGGTCTTTGCTCACGAGCTACTGGGAATTATTGACAAGGCTGTAAACAAGACTTGAAGGAGGAGGGGGAGAATAGCAGGCTTACCCACAGCAAGTTGTGGGATGACACACCAAGGTTAGAGGGACGGGTTGCTAGCAAGGCCCCTCAGCCTGTTGTACCAGAGAAAGACCTCAAAGGACCTAAAGGGGGTTACTTTAAGAGGGTGACATGGCCGATAGCCCAGCTGAAGTGCCTCTACACCAGTGCACGCAGCATGGGCAACAAACAGAGGGAGCTGGAAGCCACTGTGCTTCTAGAAAGCTATGACCTGTTCACCATTACTGAAACTTGATAGGACAAATCCCACAGCTGGAGTGTGGCTGTCGATGGCTACAGGGTGTTCAGAGGTACAGGCAAGGAAGGAAGGGGGGAGACATTGCCCTCTACGTCAAGAAACAGATAGAGTGTGAAGAGCTGTCTGAGGAGTAGCCAGGAGCAGGTCAAAAGCTTATGGGTAAGAATCAGAGACCAAGACAACAAAGTGAATCTTGTGGTTGGTGTCTAGTACAGGCTGCCCGATCAAGGGGAGTCTGTTGATAAAGCCTTCTCACTCAAGCTACAGGAGGCATCGCACTCGCAGGCTCTCATCCTGCTGTGGGACTTCAGCCACCCCAACATCTGCTGGTAAAGTAGCACAGCGAGCTGTGGTACTTTCCAGGAGACTCCTGAAGTGCATTGGGAATAACTTCTTATGCCAAGTAATAGACAGCCCTACCAGAGGGGATGCCATACTGGACCTGTTGGTCAAAAAGCTAATTGGTGATGTCAAGATTAGAGGCAACCTGGGCTGCATTGATCATGCACTGGTAGAGTTTGCAGTTCTGAGGTATATGGCAAAGAGTAAAGTCAGAACCCTGAATTTTAGGAAAGCAAACTTCCAGCTCTTCAGGGAGTAAGTCAATAGACCCCCTAGGAAACTACCCCTCAGGGGCAAGAGAGCAGAACAGAGCTGGGAGATCTTTAAGGATGCTTTGCATAGAGTGCAACAGCTCTTGATCCCCAGGTGTAAGAAATCAGGAAAGGCAGGCAAGAGACCTGAGCCAAGACCTGCTGGGCGAACTAAAGGGCAAGAAGGATATGCACAGGCAATGGACGCAGGGACAGGTGTCCTGGGATGAGTACAGGGACACTGCCCAGTTGTGGAGGGACGGGGTCAGGAGGGCCAAGGCACATCTGGAGCGGAACTTGGCAAAGGATGCAGAGAATAATAAGGGCTTCTACAGGTATGTTAGCCAGAAAAGGAAGGTCAAAGAGAGCGTACCCCCCATGATGAGCAAGACTCTCAAACTGGTAACAACAGATGAGGAGAAGGGTGAGGTACTCAGTGAATTCTTTGCCTCAGTTTTCACTGTCAATCTCTCTTCCCACACCTCTCAAAAGGATGACCTGCAAGTTGAGGACTGGAGGAGCAAAGTTCCTCCCACTGTAAGAAGATCAGGTTCTAGATCACCTGAGGAACCTGAACATGCACAAGCCTATGGGACATGACGAGATGCATCCCAGAGTCCTGAGGGAATTGGCTGATGTAGTTGCCAAGCCACTCTCCATGACGTTTGAAAAGTCCTGGTGGTCAGGTAGCGTCCCTGGAGATTGGAAAAAGGGAAACATTGCACCCATTTTTAAAAAAGGTAGCAAGGAGGACCCTGGGAACTACTGACCCATCAGCCTCACCTCTGTGCCTGGGAAGGTTATGGAACAGATCCTCCTAGAAGCTATGCTGAGGCACATGGAGGACAGGGAGGTGATTTGAGACAGTCAGCATGGTTTCAGCAAGGACAAGGCCTGCCTGACCAACCTAGTGGCCTTCTATGATGGAGTGACCACATCAGTGGACAAGGGAAGAGCTACAGATGTCATCTATCTGGACTTCTGTGAGGCCTTCAGGATGGTCCTCCACAACACGCTTCTCTCTAAATTAAGGAGAGATACGGATTTGATGGATGGACTGTTGCAAGTATGAGAAATTGGTTGGATGGTTGCATCCAGAAGTTAGTGGTCAATGACTCAATGTCCAGATGGAGATCGGTGATGAGCGGTGTCCCTCAGGGTTCTGTATCGGGACCAGGACTCTTTAGTATCTTCATAAATGACCTAGACAGTAGGATCAAGTGCACTGTCAGCAAGTTTGCAGATGACACAAAGGTGAGTGGTGCAGTCGACACGCTGGAGGGATGGGATGCCATCCAGAGGGACCTGGACAATCTCCAAGAATGGGCCCATGTGAACCTCAGGAGGGTCAACAAGGCCAAGTGCAGGGTCCTGCACCTGGGTTGGGGCAAACCCCGGTACCAATCCAGGTTGGGGGATGAAGGGATTGAGGGCAGCCTTGCTGAGAAGAACTTGGAGGTACCCTAGAGCCCTCAGCACAGGAAGGACATGGACCTGTTGGAACTAGTCCAGAGGAGGGCAAGGAAGATGATCAGAGGGATGGAATAACTCTCCTGTGGAGACAGGCTGAGAGAGTTGGGGTTGTTCAGCCTGGAGAAGAGAAGGCTCCAGGGAGACCTTAGTGTAGCCTTCCAGTACTTAAAGGGGACTTATAGGAAAGACGGGGACAGCCTTTTTAGCAGGGCCTGTTGTGATGGGACAAGAGGTAATGGTTTTAAACTAAGAGAGGGTAGATTTCGACTAGATATAAGGTTGAAGTTTTTCACGATGAGGGTGGTGAGACAGGTTGCCCAGAGAGGTGGTAGTCACCCCATTCCTGGGAACATTGAAGGTCAGGTTGGATGGGGCTCTGAGCAACCTGATCTAGTTGAAGATGTCCCTGCTCATTGCAGGGGGGTTGGACTGGATGACCAGACTAGATGACCTTAAAAAGTTCCTTTCAACCCAAAGATTCTATGACTCTATGAGTCTATCTCTGCAGAGAGTTACATGTATTTTCTTCTTTGACACAAGAGTAGATTAGGAATTTAAACATAGACTAATTTCTCCTTGCAAAGAATGTTTTTTTCTGCTTTTGTTCAGAGAACAGCAAAATTTCAGTCTTCTCACCACTCTCAGATGGAAGTTGAAAGATGCAAGTTCTTTTAAACAATTTTCTACTATCTACCTTCTGCCTCCATGGTTGCCTTGTTCCTATTTTCTTGATACTAAAATCTTACGCCGTGCATCTGGCCCACATCTTGCCCTAGTTTATGCCACCAACAAACTCAATGCCAAAATACTTCTTTCCTCCCACTTTTATTTCTGCATCATATTAGGTTTTTTTTCCTTCTGCAATATGGAGCTCAAGGAATGGTCCAGTTTGTAGCTGTGGAGGATATGATCTAAGTAGCAATAAAAAGTTACAGAAGTTGATAGGTATGTCTCTTCTATTTTTATTTTCTGTATCTCATTTCAGACATCGATGTCGGATGTGAGAAATAGATATCAAGCAATGACAGGAAACAGTCAATGACAGCCTCCTGCAGCACTGCATAACAACACGAGATGAAAAAGGCTGGTCAGGAAGTGTGCCGGGAGCTGGCATGGAATTGACATTAGAAACTTATGATGCTCCTAGTCGTTTGCCAGGCCTTTCTGTCCTCAAAGCTACTGGCAGTTGTGTCACATACCTGAAATGAGTTTCCAAGAATTTAAAAAGAAATTCAGTACAGACAACCACATTAGCACCCAAATCTCCCTTTTTGATTTTGAGACAGTTCTAGCCATTGCTTGACCAGTCCTTGCTTCAACAGAAGTTGGGCCAGACCTTCAGAATCCACCATTATGAAACTCTCTTAGTAAGATTATGTTCTTTAAAATGGATTTGAAGTTTTGTCTGTCATTGAGATCACACTTACAGCAGAATGTCACTGTATTAAAAGGACCTACAAAAGTATATTCAACATCAGTATGGCTTAAGTTAAATTGAGTTCAAACATATAAATACATTTTCTTGGGATGCAAACACTTTTTCTCACCACCGACAAAGGCAAGATGACTAAGTTTATTCAGAATGTCAGAGACTGAAAAATCTGAAGAGAATGAACAAAGCCACAAAAAGGAAATACCACCATATCTAAGCAGATTTTAGGGGAGGTGACTTTCAAGAGACCTGAATTCATATCAAGGACGCTATCACTCCACAATATAATAGTAATCCATACACTTTTATTTTTAATCATTTTATAGAATCCATGCCTTCTTCAGAAGACATGGTGTACCATTCTATAGGAGAATACAAAACTTAGTGTGCAGAAAGATTAAAAGTTGTCTCCTCATAACTAAACCAGCTTACTCTGCTTGATCTATAGATTTATAGTCTTTCTCCCAGTTAAATTATATCTGCAGAATAAATTAACATCAGAAATACATATAAGGAAACATGTTCCTCATTCTTATATGAAAATAATTTTGGAGTTTCAGAAAATGATTTTACAGTAAGTACAACCAGTAAGTGAAATTAAAGCTGTTCTAGAAATCTGTGTAACATACATTGAGTGTGCAAAGTTAAAAGTAGATAATCCAGATAATTAATAAAATTTATTATCCTTGTTGGGGAAAACATTTTGAATTTATCAACTCAGACTAATCCCATTGAAAGAAAGAGAGGAGTAGAACTTAGTATGGGTCACAGATTATCTGAGGTACCATCTACCACGGAATATGTACAGGCAAAATAGATAGAAAAGATGAATGTCAGTTAAGCACACATCTAAAGGTAAGTCTAAAAAAAAAGTTTCTCTTACAGTGCTTGTAAATAAAATTTTCAGAGATGATCCTTTAGGCAATTTAAAGAAAGTAAGTTATGTCAATAAAGAAATCATGCTAGTGTCTGCCATGTCATGTTAATGTAACCATACTATAAATCAATTTAGTGCAAACTAAGCTCTCAAGCAAGCCTCTCCCAGCTCTTCTTTCCCTTGCAACGGAATTAGAAAATAACATACGTCTTGATTATGATCTTTACATGACTGTAAATCAGGAACCATTGAAATCAATATATATACTTCTGATTTATAAGTATAAACTATGTGCATGGCATACAATACTTCTGAGATGTATACTTCATTCTCTCTAAGGAGTAAAAATCAATTGATTGAAGCTTTTGGCTGTAAAATATAGCTAACGTTTTCCTAAGATTTATATAACATTTTTTCTCTTCACTTATATGTTAGCTTATGTGATGTAAAAAAAAATATTTTCACAGTATCAATCTTAAAACTGTGAAACCTGAAATAGATTATTTTCTTTGATGAGAGGAAAATGAGTGTACAGCCAACACAGGAGTAATTACACTAATCTGGTTTTACGTAAAGAAAAGGAAAAGAAAGAACTTGATTTTTCAAAACAGGAAAGGTTCACATAATGCCATGAATATGTAATAAAGTGCAGTGACAGTAATCTCAATGTTCACCCGCAGGAGCAAATATTTCCAGGATTCACAAATCAGAGCATATGTGAAAGCAGACTATGTGCTCAAGCCCTGATTATCCTTTCATTACAAAACAAAGCAGCCCAAATGCTGCTGTAAGATAGGTAGATTTGCTGACAAGATAGATTTGCTGACAAGGACTCGAGCAGAGTTGAAGTTATATATGGAAACTGTGGCAATGTCCGTATCAGCTTTCTTAAAATCAGGGACATGACAACAGAGACAATTTCTTCTTTAGTGAACATAATGAAGAGGCAGAGCAAGCTGAAGCTTTGTTGTACAGCACACACCTGAATCCCTTAACCTGTATACATACAAACAATTTTTAAAAAAGCATCTAAAAAAGCATTACTTGAACCTTAGTCATGCCAAAAATTAATGGAGGTCAGGAATACATACTCGATCATGGAAAAGGAGCACATCTTTGGCAGAACTTCTGTTCAAGAGTCCTACTTCTCACGGAATGATCTCCAATAGAAGGGAAAAACTGAATAAACTTGCCTCAGAATTTAATTTCTTCTCACCATCACTGGAGTTGAAGTGACTGTGTTGAGTTATGCCTGACTCCAAGAAGAATTATGGAAGTAGAAAGTACAATTATTCAATTAGAAGCCAGAAAACTTCATATGACCCTGAAACTGATCACTGAGATGTATTGCAATGGCAAAGCTATGTAACAGCGGAAAGCTACTGGGAGACGTCTCTTTGTTTAGAAGCCAGGGAGACTTCAGTGAACACAGATTTACATCCACATATTTGTTTTGCTATTTCAGTCACCATGGAGCAGGATATCCTGGAAAATAAGAGAGCTGTTAAACATCAGAATAATGATGCAGGTACTCATTTGCATGAACTCATCTTGATGGCATTCCTATGTCTGCCCTGTTCTTTGCCTTTAATGAAACTTATTTTCTTCTATAAAAGCACTCAGTACTTCTGAGAAGGAATAATATATTAACAGCAGTCAGAAAATACGTGTTAACATCAAGTTTCTGATTGAGGGACTGAGTTGAGGTTTTTGGCCATTTTAAAGCATACATCCGTAAGATATTTTAGTCTGATCTTAAAACCAGGAAAACAAATTTGTGCCTTTCATTTAAAAAAACTTCGTGACTTAATCAACTTCAATTTTCAAAGGTAAAACCCACCAGCACAACTATCATCATGTGGATAATCTTCTTTTCCTACAGTTAGAACTGGAAAAGGAAAGGAAGCAGTTTAATATGGAATTACACTAGAAACTAATTTTTTATTCTGCATTCACCAATCTTCCACATGAAGACTAACACTTTTGTTTCACTTTCATTTGAAAAATAATTTTTTGGTCCCAAAAATCCATTTAGGTAGAAAATAGTCTATTACCTTCATTTTCCTATTCTGATAAAGTATAATATTTTTTATCAAATTGTCATAGTTATCTGCTGTCAAAAATGACAAGATACAACAATGACACCATGCTGGTACTATCAGGTACAGCAATAAAAGTATTGCAATAACGTCCATGTTAGAGAAATCTGCATTAGACACAATCACATGTTTTTGGCAGGACCTTTGTTCCTTCTGTTCCTACATGTTTGCTGTTCAGTACCTTTGTGAATGGTGCTGGAAAAAAGACACATAGGAAAGAATCAGTTGAAGGCTGTTTCGGAACTTTTTGTTTGGGGGGGTGCACTTTTGGTCATTTGTAGCTTTCTTAGATGTTGTTGCAAAACACACCATCACACCTCGCGTTATTCATGTACATGCACTCTCTAATTATTTTATGTAAAAGTCCATAACAAATAGTGACAGCTGAAAAAAGACTGTCAAAATTAAGGAGACTTTTAGTTTTTCCTTTTTTTAATCACAGGTCAGTTATTTACATCACAGGACAACAAAAATAGTCTTTCCCCCTGTCCTGGTTTCAGCCAGGATAGAGCTGGTTTTCTTCACAGAAGCCAGTGTGAGACTATGTTTTGGATTTGGGATGAGAAACTGTTGATAATGTGCTGATGTTTTGGGTTGCTGCTGAGCAGTCAAGGACAGTCCAGCTTCTTGTGCTGGGCTGCCAGCGAGCAGGCTGGGGGTGCACGGGGAGCTGGGAGGGGACACAGCCGGGACAGCTGACCCAGACTGGCCAAAGAGATATTCCCTACCATCCGACGTCATGCCCAGTACATAAACTGGAGTTGGCCGGGGGGCGGAAATCGCTGCTCGGGGACAGGCTGTCGATCGCCGGGTGGTGAGCAATTGCTGTATTGGGCATCACTTGTTCTTGTACATTCCTTTGTCGGTATTATCATTGTTGTTTCCTTCTTTCTTTCTGTCCTATTAAACTGTGTTTATCTCAACCCACAAGGTTTTTTTTTCCTAATTCTCTCCCCCACCCTACTGTGGGAGGGGGAGTGAGCGAGCGGCTGCGTGGTGCTTAGTTGCCGGCTGGGGCTAAACCACGACACCCCCTAAACAATGGTCTAAACCTGACACAAATACTGTAAATCCTGAAGAAAAACTTCATAATTTGGACTGCAGATGCACAGTTATTTTATTTCTTCCAGTTTATCTGACAGTCACTAGGGTGATAAGTGAATAAAGTCAAAGCAAGAGGAAAAAAAAGGATCAATTAATATACCGAGAGGATATCAGAAATATTGTCAAGAAATGCCCAGCATCATGAGACCACAATGTATTTCCAGATGCATTTTCAAGATTAAGGCATCAAACTCCTTAAATGAATACAACTTCAATGCTGAAAAAAAATAGGTAAATGCCTGTAGAGAGGGTCACAACACGGTAGTGAGGACCAAGTCCACGTTTTTATAAACAAGGACTTGTATTACCTGGGTGTATCTGGAAGAGATTAATTTCATATGTAACTTATGTAAAATGAGGAAAAAATAAAAATAAATCAGATTGTATAATAACTATGCCTGTACAGTCTCTCCTGACCCTGGAATCATCTTCCATTCTTATTTTTATAATATGTCTGAAGTATCAGCCCAAATCTCTCATGTTATGTTCAAGTTGCAGTTATCCACTGAGGGAAAATAAAAAACTGAATCATTTGTCTGAGCCACAACATAATGAAGATAGCAACTGGCATGTGCAAAGAGCAGAACATGCAATCAATACATGGTCTGGCAGGTTGATGGTATTTTTTAAAACACCAAATTATATTCAACAGTTTAAAAATGCAGGCAGTTTAGTAGAAGGTGGTGTTTGTTGATTAATTCATTCACACTGAACCCCTAGAAATCTGGTAATCCTACAGTACACTTTTACAGTTATACATGGTACCTTTAAATATGAAAAAATAGGGTTTTTTGGATAAGGGCACTTGTCAATTAGAAAGAGTGGGATGATTTTAAAGTAGGAGGAATTATAGCTTTCAACATCTACATGCAAAGACAGACACAATTACTTACAATAAGACAGTGACAGCAAAGATCCTTTTGCTAAGCAACCCTGAACAACCCGTTTTAAGGAATAATGGCATGCCACATGTTGAATTAAAGGACAAGCAGAAATAGAAATTCTTAAATATAAATGCTTATTGGGATAAGTTTGGTTAATAAAAGAATGATTGTATATAATAGATTAACAAAATAGTATACACAAATACAAATTCTGGACTACTGACTTAGTTGTTCTGTCCTTCAGGAAGTAACTGGCAACGTATGTATTTTGTGAGATATATATACATATTACACATACATAGACAAGAAAAAAATTATAGAAAGAAAAAAAAAATCCAACAGTTAGTGTTTCAGCTGTGGCATATTTTTATTTGTAATTTTTTTCTGTTTTGGTTGATTAAAACAGATCTTCAATATGAAACCAGTGACTATAAAACACAAGTGCTGGATGTGTCTACCAAGTTGATGGGGAGTCCTTTTGTTTCCACTGGAGCAGCTGAGAAGTTTAGCAAGAGGCTTTATGCAGATTTTTCTGTAATGAGGGATGAAGAGAAAACTAGGAGACTTTTCAAAGATTCCGTGGACCACTTGCAGTTGGACATGCAGGTTGGTATGAAATGGTCTAAACAGAGCAATACAGAGCTCTTGCATTTGCTGAGACTGAGTAGAGGGACTTTTTTGCATCCGTTGACTTCTACAGCTACTTTGGCAGCCAACATTCACACTTCAAATGCCTCTTGAAACAAACACCTCCATCAGGATTTCCCAGTTGCTTTTGCATGCACCCCATGCAGTTTAAACATGAGAACAATTTTTGTTTCCCAGGTTATAGGTTAGGTATAGCACACTTCATATACACACTACACAAGTGTTGTACAGAACAGCTGAACATGGGTAGTCATAGAAAAATTGGATATTGATCTGGAAAACATCAGGAAAGAAATACTTTGGATTAGCCAACATTCATAAAACCAGTGCTGTCTATAACTCCTTGAGTATGTCCTACAGGCCTATGCAAATTATTGGAAAGTATTCCTCAGAAGAGCAATTATTTCCTCAATGTAACCAACCAATACAACAACTACAAACCTCTGTAAAGGGACTACTAGCATAGAAGAGGTCTGAAAAGGACAGAATTTTTCTAAGAGAATTATTCCCTTTTGTTTTGCTCAAGATTCTGTTTACAGGCAAAGAGGAAGCACACCTATATCTATTTATCCTTAATATATATAAAATGTTTCAAAAATCATTGATCCAAATCTATTTGTTACAGGAGTAAAGAAAAATGAGGCAGTTACAATACTTCCATATAGAAATAACCTCAGTATCAATAATAACACTGAAAATTGCAATACACACTTTTCATTTCTATCCTTGTTTTCTGCTGTTCTGCTTACCCTTCCTCTGCCCCTCCTGGGTCTTGAGATTGGTAGTTGCAGACTGCTGAAAGACATTTTCTTAACATGCTTTTATACATTTCTTTTTCTTCATGGTTTTCCAGCATCGTTACATCTGAATGTATTCTATATGGTGGATTTTACATGTCAGATACTATTTCTGTGCCCTCTTTGTTACCCCTAAGATCAGGTGTGTCCATCCCTGGGTCTACATTTCTTGAACTGACCACTGGAGACTTGTTGGTAGTTGTGGGATCTCCAATGCCAAGCCTGTGTCCCCTCGCTTCTCGTCCCATGCCTCTACTCCTCTACATTGTATCCCGTGTCTCCACTTCTCAGGGTGTCTACAATCATATCAGACCTGCATCTCTCTACACTACATTATTATGTTGTGTGGTAAAAGTGTTGTAAAAGTGTTGTAAAAATTATTTCGGATAGATAGCAGTAACAAGCAGATATTCCATATAAAACTACGGTTGTGTAAGATAAAAAAAAGTAAAGTAAATTTGCCATAGACACTTGGTAAATTAACGAAATTGCTGTCACAGTTAAATCAAGTAAAACAAAGCTACAAGCAGGTAAAACAAAGTTCAGACAGAACAGGGTGGATAAGCCTGAGTCCTGAGGCCTTGCAGATTCAGTGCAGAGCTCACAGGCTGTTACTAGCAATGGCAGTGCTGTGGTACAGGACTACACGGTTTCTCTTTGCATGCTGTATCAGAGCAGAAGAAAGGATTCACATGGGGCTGTTAATTTATACCTTTTCATGTTTATGTTTATTTTAGGTGGAAGAATCACGTGTAATGGTGCTTTGACCTTTTGACTTTTCATGTCCAACAGTTTTCTTTTAATGGGACCAGATTAACTTTCTCAATTTATTAAAAAATTAAACAATTGTGATATATCCATTTACACTAATGTGAGCTACTGCTTCAATATTTTTGACAATTAAGGAAAAAACTGCTAGAGTTCCTGTTCTTTCTATTCTTTTCTTCTTATCTGTGAAGAGAAAAGGGCTATTGTAAAAAAAACCACCAACACAAACATTCCTATCATCACAGCTGCTTTCCATGTTTATTCACTATTGTGATTCTAACTTAGGAAGTACTTTTCCTGTTTCTTTGAGGTTTTTTTAACAAAAAATAATAATTTAATATAATTAACATAATATAATTTTTTAAAACATGCTGCCGAAAAGACCTGTATTGCCTGACATCTGTTAGCTCTTTATTGATTAGAAAATGAAGCAAGCTCTCCAAACTCAGTTATTTCGTGCAGCTTGTGTTAAGTGTTTTTGCCTTCAAAAGAAATTTTAAAATTTCATTCTTTTTGTGTAGACACCAGAAGCTTAATCAAGAGGTTTAATACAAGATTACAAAAAAACTCCACTCAAGAAAACCAAACTCAAGACAAAACCCAAAAACCCCTCTATGAAATGTAGGCTACAGCATAATCTCAAAGTCTGAAGATTCAGTCAAGAAGCAGTTATAATCATGGTGCCCAGAATCAAGTTTTGTTGCTTTGCTTCTGCTTTCACCCAGCAGCACTGTGGTGGTGCATTTCGCCACAAGCACTCACCCCAACACATGATGGAACCCCAATTAGAGATCTTCTGAGATCTTAAAGAGCGAGGCTAAAGAAAATATTGCAAAATGTTATAACAAGTGCAAGTCAAAACAGTAACAGCCTTTTAAAATCCCTGTATACTACTCCAGTAATCATACTGAGTTTCCAAATTGATTTGCTGCATAAGGAAATGTAAGTAAATACACAAGCAGATAAAATTCCAATGAAGAGACATAATTCACCACAGCTTTTTGTCAAGAATATTCTGCAGTGATGCAGCACTCAGATGATGATTTTGACCACTTCAGCAAACAACTGAAACACCTGAAAATGAACTTAGTTTTCATTGGCCAGAAAGTTTTATTATAATTTTTCACAAGATTGTTTCCTAAATATATTGGTATTTCCAATGATGTGTTATATTTGCTCATTGAATAATTTTAGTACGTGCAACAAATAAAAATCTCAGATTGTTTTTACCCTTATTTCAGAAGCGGTACAACTGTTTCAGTTTTTAATAAACATTCAGTTACTACTGTGACAGTTACTATAGTATTAATGATACCATGATACGGAATTCTACTCTCACTGAACTGAAACAAATGTTTAATTTCATGTGAGTTTTTGAAAAGAGATGGAAGAAGCCCTTCAATCACTCCCATGATGTATCAGTAACAGCATTTTGCATTGGCAGATTTGAATCTTGCAGATATATTCAAGTCTGGGTAGGATAAAACTAAGAGCAAATCAGACTTTAAAACTCCAGACAAATTTGGAGTTTTAAGAGTGTATCCACTCTAAGATATATTTATTTATTTATTTATTTATTTACACATGAAGCCCGCTTCAGTGTCAAAATGCAAATTGGATTTTGCTTCCCTTGTTTTTCAGCATGTTCATTCTAAACACTATGTAAGATAATATCTGTGATAGAAAAACATGCTAGGAGTCAAGTACCAAAATTGATTTCCGGAATAATTTCCCTACTAACATTGGTGCCCATACAACATAAGAAATTTTCTGCTTCTGCTTCTGCTTCAAAGAAGGTGAATGAGCTAAATCATCTTTCCTTCTTTATGCCATCATTTCATCCAGCAACCACAACACCTTGATGCTTTCTGAATGTTTTTGTTCCACAAGTTAAGAATATATTTAATTAGAGCTATTTTCTTTGAACCATCACAGTAAAAATGCAGCAGTAGAAGATGTTGCTGCTGTATACAAAGATCTGGTATTTCTATGTTGTGATCAGGATCTGGACCTTGTTTCTTTTGGAGACAGCCTAAATGCAAAAATGAAAAGCTGGAGTGCTTTGAAAATGCAACTCTCTGCAGTATTTACTTTCTATATAAGTACTTAGAAATATTTACTTAACACATGGGATAGTCCTTCAGCTACACTATTTTATGTCTAAGAGTAGGTGATGTTTTTAGAGCACTGAATTATTACCTCTGTATGGCTTTACAACTGGTGTGTCATGAGTGTTAAGTAAAGTATACAGACTGAAAAGTTAACTCCAAAAGATTCATTACACCTAAATATCTGTTTCATGATAGTATTTTCAGAATGGCTGAAGTTATCAGTGAAACATTGACATTAGATATGTCCATTGACATTGGATACATGATTAGGCTTGTGGTAGTTGAACAAAGGCTGCGTGAGTTTTGGAGGTATTGAGAGGCAGGTAGTGTTTAGTTGTTTTTGTTTGGGTTTTTTTTTTTTTTTTAGTCCTGGCTAGTGAGGAGAGAAAGTTTTGTAGCCTTTTCACTGGTTTGGAATAATGTTCCCTTCAGCATACTGTATGCACTGTACAATGGAAAAGGAATTAACAAGGAGGGTAGCCTCACAGATATATTAGAGGACAGAAGGCATAATGAAGAGATAGAAAAGGAAATGAATCATAATGATTCTTCCACAGGTAATATCTTCCACTGGAGTCTAATCATCCATTTAATGTTATAAGAGTTCTTATGGAATATGGTGAATCATATCTAATGAATAGTGATGAGATTCACCTCATTAATGACCTTAGCAGGTGAAACTGATTTTTAAGCAGAATTGTTATCTTGAGAGATTGATTAAATTGATTCAAATTGCAACTGGTTACATACTTATTCGGTACACATTTTCTTGCAAGTAGTGTGAATTGAATCAGTTTTCAGATCTGTAATGGCAACATCAAGTAGTTTTGATTCTTCATTGCTCATTTCTAGGTACTTCTCTAAAGAAGTGATATGTCAAGAAGCTTCTTTATGCTATACTATATATAAAGAAAGCCAAAAGAGTTTGGGATTTATTTAACAGTAATTTGGGGAGGGTTCCCTCCTGCCTCTTTTCTGTTTTTGAAATGTCAGAGAAGCTTTGTTTTCTGTGTTCCCACCACACAGGATTGCTTAGGAATCTAAGTATGAAAGGATGCTCAGATGTCTCAGATACTAGAAAAACAGATGAGTTGATAAATGCCTTAACTTTTTTTCTCAAAAATAACCATTCTTACCCACTCAGATTTTTTAAATCAAATTAAAATTCAGTATATTCTTTTCTGAATACTAGGACTTGGGGGGGAAAGAAAAAGCAAGCTTGCATTGCATCCATATTAATCAGATCTTTCATGATTGGTTTTGTTCTGAGGTTTTTCCTGGCATTAAAATACAGTATTTAATCCAGGTTTTGTAGCCTTCCTTGTAGTCTTTGGGTGGCTACATATGTTCAACAAACTTCTTAGTGCTGGACTGACACTCAAAAGGTGTAATATTTTAATCCTATTAGTTCACCACTCAAAAAAGTTTTCTGGGGAAAGGAACAAAGCGCACAAACCCGATCCTCCTTTATACTAAATATAAAATCTCCACCATTTCAAATCTGTTTGTATACCATAAGGACTAGAAAGACAATAAATAGCACTTTTTTCTGAAAACCATTCAGATACATTTCAGTAAAATAAATTATATGAGTGGGTTTTGTCCATACTATTATTCCTCTGATGAACAATAGAAAGTCCATGGTTTTGGGGGACTGATTTCCAACTGAGAAGGAATTAAAGTTGTAAAACATGCTGAATTTGTCAATAACTTAGCTACAACATATAATCCTGTTTTACCTTCAACAGACAGCTGAAAGTGTACCTAGGAAATTTCTTTGCTGAAATTCCAGATAACATACCACTGATTCCTGTCCTGTTGCCAAGAAACGGCTCTCTTCTGTCTCCCTCGGTGCTAATCTCTACTTTTAGCACTGTTCCTCTATTCTCATTAGTCATGCAATGCTTCTCTTAAATGTTAAAGCGAGTGCTGAACATTTTGCCAATTCGTATATCTGGCAATCTTGAAAATGTATATGCTATCTGTGGAACAGCCTGTGCATTGACTGCTAGGTTACAGCAAGTTGAAACTCAAGAGCACTAATGAATATATGGTTTTATACATGCACCTATATTTTAAATAATTGTTCAAGAAATGAAAATTCTTTTGAAATGAAATGATTTAGATTTCTGGAAAGAAATGCTAAAAACATTGCAGTAACTGAACTAATTCCAGGACAACTGGAATATTGCCTTTAAGAGTATTTAATTGTGCACAAAATGTGTGTAAGGAAGTAAACAAGCCATTGTGAATTCCACATCTGAAAAGAATGTAGTCTCTTTTACGTTAGATAAGAGAGTAGCAATATAGCCCAAATAATGTAGTAAACATTGCAGAAATGAATAAGCATATTTGCTAGAAGGTGTCAGTAAAGAAAACCTGTCTCAAAAAAAATCTGCCAAATTAAAAATCCAAAGCAGAAAGATACATCAAATGACTAGTCAATTGACAATCTTGGGCTTAGTTAACTATACTATACTTATGCATGAGTCTTCATTCAATAACGTGGTGGAGCAAAACATTCTAGATTTTAAGATTACATTGTATGAAAGTGTAGATAGAAATGTAAAAACCTTAAGACATGCTTAAGTTTTCATTACAAGCTGTAGACAATCCACAAGTTTGGTTCCTATTTTGAAACTTTAGACATCAATACATCCTTTAATTTGAACAGAAGTGCATTTTTAATGCAAGTTTAGGTCTTTTAAATCAATAATATTTAATAAAGAATTTTGTGCACTTATTCAGCTCCTTAGATCCGTATTGAAATGTAAATATGCCTACAAAATGAAAATCAGTGCTGCCAATGTGAGTTCTATGTTAACATTCTGGTATTTTGTGCTTTTTTTCAAGTCCTGGTGATACTCAGCTGACTTTTACAATAACTCGTGAGTTCAGAGAAAAGCTTGCTAACATAAATGCTGGTGACTCAGAAAGGAAGAAAATAAATTACAGTTTATCATCCAAATCTTTGAAGCTGTGGAGGATGATAGCAAGCAACGTGCCCATGATCTAGAGAAGTGTTAAGTCTCCACTTCTGTTAATTTTCTAGAAGAGAATGCCATACTGATTTTCCTTACTCTCATCCATGTCTTCTCAAAGAAAAATGGTCTTCCAATTGTGAATCTCCTCCACAATAAGTTTTCAAATAACAGCAGTTTGCAAGACATGGTGTAAAGACGTGTTGTCTCCCTTTGTTTTGTTTAGCTTTGTAATCAGTGAGCATTGTAAATTCCCGCGTACTTTATCCATGAGCCACAGTATGTACTTTTGTTAGAATGAAAGCAGATATAGAAAGAGGGTTTTGTTTGCTCATTACACAGTTGTTTCCAAAAGAGAAGACTAAGTAAATGCTTAAACACAGAAAGACTTGCAATGAAATCTGAGTTGAAACTTAAAGGTGAAAAAGAACAATAAACAATTCTTTATATATTAATGAAATAATTGAAAGTATTTCATTAGTTGCCAAGCGAATGCATTGTTAGTGCCTGCATTTATCACAGATCATTGTTCTGGCTACCAAGTCAGCAGCATTAGCCATTATATCTTGTTAGCTGCCTGCCATATCTCCCTGCTCTAGCACAACATGACATCCTGAGAATATTAATTATTCATATACATATTTGTCAAAGAATAGTTTTCTGTATTGCTTTTGATCATCCAAATAAAGTGGATTCATCACATCCCAAATGCAAAACAGTCTTGGGAACAGCAAAATGGTGATCACTGCTCCGCTGGTGACATCTGCTAGCAGAACAGACATGAGAGGAAACGCCATCCAGCAGCTCCAGTTCACTGGGTAGAGTAATTTGTATCACAGAATAATTCAGGTTGAAGTGGACCTCAGGACAACTGTAGTCCAGCTTTCTGCTGGAAACAAGAAGTCAGACTAGGTTGCTGAGGGCTTTATCCTTTCGGCTTTTGAAAACGTTGAAGGATGGAGACTGCATGGCATCTGGGTAGCCTCTTCTGCTGCTTGGCTGTCCTCAGGGTGAGAAAGTTTTACTATTTAAATAAAACACGAATGAAACTCACATTTCAACTTACGTTCTTTGACTTATCATCCCACCATGCACCGCTGAAAGAGTCTGGTTTTATCTTCTTGCTTACCTCTTCTCAGGTAAGGGCAGGCTGTGCTCTATCCAGGCTGAGCAAGTCAGAGACAGTAAGAGTCAGTGTCAAAAGACTTTCTGAAGTTGAGGTAGATAGCATTCATTGTTATCTACTAGATAATCTGCTAAATACTCTAGATAAACTCATCTAGGCTCCATTTCCTACAAAAGCTTGGTCCAGAAGATCTTTCAAGGTCCCTTCCAACTGGCCTGTTCTATGATGATTATGTGATGATTTTGTGATGTTATCCTTCATCCACAAATCCAGTTGTTTTGTTGTAGAAGGCAATCAGATTGGTTAGTCATGATCTATGCTTTTTGTTGAACCCTGAGGCAAAGAAAACATTGTATACCTTGGCATTATCTGCCTTTTGTTGCTCACAAAATAACCTTTCCCACTGAGCAATGGGCACACATTTTTCTTGTTCAGCCTTTTTACTGTTAATGTAGGAGATGCTTCATTTGTTGCCCTTGATTTCACTTGCAGGTGGCAGCTCTTTGGGAGCTTTGGCTTTACTGACACTGTTCCTACATACTCTTGACAAGGTTCCTAAATTCCTCCTTTGTAGCTTGTTCCTATTTCTACTTCCGACATACAATATTTTGGCACAGGACCCTCTTCATAAGCCTGGCCTGCTTATCCAGGCTAGTCTTCTAATATGTCTGCTTGCCTTTTTGACTGTCAAAATGGACCATTTTTATGCATGAAGGAAGCTGTCTTTAAAGATCTGCCAGCTTCCTTTATCTTCTTTACTCTTCAGAGCTGCCTCCAATGCAGCTCTATCCATTCCTTGGACAAGCTTCAATCTGCTTGTCTAATGTCCAGGATATATATTCTGCTACTCTGTCAGTATCTTCAGCTTCACAGCCACCTCAGCTTCATGGTCACTACAGAAAAAGCTGTGACTGATTGCCCCATCCAAACAGCTTTTCCCTTGCCAGTGAATAGCAGATCCAGCTGTGCATTACTTCTGTTTGGCCCATTCACTACCTGTATCAAGAAGATATCCCCAGCACCCTCCAGAAGTCTCCACTGTGTTGCCCTTCTAGCAGATGGCAGGGAAGTTCAAACCCTCCAAGAGCATCAATCTGTGCTCCCAAGACCTCCTCAAATCATTTAAAGAAGTCCTTGCCCACTTCTTCACTCTGATCTGGTGGTCTGAAACACAGTCTTATCATGTTATCACCCTCACTGGCCTCTGTTTGGTTCCTGAACCACAAGCTGTTAATGAGTCCATTGTCCATCCCACGAAAGAGTCCATACATCCAAGTTGCTTTTTACCACAGAGGGCAACCTTCCCTTTCATCTTCCTTGTTTTTCCCCAAAGAGCTTGTTTCCATTCACTGAAGTACTCCATTTGTGCAAGCTGTCCTCACACATCTCAGTTATTCCAGCAACATTGTAGTTCTGTGACTGCACATGGAGCTTTTGCTCGTCCCGCTTGTTTCTCATTCTCTATCCATTTTTGTACACACAGTTCAGGATGGTGTCTTATCGCCCTTTTCTTTCCTTAGATGTGTCTGGCTACTATTACTCTGCTTGCCATTCCATTCATTGCTACCACACTTAACTGCTTGTTATATTCACCCTCTGCCATCATTCCTTTTTTAGAGCTCTCCTCACCAGGTTGGTCATCCTGCTGACAAAGACAACTCCTGCCCCATTTGACAGGTGTGTCCTGTCTCTCCCCAGCAGTCCTGGATCCTGAAAGAGGCAGAACCCTGTTGACAACAACTGTAAAAACAGATGGTGACTCACACCTGTTCCTTCTCAATCTGACAGGATCATGAGGCACCACCAACATTCCTGACTGTCCTAGAGCAGCATAGGCACTCTTGATAAACCCAAGATCTCCTTCTAACAGCATCCTTGGTGCCCATGTGGACTGGAATAGCAAGTACTGGACAAGCCTCAATCTCTCTGCAACATCCCACATCTGAGTCCCTGGCAAGCAATGAACCCCCTTTGGGGAAGTCAGATCAGTAGACATGGATTTCTGTCCCTTGCAAGAAGTTTCCCCACTGCTACCTCCTGCTGCTTTATCTTTGTACAAACCCATGGTTCAAGCTCATAGTTGGCTCTGATATGTTCCCAGACATGACTTTCTGCCCCTTGCCTGCTACCAGGACATTGTACATGCTCTACAGTTTCAAATCTGCAAGGGAGGAGATGTCTTCTTGGTGCCGCAAGTCACAAGCCCCAGCCTTACAATTTGCCACTCAGTTGAGCAGAATCATTGGCTGCCACCTCCACCTGTGCAGCTGGCGTTTCAGTCTTGTTTATGTAGGGCCTCATCACCTTCCCTCATGCTTCACAGTCTGTTCACCTCCACCCACAGCCCCTTCACCTGCTAACAGCCCCTCAGCCAGTGCACACCTTTTGTAGGTAAGGACACCCTTGCTGCCTCCTCCAGCCATGGAGAGGGGCCCCAGGTACTCCCTACAGCCCCAGATCTGTGGAGCTGCTTCCTCCCTCTGGACAGGCACTGGGTTCAAGCTTTTGCTGTGCCCTGATAGTTGCTCCAGTATCCTGTGGTGTGGCACCACCATTGCTGAGCAGTTCTGCCACCTCCAGCAGAGTTTCAGCTTCCCCTTGGCATGAATTTAGTTATTTGCACTCAGAGGTGCACGCCAGGTCTGGCAGTTATATAGCCTACTTCCTAGCATGGTTTGAAGAGTTGCTTGATGCTCCCTGACCCTTAATCTGGAGTGCTCTCGAGGCAAAAGGCACAATTTCACTGACGTGAAGGAGACTACAGGCCCTGAGAGATTAGGATTGATATCCTTGGAAAGCACATCAGGTAGAATACCAAATAGCACTCTCTAACCATGCCCATCCTACTCTTTTGCTGCTTATGAGCATTCAGCTGCCTGGCCTGAGATAAATACGCATGCCGGGCTATCATCTTTTATAACTGATTAAACTGTCTGGTACTATTGCTTATTATAAAAAGGGTGTGGGATAAAGTCCCCTATTGAGCTCAAAGACAAATTAAAATGTGTATCACATTGTATTTATATTAGAATCTTTTGCATATTTTGCCTGAGAGGGACAGCTATCTCTCTAACAGAAATACAGAACTGCAAGGGATGCATCTCCATAGACCTGCCACGATGAAATTGGAAGGTTATTTATGATAAAGAATAAATGACTACATGGTGGGGCAATGGCAAAATATTACTGAGAATTAGAGAAATAAAGCATGAAGTTCTGAAGATGAAAGGTAAAAATGTACAGAGAAATTTACAACAGATAAAATACAAGATGCCAGGAAAATAATGAAGTGTAGTGATTGTGAATAAAATGGTAACTGTAGGAAAAGTACAAAACTGACAACCAGATGCTGAAGTGCTAAGGATATCAGCAATAGATTTTTCTCAATAGACTACAAACTCCCCCACACAGTTTTTCATGGGATAATAATTCAAAAAGGACAGTCAAGCTGGTTTATTTTCAAAAGGTTAACCTATAAAAAGAGTCAGAAGTTGCTAAGCTAAATGAGTTGTCTTCTTACGATAGTACTTCAGTAATGTATAAAATGAAGTCTTCAGTTTAAAATGGAAGCAAAGAGGTGATAATGAAAAGTATAATGCCTTTGCTGTATTTCAAGGGGTCTGTCTTTACCGATGTTCAAGGTGAACATAGAGATAATCCAAATTACCATTCTCTGTTTGTGTCTTCCAGCTGGGAGCAGCCCTCAGCTTGTAGGGCCCACTGCTGTTCCTAACAACAGCTAAGGAGCTGTAAGAATTCAAATGAGGTTTACCCTCTGCAAACACTCATCAAACTCTACTACACACTTCTCAACACCTCACATTTGCCACCAACAACATGAGGAAAATGACCCTGTAGAAGGAAACTGGATATTAAAAAGAAAACTGATATCCTTCACACTCTCTTGCCTAGGCTCACAAGCACCATCTCCAAGAGCTCTGGCTGGGATTCCCTTCAATGGCATAGTTGTTTACCACCCTAGTCCAGCTTATATTTTGTAGTTTCTTTTTAGATTGGCTATCACGTTGCATTTGGATATGCCCATTGTACCCCTGAGGTGCTCACAGTGATCATGGTCTTATTTCCATCCTGTGCTACCTTTCAGAATAATTTGAATTTATCTTTTTTCCTTCTTCGGAACAGAGGGGATGGTCAGGGCTATATGTCCTTTCCCTTTCTACCAGTAACTTAGAGTAGCCTGTGTCTGAAGTCCGTCCTTGACTTTCACCAAGGGGAGGCAGTCCTGTGCTTTTCCATGAGTGTTTCAGTGTTATGTGCCAACATGTTGCAATCTTGATGACCTGCTGCTCTAGCCGTTGTCACCCCCTGCCATTCTTAACCATGCTTCTCTACTTTCCGTTGCTTCTACACCCAGACATTCCCTTCCACTCTCCATGCAGGGTAGATTTTACATTTTTATTACAATTCTGTGCATCACACAGAAAAATACATTTCATGAAAGAACCAGTGATGGAACTCCTGACTGTAGATAAACATAGCAGAATAACATCCAGCTATATTTATACAATTGATAAAATGCAAGTGAACAGAATTAAGACCTACAAGCAAGCAGCATCTCCAGGGTTCCTAATGTCCTCCCCCTTTTTCACTAAATGGTTGATTTGGGTACAATATCCAGACACAGAGAATGCATGCAATGAAAGTTAGTAATACATGAGATTTGAACATATAATGAGAGGAGATAGAATTACAGTGCTTCAAAACATTAAAAAATATGTTGCCAAATATTATGTCTGATGATACAAAGTTCTTGTGGGGATGCAGGCAGGCCACCATTCCCAGTCTGTCCAGTGTTGAAATATGAAGTCCATACATGGCAAACCTGGCAGATTCCACCAGAGACGAAAGCATTTATTAGTACAATGATGGATTATTAAACATTTTTTGTTCATGTAACATTACCAGAGAAACAATTTCCACATTAACAAACAAAAGATACAGTTTAACATTCAAGGCTATGTTAAAACAGAATGACAAGTGGTTGATTTGCTAGGCAACACCAGCCATCAGACACCTTTTTTTTTATACCAGGCAGAAATTATTATCAACAGTGTCTCAAGCCTTGAAAACAACATTTAGTAAAGATGCAAAGTTTCTCGAAGGACTTTGTGGAACAACTAAATTGTGATAGACATTAACTAGTGCAATCTGAAATTTCTTCCATATTCTGTCTTAATCAGCTAAGACTAATTCTAAACTGCCAGACTTTGTGGCTGTATTGCCTAGGATGATAGATTTGAACTTGATGATGGTTGATAAGTCCTAGGAGGTAACTAGTCCTTTCTTTGGTCATTAGTTTTTAGCTTTAGAAGAGTTTTACTTTAAAAAAAAAAAAAAAAAAGTCAATTGTTCTCTTACATGTAGGAAAGTGTTTGTTCACTGTCAAAAAGGAAACATGAGATTCAACATTCGCCTAAGAAGCAGATGCTGTAGCTCTCAGTGATATGAAGGTGGTTCTGTTCTGGATGCAGCCATAGGAATTAGCTTTTATTGTGGCTTATCACATCATGCTAGCTTTTCATGTGCAGCATCATAAGGCTGTAGCACCTGGTATTTGCCTCTTGTACAGAGCCAAAGCCAAGAACAAACTGTGGCTTATAGATATGTACCTTTTACCCTTGAACAGGTTCTGTTACGATGAATAGGAAGAGCATAGTCAGAAGATGCATTTCACAGTTAGAAGTTTCTGAGAACACAGTGAAGAGGTTTCACCTCACATCTGTTTTTTGGCTACTGACTGTCACAGATATTGCTGTCACTCAGCTGTTTCCTTCATCTTGCAGGGGATTTCAGTGAGACATTAGAAATGACAAGGAATCATCTGGAGTCTAGCTCAGTTAAGACAGAGTCAGCTGCATCTGTTAGAATACCTTTGGAACAAAGATCTGATTTCTAGCTTAAACTTCACAAAATATAAATTGCTTGTAGATATTATTGTGAGAAAAATAGCATTTAAATTCAAGGTCAGACTGAAGAGAACTATTCCTTTCAAGGAATAGTTCCTAATGATACTACTTTACCTAGAAGTAACATAAGTGCTAGATAAAGTCTGTTTCTAGAAATTCAAAAGAACAATATGGAATTGGATTAGGATTATATATTTTGCCTTGAAGCAAGATTTTTTTCTAAAAGAAGATGCAGAATTATATCCAGAAGACATACTTTTGATCCAAAGGTACCAGTAACCAACTATGAGGCTTTGTCCCAAAGACCAGTTAATGGTCTAAACAGAGTATCAAAAAATCTGTGTGGTATCTGGGAAGAATTAGATAACTCACAGGTATTCAACAGTTCTAGAATATGGTGCTATTAAAATAAGAAAGAGCATAGAGGGAAAAAATGTCTCCAGAATGACTTCTTTACAAAGGTCATTACTCTAATTCCGCTTGAAATTCATGTTCCAAAATACGGTCCCAGAGTTAGGTATGGATAGCCTTTTTCAAAGAGTATTCCTTTCTTTAAAGCTTGGAAGAAGTTTGTTAAAACTGCTCTCCTCAATACAGAAAACACCCAGGCTCAACTTCTCTCTTAAGCTGTGAGGATTCATAACTTCATCTTCCTCCTCACTGAACAGCATCTTGGTTAACATCTGGCTTTCAGCTACATTTTTCTCCCTTTCTCTTACATTCTTTGAGTGCTGATTGCAGAGCCTGTATAATAAAAAAAGGAAGTGCATTGATTCACACCACCAAGACCTTGCACTTTTGAATGGTGAAGAAGGCTACTTAGCCATTCAGGAATATTTTCTGGTAAAAGCTCAGGAAATAAAATGCAAAGACTTTGAAGGAGTTGCTCAGATTCAGGCAGAATTCAGAAAGCTCAGGTTAGTTTCCTTTATCAGACTTATTTCCCCAAATTTAAAATGGAGTTGTCACTAGTTCTAGCTCATATTACTTTTTCCAAAATATACTCACTAAAGTTAATGAGAGGGAGCATGAATGCAAAGCAATGGAAGTCATGTGATTTAACTCAGTGAAAGAATTCTCCCATTTGCTTTCTTGCCTTCACACTTCTGCTTCCCTTCCTCACACCTTGTACCAATAACAATGGTTCAGTCTGTGTACACCTAATTGCTTATCCAGCTACTCAGCCAGAGCAATATTTAAGATGGCTGTGTTGTCAGTCTGCTTTTTCTTAGTCCTTATAACCCCAGCAGCAGGAGATGATTTTTTTCTGTTCTATTTGTTTTACATTCCTGCACAGGTAAATAGTGGTTTCTCTCATCTTTCCTGCAGTTTTACTTGAATCCTTATTTCTTTTCCCATTCAATTATAATCATTCATCCAAAAAAGTGCATTACAACCATCTTCTCTCCTTTAATATTTCTACATGTAGGAAGAACACCTTGTCTATCAGAGGCTAAAACTGTATCAAATTTATTATCTTTTATGTGCTAGTGTGTATGAATTTAAAAGGAGGAAAAGCTTTAAAGTGTGTAAGCACTAGACTAAAATCTAAGCAAAAAGGTATCCTAACTCATCACAATTTTAAGCAACCTCACCTAGGAGCTAACGAGTGCATAAAATGTCAGACCACAGGGCAACTCCTTCAAAGTTATAAGCATTTGCAACTCACAGCCAATGAGCACCTTCTCAACCACAGCCGTCATGACAGAGAAAATACACCGACTGAATGGTATTTCATCTCACAGTCACAAATATGGGGAAAACACCGCGGACTAGTTGTTAAAATAATAAGCTGTAACACCTATAACTGGGAGAATAGAAATATTGAATCAGAATCAAAAAATAAAAAAGAAAGGACGAACTTGTCTGTGCCAGAGTTATCACAGTTCCCACATAAATACCTGCATCTTAAAAACATAACTTACACTACAAAGTACTTTAAGGTCTGTTTATGGCACTATTCAGCTGTCAATTATACCCAAGCAACTGATAGTAAGACAGAATCTACGATGTGTATGTACAACATGTTCAGCAAACTGAAACATAACTTGTATAGGGTGAAAAAAATATTCAGAAAACACAAAGAAAATGTTATGTCAGATGGCATCACTGACCTTTTCCTGTAGCAATGATTTAACTTACTATACCTATAGGTTACTAATAATGGATGAGAATGGCAGTCTAAGCAAGATGGATCACAGATGGAGTGTTTTTACAACATTGTCAAAAACGTTCAGAGAAGACTTGTATAGAAACAGCAATACAACAGCAATATCATAGTTATAAATACACCTGAAAAATATGTTTTCTTTATGGGACAGGCAAAAATTACATTTTGTCCTATATTAATTTATTCATTCTTAAATTCATATGTTATATCATAGTTGATAGTCATGAGGTTATTTTGGAGAATAAAGATAGCCAGCTTTAAACAATATCTGTAAATGAGTTTGGCATACTGTTAATAGCCATGAGAGATACAAAGCAGAAAGGGACTTAAATGACTGCAATAGCTGCAAAACTTAAAGTCCTAAACATTAACACTTTTAAATGTAACAACTCAAGTTCAAAAGAAAATTTCTCTCCAAATGGATATTTAAATCTGAACATGGATTTCTTTCTCTATGGTGGTTTGCTATGAAGATTACATCAGTAGAAAAATCACAGTATTTTGTGACAAACAACCATATGACAATGATATTAGTGCATAAAATGGAAGATATATGGAAGGTCTTGATCACTGAGAATCATAGACTCATACAATCTTTGGGTTGTAGGGGACCTTCAAAGGTCATCTAGTCCAACGCCCCTGCAGTAAGCAGGGACATCTTCAACCAGATCACATTGCTCAGAGCCCTGCCCAACCTGACCTTGAATGTTTCCAGGGATGGGGCATCTACCACCTCTCTGGGCAACCTGGGAAAACTGGTGCGTTTCACCACCCTCATTGTGAAAAATTTCTTCCTTATATCTAGTCAAAATCTACCCTCTTTCAGTTTAAACCATTACCCCTCATCCCTTCGCAACAGGTCTTGCTAAAACATCTGTCCCCATCTTTCCTATAGGCCCCCTCTAAGTACTGGCAGGCTGCAACAAGGTCTCCCTGGAGCCTACTCTTCCTCAGGCTGAACAAACCCAACTGTCTCAGCCTGTCCTCACAGGAGAGGTGTTCCATCCCTCTGATCATTTTGTGGCCCTCCTCTGGACCCACTCCAACAGGTCCATGTCGTTCCTGTACTGAGGGCTCCAGAGCTGGATGAAGGACTCCAGGTGGGGTCTCACCAGAGTGGAGTGGAGGGGAAGAATCACCTCCCTTGACCTGCTGGCCACGCTTTGTTGGAGGCAGGGCAGGATGTGGTTGGCCTTCTGGGCTGTGAGCGCACATTGCTGGCTCATGTCCAGCTTTTCATCCGCCAGTACCCTCAGATCCTTCTTGGCAGGACTGCTCTCAATCCCTTCATCCCCCCAGTCTATACTGATACTGGGGGTTGCCCTGACAGAGGTGCAGGACCTTGCACTTGGCCTTGTTGAACCTCATGAGGTTCAGATAGACCCATTCCTCATGCTTGTCCTGGTCTCTCTGGATGGCATCCCTTCCCTCGGGCGTGTCAGCTGCACCACTCACCTTGTGTCATCTGCAAACTTGCTGACGGTGCTACCTTTTATATAAATGGGCGCAATGCTTCCTTCTTTCCAGTCTCCAGGGATTTCACCTGACTGCCAGGACTTTTCAGTTATCATGGAGAGTGGTTTGGTAAATACATCAGCCAGTTCCCTCAGGACTCTGGGATGCATCTCATCAGGTCCCATAGGCTTATGTTTGAAATACCAAGCATTACTATAGTAGTATTATAGCACTTATGATATTAGCTTGAGGATCCCCTAATATTGATATCTGAAGTACCAAATGGAGGGAAGAGCTGAAGAAGAGTGTGAAATTGGAATGAAAAGGTGCTAATACTCACTATCATCTACGAGTTCTGAGTGACTCAGTAATGAAGCTGATCTTAGAGAAAATATTTGTCTTCCTTTAAAAAAGATGCTATGGGAGAGCAAGTGCTCTAGAAATACATATACATTTACATAGCTATATGTATATATATGGCTGCAGGGCCTGTAGCGATAGCACAAGGGGTGATGGTTTTAAACTAAAAGAGGGTAGATTTAGTGTAGGTCTAAGGAATAAATTTTTCTTCCTTAAAACACTGGCACAGGTTGCCCAGAGAGGTGGTAGATGCCCCATCCCTGGAAACACTCAAGGTCAGGTTGGACAGGGCTCTGAGCAACCTGATCTAGTTGAAGATGTCCCTGCTCATTGCAGGGGGGTTGGGCTAGATGACCTTTGACGGTCCCTTCCAACCCAAAGATTCTATGATTCTATGATTCTGTGATACCTTTGTGAATATTATTTACAATGCAGACAAATTTAACAAACTCCAGAACTGAGAATATGAGGGGAATCCAGAATCCTTTCATCTTAGCTGGAATTACTCATAACTCACCACATTAAATGTCAGTTGTCCTTTTGTAAGACCTTATTTTTTAAAAGACTGATTTTGTCTTATTTCCATGCCAAGCAATTGCTTTCCATGAAAAAGACTGGGGGGGCGGGTTCCAAGGTTTTTCTATCAACTGCTTCTTGCTGAAAATCCAGGATTTTTAGCAGTTGTTGCTCTTCACACCCTCTCCAATCTCATTCACAGCAAGTTTGCCTCATCAAAAATGTCTGTTTCATCAGAAACTTGAACACAAATGAAGAAATATCATGAAAAACACAAAGAAAATGCATGAAATAAAACATTCAGATAGCATGTACAGCTGCTTCAGACCCGTTTTTTTGTCCCTATGAGTTTGTGTCATACAGATTGTATTTTCCAATTTGTGTGAAGACAGTAGGCCTTACAGTGCGCAAATGCTCAGAAACAGAAAGGAATAGTTTATCGCAGGATTTTTAACTCTATGAGCCCAGCTGCTAGAAAAGAAGTGAGACACAAGATGAACCCTGCAAGTAACTAGAAGAGTATTTTTAATCACAATATATATTTCTGAACAGAAACATCTTTTGGAGTGAAAAATCTTAAATGGCTGCTCAAGAGTCACATTTTTTCATTTCTTCCCTATATAATGATCCCTGCTTTATGTCCAAGAATAAGGCTAGATTCATCCCATTTTGTGAGGGTTGGTGTACACAGGAGATTTATATTATGGAAATTGCCGTGGAACAAAATCCTTATAGGCACCTTTATTATATGAGTGCTGCCATATACGTATGCTATCATGACTTAACCTGACATCATTCTTGCTTTAACCCTACTGTCTCTGTCAGCAGTGAGGAAAAAAATCTTGTCTTCAATAATGCCTTCTCAAACACAATGTAATCTCTGATTTTGATAAACATAATCAATTCAAACTTCATTATGATGTCATTAAGCTATTAAAAAAAAGAGCAAAGGATGCACTTTTCTTATTCTTAGACAGAACTTCAGTCACTTATATGACTAAAATCAGTTTTTACTGTTCTTAATCCTTAAAAGCAGCCTGCTATTCAAACACAAACACACACAAAGAGAATGATCAGGTACAGTTACAACAGTTGTCTCATTGCTGGCTGAAGTGTACTGAAGTTTTTCTGGAAGATAATTGTTGGTATGGGAGGAGAACCAATCACATCCTAAGAACAAAGCCTGTTTTTACAGCCCAACCTTGTATCTGTTGACAAACTCTTTTTTTGGAGGGGTTATGATTTGTGAGGAACAAGCTCAAAGTGACTGTAAAGTGTTTTCAGAGTAACAAGATTTACTAGAAAGGTATTTGATAAGGTTGTTTATCATATGCAAGCTTTTGTTGTTGTTGTTGTTTTCACTATAGCATATTTATATATTCTGTACCACATAATGGTATTCCTAGAACTCCAAAATCAACTAGAGAGGTGAAATAAAATCTACATTAATCTGAAGTGTCTCATTGCAATTAAATAAGAAAAGTACTTTGTTCAGTATGCCTGTGGGTTTTTTTATTTTCCAAAGACCTATGAAATTTTAAGCATCAAGATATATTAAAATATTTATGTAAGGATAGTGTCCATCCTACCCATTTTTTGGAACCATTTCTCAGCAAGTTACTAGAACTAAGATGAGGAACAACAGTTTTCAGTGGCAAATGCTAAGAAGTTTATTTTTCTTTTTCATTTTAAAACTAAATTTATAAATTATAAATTAATAAATGGGAATATATTACAGCATTTGTTTCCCTTTTGACAGTGATACATGCCAGTTGTCAGCTATTTGAAATATTCTTTTCTCAACATTAAAATCTGTTTAAAATGTTAATTTAGGAATGCTATTTCTTTATCCTAGTGCTGTTAAATATAAGCAGTTTTAATTTTTAACTGTCACTTATGCCATGTTAATTAAACATAAAATAATCAGAACTATTGAAGGAAAAAAGCTTCAAATGAGAGCTTTCTCACAAAGAGCTCAGGAAATTCCCTTAAGTCATTCCTCTCACTAATATGAATATATTTAGTGCTGCTTTCATGTTTCAAGGCAGAGCAATGTATTACTTTAGCCAATCAGTCCTTAATTTATTTTCCATACACAACTGAAAAACCAGGTTCACAACACTTGGTGTGGAGCTGTGCTCTGTGATGAGGTGGAAGAGGTGTTAATTGACAATCGTTAATTTTCAATCTGATTGACACAAAAGCTAAAGTGATTCAGATGTGTCACTTTGGGCACTCCCTGAGGCCTCAAAAACCAGGAGGAAGGGTTTCCTTCAATCAGTTGTTACAGCCCTGTGAATGTCTCATGCAGGTACCTGCACTTTCAGAAGAGTGAAATGTATGTCAGAAATACCAAGCTATTTTTAAATGTTACTAAGAATGGATGAATGAGGTTTCCTGCATGTAGTCGTGGCAGCTGACAACACTAATTCTTCCAGTCTACCATGACGCTGTACCTTTTGGCCCCCTCACCTCCCCTCAGATATTATTGCCTCTTTAGGACTACACCTGCATGTGATTTGGTAAATCAAAACCGTAGATACTGAGGCTCCTCATACCTCCATTAAACGAGCCTTAGGAAACATTAGGTCTAGTCCCCTGACAAAACATCCACATTTTTCACATGTTCAATACTGTCTAAAAAAAGCAGTCCTTCTGGGAGGATATCTTTTCTTCCTCAACTGAAGGCGCCGTTGCCGAGAAGCATCACACTGCTTTCACCTGTTTTCCTGGACGAAGGTAGCAATTAGTGCCTTTGCCATCACTGCTCTTTTAACAACCTCTTCTCAGAAAAAATGCTTCTACTCCTGTTTGTGCTATTTTCTAAGTGAAACCATGGTGACAGCTGACCAGTCCTCACAGGGATGATTTCCTCAGTTTCCAGCAAAAGGTCACATTGTACCTAAGCATTTAGGTTTCACCTAGAGTTTCCATGACTTGACAAAATGACAGTATCTATGTGTTCTCAGCCTCCTATAATCCCTTTTTGCACACAGAAGTCTTCACAAACAAAAGATTTCAATAAGTTAAACCAGTAGCTAAGTATTCCTTGTTTTCTCAAGAGCTTTGAAAAGCTGCACCACATGCCTTATGCTAAAACACTTTACTACTAGCTACACAGCCCTAATTCCATCCCCCATATTTATACATTTCTTCCCCTTCCCTCTTTTCTTTGATTGACTCAGTATTTATGTCAGGCAAATGTAGCTCCTGTGCTACTGATCACCCTCTGTATACCCTTGTTTTGTTCCAGACATCTGCTTTCAAGAATAGGTGGTAAGCATATAGAAACAAATACAACATCTTGACTACTTAATGGTTCCTAGGATTTTCTATGTGGGCCTAATCTCTTTGTATGTATGGCAACATGAGGAGTCTGCTAAAATGAATGTTTTCATTCCAGATTTTGTCTCTTCTTGTAAGCAATATCATGTAGGCATTTATACTTTATAACCAGACAAGAATCAGAATATATGGCACCGGTAAGGACTTAATAATTTCTAAATGAGATGGAAAGAGTCTGGGCAATGTGACAGATTGTTTGACTTTTTTGATCTCAGTTTGCCTCTTATATCCTATTAGAAAAGTGAATGGGTTAGATTGACCCTTAGAAGAGAAATTGCTTTCCTGGTAAACAGCTGAGTCTGGGGGAGAAGGCTCCAGAGTGGAAACTGCAAAAGAAGCATTGAAAGAATCAAAGCTGGGAGCTTGCAACACAAGTAGAGAGAGTGCAGTGGGGAACAGGGAACAGCCACAGGCAGAACTCTGAGGGCATGGACAGAAGTCTTTGTGGGGACTAGGACAAGTTGGATAAAGTTTCTTGTAACTCAAAAAGGTAGTAAGAAACCTAGACAGGAGTCAAAGACTGTTCTGATTTGATTATTTAAACTATTAAGTAATGTAGTTTCTATTTTAATATAAGCTTAAGTTGTAAATATAGATTATGTATTTCATGCCTTCTTTTGGGAGGCAGCAATAAGGAAAAGTTCCCAACAGATTCACTGCAAAGAACATCCTGTCATTGGAGCATCAATTAGGTAACATAGTAAAGTTAGCATGTAACATGAAACAAAGATACTTTATGATCTTTGTTATATCATTTCCAGCAGAATTTTCTGTTTTAGGGATCTCTGAACATACAAGATAGGTATTAAAGGAAATTAATTTGATTTATTACCAATCAAATCAGAGTAGGCGAATGAGAAATAAAAACTAAATCTTAAAAACGCCTTTCTCTCACACCTATCTTCTTCCTGGGCTCAACTTGACTCCTGATATTCCCTACCTCCTCCACCCCTGAGCGGCGCAGGGGGACGGGGAATGGGGGTTGTGGTCAGTTCATCACACGCTGTCTCTGCTGCTCCTTCCTCCTCAGGGGGAGGACTCCTCACACTCTTCCCCTACGCCAATGTGGCATCCCTCCCACAGGAGACAGTCCTCCATGAACTTCTCCAGCGTGAGTCCTTTCCACAGGCTGCAGTTCTTCATGAACTCCTTCAGCCTGGGTCCCTTCCACAGGGTGCAGACCCCAGAAACAGACGGCTCCAGCGTGGGTCCCCCACAGGGTCACAAATCCTGCCGGCAAACCTGCTCCAGCCTGGGCTCCTCTCTCCACGGGTTCACGTGTACTTCCAGCAAATCTGCTGCAGTGCGGGCTTCCTGCAGGGTCACAGCCTCCTTTGGGTGCATCCACATGCTCCGGCATGGGGTCTTCCATGGGCTGCAGGTGGAGATCTGCTCTACCATGGAGCTCCATTGGCTGCAGGGAGACAGCCGGCCTCACCATGGTCTTCACCACAGGCTGCAGGGGAATCTCTGCTCTGGTACCTGGAGCACCTCCTGCCCCTCCTTCTTCCCTGACCTTGGTGTCTGCAGAGCTGTTTCTCTCACATATTCTCACTCCTCTCTTCGGCTGCAACTGTGCAGTTTTATTTTCTGCCTTCTTAAATCTGTTACCCCAGAGGTTCTACCACTGTTGCTGATGGGCTCGGCCTTGGCCAGTGGCAGGTCCATCTTGGAGCTGGCTGGCACCGGCTCTGTTGGACACAGGGGAAGCTTCTGGCAGCTTCTCACAAAAGCCACCTCTGCAGTCTCCCCCACTAAGAAACCCTTGTTACACAAGCCCGATATACCCTTTTACAAAGCATGGCTGGATACACAAAAACGTATAATACAGGTTCAAGAAATGAGTATCACAAGTTTGGATACATTTCTGTGTAATTTATTTCCATTACACATACCTGTCAGCCTTCTAACAATGTTAATCACAAACAATCAGTGGGGCAATTATTATCTCAGATATCCATGTCTGGAAATGAATGTAGAATTCTATAGAGCAAATATCATTAAAAAAATGAACTCTAAAAGGAACCAAAGGCTTTTTTTTTTTTTGTAATAACATATCTCTACCCTCACAACTGCTGTTGGAACAGATCTCCCCATGGCAGAATATTTGTTCACATGCCTTATGAAAAAGAGCTTGGAAAACAGTATGGATTGTCCTAGTTGGTGACATCCTCTTTAAAAAACAGAAGTTTATTTAATGGTTTTCGTATTTCACAGAAAGAGAACAAAATCGTGGCAGTAAAAATAGCTGGAAGAAAAAAGAAAAGCATTGTAAAAATGTCAAATTTGAATGGATGCAGGACATATAAAGAACATTACTTCTAATTTTTTCATTGTCAAGTAACAAAACATAATGTAAATGTTACTAGGTCACAAATGATTACCCAGTACTCTTCCTGATACACCTTGAACTGTGAATACTTATCTACTCATAAAGGTAAACTTCAATAAGCTTGGATATTCAGTAATGAGTAGTTCTTTTAGTAGATAAGACTAAGGAAAAAGGAAATTTGGGAAACACTCAATTATTCAAAGAAATAATACTGAGAGCATAAGTATAAAATCAGAAAAATATAGGAAGTTGAGTAGGAGATCAGCTAGGTTAAACTACGAAAGAAGCATTTAGAAAGTAAAAATTGGGACAAATTACTGAGGACAAAAATAAAGCCTAGGCATAGAAGAAAAAAATTGAAAGGTCAAGAGGCGAATGAGATGCAATTAGCAAAAGGCCTAAGAATGACAAGAAATCAGTTTCTAAGTATAAGAGGAAGACCAAAGAAAGCATTGTTCCACTACTAATCAAGAAGGAAGGCTATGCACAGATAACACAGAGAAAGCTGAAGCTTTTAATAGCTTTTTTTGCATCAATCTGCAGTAAAAACATCCATTAAGGAGAAGTGCCTAGCATAATTAATATCAGCAACAAAAGGGGAAGATCTCAACATGAAATAGAAAAGACATGAGTTGCAGAGCACTTAGATAAGTTAAATCAATGTGATCTGATGAACTTCATCCTAGGATACTGGCTGATGCAATCAAAAAACTCTTAGTGGTTATCTTTGAGAACTCTTGGAAGATAGCTACGGTACCAAATGATTTGAAAAAAAACCCCAACTTTTACATAAAAGAAGAGAAAAGAAGAGGCTGGAGAATTATACAGCAGTTAGTCTGACTTCATTCTTCAGAATATAAAAAGATCTTTTTAAAAGAAAAAAAACCCCAAACTGCTTGTAAACAGTGTGAAGATGACAAGGAGCTGAATGAGAGTCTATGTAGGTTTGTCAAGAACAAATCCTATCAAAGCAGTCTGTTTTTCTCTTCTGACAGGTTAACAGGCCTTTGAATAGGAGAGCGTTAATAGATGTCACATGTAAGCTAGGACGCAAGGATGAATCAGTGCTACACAGGTCAAATCTGCAACTTACAGTGGTACATATAAAAGCTTGAAAAACAGGAATTCATGTGTATATAATTTAGCTGTTATGCAGATGAAAGCTAAATGTGAGGTACATGAGTTACTTAAGAGGAGCTATTTTATTTATCTGGTGAAATCCTTACATCTATACGATGAAGTGAGTAAGAAAATCAAGCAGCTGAGTATGGGCAAGAAATTAATTTGGATATTGAAGAAAAAAATTTGTCAATATCATATAGTATAGTCAGAGGTTAGAGGAGGGCTGTATTACTGATATTAATAATGATTGTCTGCACGTTGGTGAGTGAATATAGGTTTGAGCAAATTAAGAAATTCATGTCAGACATAAGTGAAACGACAATAGCCAGGAAAAGAACACATAACACAATGTGATAGGAATAACCAAATACTTGAAAAGGGAAATTAGATGTGGCTAGGCAAACTGTTCCCTGAAAGGAGTATATTTGGAACAGATTTTGAAACAGACAGCTGCGGTGAGCATCCGAGCAATAACACTCTGGATGGCTGAAAATTGTAAGAGCCTATAACTGGGGTGCAGAAGTTTCCAAAGTACCTGGGTGGCCTAGGTGTCACTGGCACTGATTGGTCAGTGACATTTAGTAGCCTCAAATTCAGAAAAGAAAAGGCAACTTATGACATCATGGTGGCTTTAGATGCTATTTTATATGACATCCCCAGGAGCAAACCACAGAAATAGAGCAAAGACAGAACCACCATAATATAAAAAGCTGACTGGTTAATTTTCCTGGAATACAGCTGGTCCACTGGCAAAAAGGAGTCTGCCTTGACTCTGATTCATTTCTGGGTTATTATTATTTACCTGGATACTGGAATAAATAGAAATATAGAGATAGGAATAGATTAAATGATAGAAATACAAAATATTACACTGAACAGATAAAACCAGCTGTATTGATGTAGGATATAAAACATCTAGAACCTGATAATTCTCCAAGAAAGGATCTGGGATTTTTGGCAAATAACAAGCTGCCAATGTAATGACATTATGCTTTTACAATAAAGACAAACGTCTCACAAAAATTTATGAACAGACTTCTGGACTGCTGATCACATTATTCGTATCTGTGTAATAATTCGGATGTTTACACATCCTCCTACTTTATGCACATTGGTAAAATCTCAGCTGGAATAGTATATGCAGGTTTACATATTGCACTTCAGGAAAGATGTGCATTTATTGTGAAAAATACAGGACAGAAATTAAAGAAGGTCCTCAGGCAGGACCCTAAGACAGTCAGGCTTTTGGAAAGAGACTGTGCCTACTATTTTCTTTATAGTGAAATCCCCAAAGAAGAACGACTTGTTCTTAAATTCACAAAAGTCAGGAGTTATTAAAATATTAACTAGAATTCCTAGCTTTTAAAATACAGACAGATTAGAAATATGAAGCATTTATATGTAGTACTGTCTCTCCCAACCCACTGCTTCTTTACTTCCAGCCTGCTCAGTGACTAAGCCACAGCAAATCGTCCCCAGTTTCCCTGTGCTCCCCTCCAACAGCTCTGAAAATTTCCTGTCTGCTCCCTGCTTCTCCTCAGCAACTCAGGTTCTCCTCCACCTGCAGACTTCTACATCTTTCAAGTGACTTTCTCACTCCCTTCTTCTATTTGCCACAGCATGCAGTTTCCAGGAGCCCTGCTCTCTGCCAGATTCAGCTGCTTCCTGGGAAGAAGCATGTCTTTTCTGCCTCCAGATAAGTATCTTGGTTAATCCCTCTCCTGAAAGGAGCATAACATGCAAAATAAGAAGATACAAAGATACCATCTGTCCCATTTCTCTAAGTACTCACCAGAAATAATCTGTTCTCCATTGCAGATATGGAGAAGAAAAAAAAAAAAAAGTCTTAAATTTCAACAAGAAGGATTCAGGTTAGACACAAGGCACTGGAACAGATTACTTGGAAGACTCAAGTATCTCTCATCAGAGATACTTTAAAAAAGAGTTAGCTATTCAACTGTCAGCAACAATATCAATATAGGAGCAGAGGCAAAAAGATCCCCCATAACTTTTTTTTTTCAAATTTTACTCAAATGTATTTTGTTACTGTATGACTTTTCCAGGTTGTTGATTTCAGCAGATGTTAAAACTAGAATGTAATTTTGCATATTCATGATTACTGGAGACTGGGTGAACCTGAAAATCACACAAACTTGGGAGTGACATGAAAGCATATGAGCAGGAAAGAAACTACTTCAAAAATATATATTGCTTGACTTAGAACTATTTGAAACTTAATGCTTTCAAAGAAGTTGTGCTTTGAAGTTTTGAGTCTGCGTGACTCCTGTACCCATGGGTATGCCCTGAAACTTATAAAACCAATGTGACACGGAACCATCAGTCTGTGTAGGTTATTAGACAATGTTTAAATTCAGTGCTGAATAGGCAGGGAAAAGGGGTGATGCAATGCCTGTAGCATGAAAATGTATGAACAATGCAAAGTTTAGATATTAGTGTAGTGGCTTTTGAAATAATTAAGAAAATATTTTATTTAAGTTTTTCCTATAGTTGTGCAGCTTAATTTTCAAGAAAGCAACTGACTGGGATTTTTTTGTTTGTTTTGTGGGGTTTTTTTTCTTTTTAATTTACATAGAGATACAATACTGGGGTTTGTTTGGTGTGGGGTTTTTTTTTGTTTAGTTTGTTTTTTTATTATTATTTTCCCATGGTCTTTTTTTTCAGCTGAGACCATTAAAGGATACAAGGTGTTGAGCAGTAATTGAAATCCACCTCCAGCTATTTCAATATTAATTAGTTGTCAACATTTCTTCTAAATGATACTTCTAACTTGTTCCTGAACTTACCTGCTCTTTGTCATTTATAGCAGGTTCAATGCTTAAAAATAAAATTCTAAAATAATATTTTGTCATATCTATGTCAGTTTTACAGCAACCTTCTATATGACATATGATCTTTATTTTATGCAAAATAAAAAATCACTCTCATGTCCCATACAGCTCACTGGAATTTTTTTTCCTACCAGAGGTATGTGGGTTCAATATATGTGCAGAGAATATTGTAAAAGAGGCTTCCATTGTCCACTTCCAATTATATCCAGAATGATATTTGTAAAATTTATTAGAAAAGAAAAAAAAATATTATCAGATTGAAAGCAATTAGGTACTTATAAAGCATACAGGTAAAGCAACCTTATGGTCACATATAAACCAGACTTGTATGCTGTTCAGACAGCAAATTTGAAAGTATCGGTTTAAGAGCAGCTGCAACAGGTTTGTTGGTCCACACATGCATGCTAACTTAGGGTGCTGCTGGGCACAACTGCATGGTCCAGGTGCAAGGAGACTTCAGTACTTTCCACCTATTTTGGCTGAGGATTAGAGGTGAATGGGTCAAAATTGGATCCTATCATATTTACAGCTGCTTCACAATTGTTCCTTCAGAGCATCAGCAAAAAAGCCTGGAATTCTGTCTCTTTTAATGAACAGAAAGGAGCAGGTCACAGCACAGAATCATAGAATAGTTTGGGTTGGAAGGGACCTTTAAATCCCCCTGTAATAAGCAGGGACATCTTCAACTAAATCAGGTTGCTCAGAGCCCTGTCCAACCTGACCTTGAATGTTTCCAGAGATGGGGCATCTACCACCTCTCTGGGCAACCTGTGTCAGTATTTCATCACCCTCATTGTGAATAATTGCATCCTTATACCTAGTCGAAATCTACCCTCTCTTAGTTTAAACCATTACCCCGTGTCCTATCAGGGCTCCAGGCCCTACTAAAAAGTCTGTCCCCATCCTATAAGCCCCCTTTAAGTGCTGGAAGGCTGCAATAAGGTCTCCCTGAAGCCTTCGCTTCTCCTGGCTGAACAACCCCAACTCGCTCAGCCTGTCCTCACAGGAGAGGTGTTCCATCCCTCTGATCATTTTTGTGGCCCTCCTCTGGACCCGCTCCAACAGGTCCATGTCTTTCCTGTGCTGAGGGCTCCAGAGCTGGACACAGGACTCCAGGTGGGGTCTGACCAGAGCAGAGTAGAGGGGAAGAATCACCTCCCTTGACCTGCTGGCCATGCTTCTTTGGATGCAGCCCAGGAGATGGTTGGCCTTCTGGGCTACGAGTGCACATTGCCAGCTCATGTCCAGCTTTTCATCCACCAGTACCCTCAGATCCTTCTTGGCAGGGCTGCTCTCAACTACCTCATCCCCCAGCCTGTACTGATACTGGGGGTTTCCTCTACCCAGGTGCAGGACCTTGCACTTGGTGTTGTTGAACCTCATGAGGTTCAGACAGACCCATTCCTCAAGCTTCTCCAGGTCCCTCTGGATGGCATCCCATCCCTCAGGCATGTGAACCATACCACTCACCTTTGTGTCGTCTGCAAACTTGCTGATGGTGCACTTGATCCCACTATGTCAATGACGAAGATATTAAAGAGTCCTGGTCCCAGTATGGACCCCTGAGGGACACCGCTTGTCACTGATCTCCACCTGGACATTGAACCTTTGACCACCACACTCTGGATGCGACCATCCAACCAATTCCTCATCCAGCAAACAGTCCATTCATCAAATCCATATCTCTCTTTGATTTAGAGAGAAGGGTGTTGTGGGGGACCATTCTGAAGGCCTTACAGAAGTCCAGATAGATGACACCCATAGCTCTTCCCTTGTCCACTGATGTGGTCACTCCATCGTAGAAGGCCAGTATGTTTGTCAGGCAGGCATTGTCCTTGCTGAAGCCATGCTGGCTGTCTCAAATCACCTCCCTGTCCTCCATGTGCCTTAGCATAGCTTCTAGGAGGATCTGTTCCATGACCTTCCCAGGCACAGAGGTGAGGCTGATGGGTCAGTAGTTCCCAGGGTCCTCCTTGCTACCTTTTTTAAAAATGGGTGCAATGTTTCCCTTTTTCCAATCTCCAGGGACGCTACCTGACCACCAGGACTTTTCAAATGTCATGGAGAGTGACTTGGCAACTACATCAGCCAATTCCCTCAGGTCTCATCATGTCCCATAGGCTTGTGCATGTTTAGGTTCCTCAGGTGGTCTAGAACCTGATCTTCTTACAGTGGGAGGGACTTTGCTCCTCCAGTCCTCATCTTGCAGGGCTTGAGAGGTGTGTGAATAGAGACTGCCAATGAAGACTGAGGCAAAGAAGTAATTGAGTTCCTCAGCCTTCTCCTCATCCATTGTTACCAGTTTTCCCCTCTTGCAACTGTGAGTTGCAAGTTTGTAAGATTAAGTTTCTAACTCTTTTATTTACACCATGTCTGTGTGTTTTCCAGTCCTGTTTGGAAAGAAGTTGGAAAGAGAACATCTGTTGGGTGCACAAAACAGCAGTAAGCTCTGCATTTGTACTACTTTTGCAGGTAGAACACAGAGAGAGAGGGAAAATCATACCCATGCAGAGCTGAAAGGAAGTTTTCTTATAAGGCATTATGAAACTGCATAATAATTTTGGTAAATTGGATAACAATTTTTTTCATAAACATGGTCCCAGTCTTACAGCGTAGAGAGGTCCCTTTACCCATAGTTGTCACACAAACAGCAAGGGGAATTAAGTAGCTCTTTAGGTGGTACACTTAAATGACACTTCCTCCATCTTACTCTGGAGTTCCTGAGTTCTTTCTCCACTGTGCAGGTGTGTGTTAGAGACTAAAATCCACTTCTGGATGCTTTTCTTGAAGTAGGGCTAAAATTATTTCAGGGAATTCAGGAAGGCCATAGGACCACTCTAAAGCTCACTTTAAACAGGAAATAAGACAGGACATAGGAATTACTGCCTTTGCTTTGGACTTTCACTCTGCTGCTAAAGATCCTTAAAGATGGATGTTGACTGACAGTCCAGCTGTCAAACAGGTAAGTTCCTTACCTCTTGGTGTCTGTTGCACAACTTATCATCTGTTGTCTCCCAGTACATGATTCCAGCAGAAGATATAAGTTCAATTTATACATCAGTTTCTCTCACCCTTGCTTCCACAGATGGCACTGAGAAGAAGGTGAGAGAGATGTTATAAAGAGCTTCTCCACAGTAAAGTCCAGGAAAATATTTTTCACAGCAGGGAATGGACAGTATTTTGTTCTTTAAGTCTTTCCAAAATTTGTAATAGGACATACATTTAAACGTGAGAGATTTGAAGCTGTACTTTAACCCTTTTTTTCCTCATATTATGCAATTAAGAAAGTACATCATTCAGCTGAGAAATGGCTATCATTTCCTCAGCCACCCAGCATGAAAAAGATTATTATTAATAGAAGACACTAAATGTAAGCTGAGTTCTCAGCAGGATTATTTCATACACGGTTTAATGGACTTTCTGGATTAGTAAAGTGTTCAGGTGGCTATTACTTTATGAACTACATTCTCATGTGGTTTTAGAGACTATATAATGCTTGGTAATGCTCAGGACACTGCTCTTGGGAAAGAGGAGAGAGCAGCTTCACCACCACCCTACAGATAGACACACCAGGACAATTCACGCAGCCTGTGAGTCACTCCTCCTTATCTGCCGAGCAAGAGCTTGCCACGCAGAGGCATAAAGCCAGTTTTGCCTATGTAGGTTATTCTGGCGGATGGCATACTGGTCCCTCCAGCCTTCTCTCTTAACAAAAAAGCCTCTGGATTGGTGGAAAATTGGTGAGCCACAGTGGGAACTGCATTTCAGACATACAATATGTGCAGAGCTCTTCAGTGACTTCAGATAGACCTCTGAACTGGCAGACTTTGCTTATGTATTCAACGGCATTTCCTCTGCACTAGCATCTTGAATAATAGCACAGAAAAAATTCTGGATCATTATTTTTAATGAAGAGAGGGGAATTAGGATTCACAGTTAGATGATCAGTTTGCAGTTAAGGCCACAGGCAAGAGAAATGCAATTTTGCAGTACTTGGGGAAAAGTACACTGCAGTAGGTCCTTTTTTGTAACACTGGGGA
This sequence comes from Phaethon aethereus, assembly GCF_964289735.1. Classification (NCBI taxonomy): domain Eukaryota; kingdom Metazoa; phylum Chordata; class Aves; order Phaethontiformes; family Phaethontidae; genus Phaethon; species Phaethon aethereus. Next base: position 88,905,275 of record NC_138582.1, on the reverse strand, counting down.
AAATCCCAGCAGACTGGCATGACCACAGTGAGGAGCAATGTCACAGCTGTGTGCATTTCTCAGTAGCATCCACAAATGTAGAGGAAAAAAGATGAGTTCTTACAGAGGCCTTCCCTCTGTCTGAAGAGAAGACCTGTAGGAAAAGCGCACAGGTACAAGGCATAGGAGGAATTCCTTTCATCCCATTTACACCACAGCATTAGTGTGTGGGATTAACCAGTCTTTCACAAAACTAGCAAATGCGTTATATACTACAGTCCTAACAGTCATTTTTATTTGCATGGGAAGTTGTGCACAATTTAAATCATACTAGAATTTTAGAAGAATTCAAAGAGCATTCAGAGACGCAAGCAAAAGCTATTTTCATTGTTTATAATAGTTTATGTTGTGAGGTTTTTTTTTTTAATTATCTTTTTGTTCAGGTGCTAAAATAGATATTTCAAAGGGCCATGTCCTGAGAGAGAAGAGACATTTTTCTGAATTCACTCCAACATGATTTTTCACATCAGAGACTATTGTTAAATACAAAGTTAAGCTTGCCATTCTTCACATTCTCTGATGATTTATGGATCAAAGCATCACTTGTTTGGATCTTTTCTAAGACAGAGTTGCTTTAAAGGACTTTCACAGGGGTTAGTTTGTGAAATTGGAAGCCTCCCAAGATGCCTGATCTTGACTAATGGCCAAGATGAAGCTGTGTTTAAATTTTAAATGACTACACAGCCTCCTCCTCAGCATGCTTTAAGGGTCCACTCAAGTAGTGTTTATGCACACAGAGTTCCCATCGATCTTGAAGGAATGACATACATATAAGGAACTTAGAATTATTTTTTTCTTGGATGTACATAGAATCATTTCTCCTACTCTTATGCAGTGTACCCTTGAATAAAAACATGTATTTGTAACACAGCTTGAAAGAAAACTTTGCAAAATCATTTTCTTGTCTCAGATTGGAACATTCCCTATTGCCCCACACTGCAGCAAAAACTAGAAGAAATGAAGCATAAGCAAATGGCTGAAAAAAAAATTTTAATTGAACAAATATTTGTTGAGTCTAACAATACAGACCTGCCATGGAGAAAGCAAAGGTTGGACATGCGATTAAGATGGAAAGAATATTAGGTAGAAGAATATTTTCTACTGAATTTTAATTCAGATTTTGAAAGAATTATATGAAACTCTATCAACAAATGACAATATTTTCATGACTCAGGGGTTCCAACCAAGTACTAGAGGAATTTGGTATTGCAGAAAATTAATTAGTTCATAGTCTAGTGCTGGTCTTATCAAAAGCAGCAATACTTACAGGAGATTTCCTTTTTTATTACGTGAGGGATGAGCTGCTACAAAGCAATAGAAGTTTTGTTCAAAGGAATATGAGCAGATAGGATAGCTAATATCATAAGCTAGACACCTACTTCACAGCAAGGGATAACAACAGTCCTGAAATCAACCAGCATTTAGAAGTATTTATCTGCTGTTCAGAATGTATAGAACAGTATAAGATTAACCATTGTATTCTTGGCACATGATGGAGAGATGCTGCTGTCTCATGACTTGTCAGAATTTATTTGCTTTTAAAAACAAGAAGGGGATATTACAAGTTTACTTTCTAGAAGATGTGTTATCTGGAAGTTGGAAACCAAAGGTGGATTTTGCATGACCTAGCTCTGTTCAGATAAGGTTCTGTCCAGATAAGAGGTTACATGTGGAAAAATATCGTATCAGGCAATGTTGGATGAAGGCAATATTCTTGAGGGCCAGCAGAAAACTTTGATTAGCTTAGTGATTCATAGAACAAGGATTGTACTTCTAGAGGATGAGGAGGGAGCCAGTGAAATTTGTTGCAACCTTGAAGAATAAGAAAGCAATTAAGAGCATGCCATGCTAACTATCGACAAAGACTGCTACAAATGGTCCAAGAGGGTGAGAGCACTTCTACAAGTGAGTTTGACTCTTTCTAACCATCAATACAATTTTAGAGTAGTGGATTTATCTTTTTTCCTCCAAATATTTGAGGTTGTCTGTGTCTGAAGTCTATGCTCATCTGCTCTATTAACTAGACTAGAGATACTAAGTCCACCTTCCTCAACAATCAGCAGACATGCGTCTTCCTTCATGGCTCTCTCTGTTGGAAATATAAATAGTCCAGCTAAAGATTTATCCCACTAGGGCCATAAAGCAGAATATTATAGCAGAGCATAAAACTGCAAATTGTAAATCCTCAGTGAGTGTTAAAGAGAGAGGTTATGTGGAACACAAAATATGATAAAACAAAGACTTGTCAAAGGTGTTAACATCGTAACACAGGAAGCTCTTTGCTACCCAATCTGAATTTCTCTTACTCCTTCTCTCTGTTTCACACATGAGCTGACTGAAGTTTTTAATTGACGGAATGCCTGGAGAAATCAAGAGGTATGTAACGCTGTTCCAACTATATGAAAGAATGTCTCTGAAGACTAAGTCAGCATTAATATATGGTACATATAAATCAAGAATAACGATATCCAAACTCTTCAGATAGGGACTAGCAATCTTAACAGCACTGGACATGTCCTTAAGGCAACATAAAATACATTTCATTAGTGAAGTATTTTCTTCCATGGCCATCACAAAAGAAAGTTTATTATACTTATTTGGTGGAATGCCAAGGGAGGCTTTTCTGAAATTTAATTTCTTTATAAAATGTACTTGATAAATGGTAATTTTTAAATCTTCCAAGCTGTCCATCCTCACTGATTTTGTTTTCATAAAGAACTTAAGAGGGGTTGAATTTTGCCTGAACTAATAGCTCCTTGATGGTCTTTGGAGAGTGAGTAGTGAATTAACAAACCTCCAGAGTGATCTAAATGATGAACAACCTCTAGGACACCTGAGGCAAGTGAACTTTCCCTCATTGCATGCCAGAGCTGATGCAGAGTATTGTCATTTTTGTGAAGGAAAACCTAGCTGCCATGGGGCTATCCTATAATTACTTGAGTTCTCTAAAATAATAGCTACTGTTGACTGCACAAATCTGGTAATTTTGCTGCTCCTGTTGTCTTCTAATTTGCTCACAGAATTCTTAGCCATGTGGCAATTATGCAAAAAAAAAAAAAAGGCAAGCAAAGAGTGTTTTAGCTGTGTTTTTTGTGGATCTAATTAGCAGCAGTTTTGATAAGCATTTTAGTGTTTGTAAATATTGGTAAACATCAGTGCTTATTTCTTTCACAACATTATTTCAGCTGAAGTGAATCCTTCACCAGTATTCTCTGAACTAAATGCCGTAACACAATGAAAAGAATTATTTTCTTTGACTGAATTGTTTAAAAAGCATTTTTATTTTAGCTTGAAGAATCCTAAAGGAAAAAAAAGAAAGTTAAAATTATTGTATTTTTTGTCTACTTTCCAGACAAAAATATTCCAATGGAACTTCTCATTGTTTACACACAATAAAATAAATGTCCTTTGTTATTGAACAAAATCCATATTTGGTCATACCTGCAGATTCTGTCAAAGTGTATCTAGATCTGTGAATTTAAAATTCCAGCTTAAAGAGTATGAAATTCTTATACTTATATTCTTCAGTACCATAGGTACTTCATGAAATAGTAAAAATTATCAGTCTGTATCACATTTTAAATGTGAGACAAAAATTAGCAGAATTGATCACAGAACTTGTGTGAAAGCAGAGTCACATAGTGACTTGCTTGGTGCAAACAATATGTCTCTACTATTACAGTTCTAGGATTGTTTTTGCTGCTAAAGCAACTGGGCATGACAATCTAAAAGGATTTATTGAAAGATGCCCAGTTCAAATATTTAGATAATGCCAGTTATTGGTTTCATAAGAGAGGCGTCGAGTACATTTTTGTGTATGCATGTGACACAATCTAGGAAACTCATGCTTCCCCAGCTTATTTTCAGATTTCATTTTATTTAAGGTCAGTTTTATTTATTTTTATTTCAATACTAATATTTTGTCTCCTCTTTAATGACTATCATAAATCTTTGGTTTCTCTTTATTTGGGGACTTATAATTTACTGAAAGGAAACTACAGCTGGTATAGAGTATGTGCACATTTTCATCTAACTTTATCCTTTGATACTTCAGGAAACTGTGATCTGGGGAATGCCTTAAGGTATCCTGTTTCTTTCCTGTGCCACAATATAATCCTGAAAATTTTGGTGCTTAAACGTAAGTGACAGTGATGGTGCTTGGGTGTTCAACTTATTCAGTGAAAGGCCAGGTAAAGCAAATAGTTTGTGAACCCATTTGGAGGAAAGATTTCTCATGCTGGTAACTATCCTGGTTGGATACAGTGACCTAGGTGGTCCTTGTCATCCCCATATTCCTAAGATTTTCTCATTCAAACAGAGATACTGCAGTGCATTTTTCAAGGTAGTAACGTGTTCTCCATATGAATTTAACAACTGTCAACAATTTTAGTTTTAGAGTTCATAGCCTCCATTGAGTTCAGAAAGCTATGGCAGTGCTAACTTGGGACATCAAGTGCCATATTAAAAATTGCTTCACCCTTTCATAGTTCAACCAAGTAAATAACCTTGTAGATTAACTTAAACCCCTCCCCAACAATTTACCACAGTTTTTAAATAACAAACTTTGTTCTGAGAGTTCTTTTTGTTTTTCTGTGACTATCGTCATCAGCTACTTCAGTAGTCCTCCTCCTTTGCCAAATTTCTGGACTTTCAAATACCGGGTGTGCATTAAGTATTTTTTTCATCTATTTTAGCTTCTTCAGTATTTTTCATAGTCTGTTTTACTACCTGTAGAAAAAAAAATCAGTCTTCTTTTAGGTGTTTCCATACTCAAATAGGCTGTTTAACCATTGCCTCTTTTTTTCATAGTACTACCACAATTTTCATGAAATTACTATTTCCACAGAATAATTTGTTTTAGCAATACACAGAAATATGAAAGGAGGAAAAAGATTTAAAATTAGAAGACAAGACTAAGATACAGACAAATAATTCAAATTTATACCTTTACACATGATTTCAGATATTTCTGGGTGTTTTTAAACAGTATAGGTACTTAACTTGTGAATAGGCATTGATGTACATTTGGGTATTATTTGGAATATAGGCATTGATGTATAGGAGTGGAAGAGAATTGCACTGGATAAAAGATGTCTTAAGGCTAGCATTTTTCAGAAGGACTTGTGCTTCTCACCTAATAAAGGTCTTTCTAACAGATGACTACTCTGTGTTTTGCCACATTTAAACCACACTGGCTTCATACTTTCCAGAACAGTAATGCTGAAGGTCCATACATTAGTTTACGCAAAATCATAATCTTTTTTTCTTCCATGCTACCTGCACATATTTACATTGTCAGAACAAAAAACTTATCTAGAAGACATGTTGGTACAAAAGACCACCCTGTGTGATCTGTTTAATGGTTTTGCTTTTCTGAATTTTATAGACCTCTAGTAATGTTCATCTCTGCATGTTTGCTTTAATGAACTGGCTGTTCTAAAGGCCTGAATCTGATATCCAAGACTTCCTAAATCCTAATTTTGGCTCTTACAAACTGAATGCTCCTTAGTAGGTATGTTGTACTTTAACGTTTAAATAAAGTTTCTGGACACATTATTTTCACAAAAATATTATGGACACTAGTAATGCTTATAACCATACTTTGAAGCCACATGGTGCCATAACTTTGAGTTATTCCCACCTATAGCTTCTAGAATTCCTAGTTATTAAATTTGCATTATATATCTGCTTTTTGTACTTCATCAAATAGTAAAAATTAGCAGTCTGTGTCACATTTTAAATGTAAGACAAAAATTAGCAGAATTGATCACAGAACTTGCATGAAAGCAGAGTCACATAGTGTACTTGGTGGGAAAAATATGTCTCTACTATTACACCTCTAGGATTCTTTTTGCTGCTGAAGCAACTGGGCACGACAATCTAAAAGGATTTTTAAAAAGCACAACAAATATGTGGCAACATCACTATCAGTTCATAGCTCAGACATAAATAATTGCATACTTTCATTGCTTTTAATCTATGCTTGAAATTATGGGGATTCTTAGCTATCATCTAATCAGATTTAGCATTCCGTTTAGGCTGTATTGCATTTTGTGTTGAAATTCCTTACCCATTTCATTCTGGCTTAAGTATGGGCTGCTGTTGCAAGGAGTGGTCTTGAACCTATATAGCTGTTGTGTCTGTATAAGCAGTTGAACTTGTGAAAAGCATGATCAAGAAGCTAAATTATTAATTCTGAGAGCGATGAGTTCCTTGATCTGAGAAGCTGTATATATTGCTGTTGCTCAGACACAGGAACACAAGAAATTCCCGGCTAGAGGCAAACAGGAGTAATGTGAGACTGTCCTTTTTTACAAAAGCTCACATTTATGTTACAATCAAGTAGATGCTGTTAGTACAATCCTAGCTTATATTACTATGATTACTATGATACCACAATGGTAGTGGGACACATTCCAAAACTGACCAGACCTCCCCATGTTATTGCGTATTTATACCTGTGTATCTTATAAAAATCTCAAAATTTCAAGTGTCAGTGCTTGTTGGTATTTTAGACTTTTTCTCTCTGTGTACTATGTGTATATGATTTATCATGTTGAATGAAGGAATGTCATTGTTGTGGTTTAACCCCATCTGGCAACCACACAGCCACTCACTCCCAGATGTGGGAGAGAATTGGAAGGGTAAAAGTGAGAAAACTTGTGGGTAGAGATAAAGACAGTTTAATAGGTAAAGCAAAAGCTGCGTGTGCACACAAAGCAAAACAAGGAAAACTTCCTATGGGCAGGCAGGTGTTCAGCCATCTCCAGGAAAGCAGGGGTCCATCATGCATAACCACTACTTGGGAAGACAAATGCCATCACTCCAAATGTCCCCCACTTCCTTCATCTTTCCCCAGATTTATATACTGAACATGATGTCACATGGTATGGAATATCCCCTTGGTCAGTTGGAGTCAGCTGTCCCAGCTGTGTCCCCTCCCAACTGCTTGTGCAGACCCAGCCTCCTCACTGGTGGGGTGGTGTGAGAAGCAGAAAAGGCCTTGACTCTGTGTAAACACTGCTCAGCAATGGCTAAAATTTCAGTGTGTTATGAACACTGTTTTCAGCACAAATCCAAAATGTAGACCCATAACTAACTACTATGTAGAAAATTAACTCTACCCCAGCCAAAACCAGCAGTCATATGAATGCATATGCCTTTTCTGAGATATTTGCTACCTAAATGTCTTTATTGTCACGTCTGTATTTGTGTATGTGTCTGTTCCCATGCATATGTAAGTGTAACTTTGGAGCTATACTGACTGTACTTTTGTGGCATTCACTGATCATTCCATGCAAAACCTTTAAGAGATATTTGTTTTACTGTGTTCCCTGTTCAACAGCTTTGCAAAACATAAGAGCTGTACAGACTCTTTAGGGAGCGTAGCAACTAAAAGCACAGTCCCCATGTCAACATCTTCCCTTCCTGGAAAAAAAAAATCACAAAACCCTATTACCATTTATTTACAGTACCACTTAGAGAAATCTAACATTAATACAGCATAAACTTTCAAATAGTTAAAAGCAACCCAATAAATAAACTAATGATTTTCAATTAATCTTAGACATGCCCCATGTTGTTAATTGGACCAGCTAATTTACCACAGTGCTGTCAGGCAAGTACCTCTTACATACGCCATTTCACATACTCCAAGTGACATTGCTGAAGAAATTGTTTTGTTTATATCACCTATCATAGCAATTCAAAAGTAATTCCCTGAGGTATTTTACTTAAAAGTGTTCAAGATAGCTGTTATCTCTCCCAAATCAGGTATTTTTCAGTAAAATAATACTTTGGATCATTGGAGTCCTTTTGCTTTTCTTTTTAAATTTTTCATTTAGAGGGATTTGGGGTTACTAATATTTAAATAGGAAAATTTTGATAATAAAATAATTTACTTTCATACAACCTCATTTTAATGTTTTGTTGTGGAAGGTTTCTGTTTCTTTTTGTGAGTTTCAAATTTTCCATTAAAAATGTTCAAGCAAAATCCTGCTTTGTTTCTCAGAAAAAGCATTAGTGAGAGGAATTTTTTTTCCATATCATAGCTTTCCATAAAGCCGAGTGATAGAGCCCCTGCCAGTGTCCCTAGTGATACTTATACTAGATTTTTTTTCCTCCTCCTCTTTCCAGGCTAAGTACACAAAATACATTGCTTGGCTAATTTGGCACTGACCAGGAGAGGATTGAAGATGGCTTCAGACCAAAAGGAATAGCAGAAAACTAGCTTTGCATAGGCCTGATAAGCATTAATAATGACTAAGTATGTGCATTACATGAACCTTTTGTTGTTGTTTAACCATGGTAAGCAGCTGAGCCCCACACAAGCTGCCTGATCACCCCACCCCACCTGTTGTGGGATGGGGGATATCTTTAATACAAGCTTATTTATAAGTTGCCACAAGCTTTTATAAGTACTGTGTAACCAGTATCATCCTAAACTGCACCTTTTCTACACAATTCAAGCAGAATTTGAGATTGAATATGATTTTCTTTTAATAAATCTATTTCTGTAGTACCTTCAACCTGTCTCCCAAAAATTTCTTCCTTTTTCTTATGAAGGGGCATTTCAGTTCATCCCCATTAATTTTTTTCCTCACTTCTTTCACTGTTCTCAGAAACATTGTATTTAAATCTAACGGTATATAAGCAATTTTTTTTCTTCTTCCTTACCCCCTTTTCTGGTCATGAACCCTGCTCTTCAACTGAAAAATATACTTCCCATTTCACTTCATGTTTTTGCAGATACTGGAAAAATATGCGTACATATGCACTTAAATCTGTTGCAAAGCTCTTCTCAGCTGTGTCTAAGATATCATTATGAGTCTCCAAGATGATACAAGATCTTTCATATATAAACAAATTTATATCATTTTCTGAAATAAAAGGAAATGATTGATCAAATATGTCTCCAATTTACATGGATTCATTCACTAGGAAAAAAAGTAGCACAAAATTAATACAAATAGAAATGTTAATCATAACTGCATCTATTTGCTGAAGGGGTGAAAGCCTGAAAATACCATAGAAGGCTTTATAGATGACCTTGGATGTTCAGGGCTGATAATTGTCAAAATATTTTGCACTTAACAAGTTCTTATGCAAAAAATATTCTGAAGATCTCCACCTCATATCTGAACCTTATTTAGGGGAATAATACAGATGGCAGAGCAGATCAAACTTGTAAAAATGCAAAGCATGCAAAAAGATATATGTAGCATGGTACAAGTAGAGAAAACAGAAGGAATTGTAGCTGCGTAGTACAAAACTAATAGTAAGATAAAGAGGAGATTCAAAATTACTGAATTCTCTGATTAAAGTCACAAAGGTGGCAAAGGAGAACATTAAACTATATTAAGCTAGTCTGCAAAACCAACAGTAATATGATCAATAAATTTAAGTTAAAAAGACATTTGGAATCTTCCTGTTAAAACAAATGAATTATGGTGATACCCAAGCAGGAATAAATGTTTGTCATTTCCTGGGATTTACTGTCTTGCACACTGGCATTCAAGATCCACATTCAGTTACTTTTAATATTTACTGAGGTCAAAACTGGCTTATTTTTACTAGGACTTGAAAGAGATGAGTTCAAACCTGAATCGAAACATTTCTTTCTCAGTCTGTTGTCTTGAAAAATAGGGATAATACTATTGATCTATCTGACAGTGATGTACTAAGTATTTGCACAGTGCTTTAGAAATTCCAGGCCTTAGGGTAATAGTAAGAATTACCTTCAATAAAATCAAATAATGCTGAACAGAAATAAAACTCTAAAGATGAATGAAAACACTGGGTTTTTCTTCAGTGAAAAAAACACCATACCAGTAACACACCAGGAAGCAAGTGTAATATTCACATAGGTGTGAATGTTAAGTTCTATATAAATCCTACAATAGAAAACTTCTGAGATTCAAATAGGTTGCTTTATCAGTGATAGACTGAAGAACGTCAGATTTAAAGACAGCAGCACAATGCAGTGGTTTTATTCTTCCTGAAGTTCAAAGCTTTGTTATAGATAGACTCAAATCTTTGAGATTATTTTATGATAATGAAATCAGATGCCAATTTCTAGATTATATAATGAATAAAGTAATGTATAAATAACATTTTACATTATCTAATTCCTTAGTCTTCAATCACAAATGACAAATATTCTATCTAAAATCTTTTTACCCATTATCAATTCTCTCTACTTGTACTGTAATATAAATAAAGCTGCAAAGAACTGAAATGACACAAGGGAATACTGAGAAAAGCTAAATGAGCAATGAAACCTATATTGCTTTTAAGCATATCTGAGGGAGGTCTTGGGAGTTTCCATGGTTATATTCTGTTCTGCCATTGCTTATGGAGATTCAGTAAATGATTTACATTTGTGTTAATAGGATATTAGGACAAACGACTATTAAAATTATATATTATATTATTGTGGTCTACAGGGAAAGGAAACACAAAGGAAAAAAAGGAAGGGAAGTTCTGAGAAATCTGAAGAATCCGAAGTAAAAGGTGATTTTTGCTAAGGTCTACCATTTTGCTTGCAGAGAGATTAGTCCTAGTAATTGATTAGATATTCTTTTCTCAAAAATATACAAAAAATATCCAAAACACATATCAGGCACTGACATGAGGAAATTTACAAGACTTAATAACTATAGGTACATTATTTGCATGAATAACAAGAGAGTAACTCATCAAGAACTAACAAGATAATGAAGTTAATTTTTTATGTTCTCTTTCATTAAGTTGCTGTCAGAATCTGTGCTTCAAAACATAATTAGTTTCACTTTAAAGACATGGAGAGAAGAAAGAGGAGGGGAAATCTTTTCTCAAGAACAAAATAAAGGAATTTTTGGAAGGGCAGGTAGGGAACTATAAGAGGGAGAGTGAAGCAGCTCCTTGACTGTGAAGTGGCCCATTGTGAAGCATGGAATCTGAAAATTTGTGAGTCAAGATCAGAGGGTAAGTAGCAGTGCGGTGCTGTGGTGAGGATCCATCACAAAGCCCCGCAAGCAGAGGGGCTGGATGAGGCTTTTTGTATACAACTACTAGAAGTCTTATGATCTCAAGACCTGGTTCTTATTGGGGTTTCCAAGCATACAGTTATCTGCTGGAAAGAAAACACAGCACTCTGCAAGAAATTCAAGAGGTTTCTTTATGCTGGTGATTATTTCCCAATACAACTGCTAGAGGAGTCAATTACTCTAATGATCTTCTTGTCCTGGTACTCACAAATAGGGATGTCATAACCATGAACTGATTGAATTCAGAGTCTAGAGAAAGGATCTGGGAAGCTAAGCAGTATAATTTGGACTCTCTATTTATTCTAGAGAATAGCCTTCAGTTTACTTAAGGAATGGCTTGGCAGAATACCCTAAGAAATCATCACAGAGTATAAAGGAGCCTATGAGAGATGTCTTATTTTATTAAAATAAAAAAAGAGATTTTATAAGCAAACTATTTCAGTGGTCAGAAAAAACAAGGATTTCACCAGAAGGCCCACCCTGCTACATAAAGACCTTCACAAAGAATTGAAATGCATCCAAGAATTGGAAACAAAGACAAGCAACACAGAAGGAGCATAAAAGTATTGATTGGACACTTATACATGGAATCAGAAAAGCCAAAGATTCACTGAAGTTAAGATAAGATAGCATCATGAAGTGTAACAAGGAGGAAATCTTCAAGACAGGCATAGGAAAAGAAAATTCAGGGAAGAGACAAATCTGTTGCTAAACAGGGGAGAGAAGCTAGTGGTGGACAATGTGGGAAAGGCTAAGCTACTCCGTGCCTTTTTTGCCTCTGTTTTCATAGAAGAAGTCTGGTCACAGAAGTGAGAAAGCGACAGGCTACGGATGCATTCAGTTTCATGGGACCGGATGGAATTCACCTGGAAGTGCTGAAAAAGTTTTCTGATGTGATTGTGAGGCCTCTGCTTAGCATCTACAAAAATTCATAGGAAATGGGGAGGCTCCCACATAACTAGAATGATATTGGACTCACCTAACCTTATGTAATACAAAAGGGATGATCCAGGGACCTGTCAGCCAGTCAGCTTCACCTCAATCCTTGGAAAAATCACACAGCACCTTCTCCTGGAGTTAATTTCCAGGCATGTGAAGGGAAAGAAGGTAATTAGGAAGATTTTATGTGGATTTACCAGGGAAAAGCACGTTTGACCAACCTTATTGCATTTTATGGTGAAATGACTGTCTGTGTGGCTGAGACGTATTTGGAAACCTTTACTCCAATAAGGCTTTTGTCCCCTACAGCCTAAGTTATCCTAAGCTTCTGCAAAAAGGAAATAAATATATTTTAATATCCATTATTTTTTCTCCTTTTGGTTTGCTTTTCCATGCACCACCTAAATAATTCAAAGCATATCTGTGACAGAAGTAATAAATTTACTTTTCTTCCTAAGATATTTCAACCTTTCTTCTTTACTTTCAGGTAAAACATTTTTCATTGAAGAAACAAATATTTGCAAATAAAATTAATATAGAATTTGATATGTTCATAACTATCCACACATCATATGCCAAATTCTAAACATTCTTAAGTGTTTATGAATATTTTAAAATTATTTGCTAATTTGTATAAAACTGTTAAAATTTGCATTTTTAAAATCATTGATTGGTGGGTAATTATCATTGCAAGTACTCCAACTAAGCTAAATTAGACTACTATTGTAAATAAAGTTGTTCTTTTCTGTGTGTATGGTCGAATCAATGCAGAAAAAAATTACTAGACTGAAATAAATAAGTTAATGTGCTGAGGACTCAAGGAACACTAAGATTCAAATAAGTAAATAAACCTTCAAATGACATGATTAAAATAAATTATATTTCTGTTTATTTAGAAATAAATATGTTTGTATTTCATTCTCTAAGAATAAATTCATACATCTTTATCATTTAAAATATATAGGCATTTATAAATATATAATTAATTTAATTAAATTTTTTTTGTCTCCTATTAATACAATGCCTTTAAGAAGCTGTCTGAATATGTATGCAACTTTTCTGTCCTTAAAATTGAGTGCCATACAGATTTGATTGACCAATATGAAAGATTTAAAATAAAAAGTAAGGAAATAAGCTGTAAAATTGCAATTAAGAGACATTCAAGATTTAATGAAATAGTAGAGAGATATGATATTCATCTGAAACATTCTCACCTTATCCATTTTTATCTTCTGTGATTTAAAATGCTATCCTATTCAGAAAGAATGGCTGTCAAACTGGCACTGTCTTAATCGGAAGATATGCCTCTTGTTACTCAGAACTGTTTGCTGATTTCAGGAGAAAAAATACATCTGCACAATTTTTAATCCTGTTTTTCCCAGAAAGTCAACAGAGCTAGAAGAGAACAACCCAAGTTCTGTATTTTCTCCTTCATCAGTAGAACTGCCCTGTAAGTTCCAGTCAACTCCTGTAAAGTCCATTAAAGTTAGCAGAAGACAACATGTGGCGCAGCATTTCCATTGGCATAAAAAAGGAACGTAACTGTATTTGAATTCTCTCTAAGTTGTTAACTGATAATGAAGAAAGAACAGTTTATTCTAGAAATCACTGAGTTTTTCCTTGCTGACTTAATTCCAAAGTTATAATTTTAGTAGCTTTCAAAAGTAGAATAGAAAGATGGGACTCCTGTGTTACAGGCTTAGTTATCTTTAGTACATTTTCCTATACACATCTAGATTAATAACTGAACTAACGACTTTAAGGACCTTATCTTCTGCATCATAAAATAATAAAAGGAATGAAAATATTTTTATTTGAGGATTAAGCTCTTCGAGCTGTATGGTGTTCACCTATATACAATTTTTAGTACATGGAACGTGACAGCAGTGCACATAATAAAGGGCATGATCCTCCATTAGTCTAGGGAGCAAAACAAGCAAAACAGTCCAAGACGTGAAGATACAAATACAGTATGTGACAGACTAAGAAAGTAAGGCTGAATCAGAAAGGACAACTGTCTCAGTGCAGACTAGCAATCAGCAATGACAAGAAAGAGTCATTCTCAACTGCTACGAGTTAGCTAAACTCAGACACAGTCCTCTTCACCATTCTTGTTTCCCTATGATCCTGCTAAACACTTCAATGGACACAGAAACAGGCAGATAGATCACAGAATCACAGAATCACAGAATCACTAGGTTGGAAAGGACCTTCAAGATCATCAAGTCCAACCATTAATCCAGCGCCACCATGTCCCCTAAACCATGTCCTGAAGTGCCACATCCACACGTTTTTTGAACACTTCCAGAGATGGCGACTCCACCACCTCCCTGGGCAGCCTGTTCCAATGTCTGACCACCCTCTCAGTGAAGAAATTTTTCCTACTATCCAATCTAAACCTCCCCTGGCGCAACTTGAGGCCATTTCCTCTTGTCCTATCACTAGTTACTTGGGAGAAGAGGCCAACACCCTCATCGCCACAACCCCCTTTCAGGTAGTTGTAGAGAGCGATAAGGTCTCCCCTCAGCCTCCTCTTCTCCAGACTGAACAACCTCAGTTCCCTCAGCCGCTCCTCATAAGACCTGTGCTCCAGCCCCCTCACCAGCTTCGTTGCCCTTCTCTGGACACGCTCCAGCACCTCAGCATCCTTCTTGTAGTGAGGGGCCCAAAACTGAACACAGGATTCAAGCTGCGGCCTCACCAGTGCCAAGTACAGGGGCACGATCACTTCCCTACTCCTGCTGGCCACACTATTTCTGATACAGGCCAGGATCCTGTTGGCCTTCTTGGCCACCTGGGCACACTGCCGGCTCATGTTCAGCCGGCTGTCAGCCAGCACCCCCAGGTCCCTTTCCGCCAGGCAGCTCTCCAGCCACTCCTCCCCAAGCCTGTAGCCTTGCATGGGGTTGTTGTGGCCAAAGTGCAGGACCCGGCACTTGGCCTTATTGAACCTCATACAGTTGGCCTCTGCCCATCGATCCAGCCTGTCCAGATCCCTCTGCAGAGCCCTCCTACCCTCCAGCAGATCAACACTCCCACCCAACTTGGTGTCATCTGCAAACTTACTTCCCTCATCTAGATCATCTATAAAGATATTGAACAAGACTGGCCCCAGAACCGAGCCCTGGGGAACACCGCTTGTGACCGGCCGCCAGCCGGATTTAACACCATTCACCACAACTCTCTGGGCTTGGCCATCCAGCCAGTTCTTTACCCAGCGAAGAGTACACCTGTGTAAGCCACGAGCCACCAGTTTCTCCAGGAGAATGCTGTCGAGATGCTGTCAAAGGCTTTACTAAAGTCCAGGTAGACAACATCCACAGCCTTTCCTTCATCCACTAGGCGGGTCACCTGGTCATAGAAGGAGATCAGGTTGGTCAAGCAGGACCTGCCTTTCATGAACCCATGCTGGCTGGGCCTGATCCCTTGATTGTCCTGCAGATGCCCTGTGAGCACTCTCAAGACCAACCGCTCCATAATCTTCCCCAGTACAGAGGTCAGGCTGACAGGCCTGTAGTTCCCCAGATACTCCTTCCGGCCTTTCTTGTAGACGGGCGTCACATTGGCAAGCCTCCAGTCTTCTGGGACCTCCTCTGTTTAACCACGACTGCTGATAAATGATGGAGAGTGACTTGGCAAGCTCCTTTGCCAGCTCTCTCAGTACTCTCGGGTGGATCCCATCAGGCCCCATAGACTTGTGGGTGTCCAGGTGGTTTAACAGGTCCTTGACTGCTTCCTCCTGGATTATGAGGAGTATATTGTGCTCTCCATCCCCGTCTTCCAGCTCAGGGGGCTGAATACCCTGTGGATACCTGGATTGGCTATTAAAGACTGAGGCAAAGAAGGCATTAAGTACCTCAGCCTTGTCCTCGTCCTTGGAGACAATGTTCCCCGCCATATCCCAAGGGATGGAGATTCTCCTTGTACATCCTGCCCTCTACCCATCTCCAAGGTCGCTAGAGCCACACCTTGTTGCAACAGGGCTACATCATCCATCTTTCTGCTGTTGCAAATTCTGAGCTTAACACAAAGGAAATTCCCAGTGGGCAGCTGATGACTGACAGTAAAGGCTGAGTAGGGGTAGCTATCCCATACGTGCTACAAGCTGATCCAGTGATCCGTTCCTTGAACTGGCATCTTAACAAGATACAGTGGTATATTGCTACTAAATTACTGCCACAACTGCTATGAAAAAGTAATAAGCTAGTGGAATATATGACCACTCTGTCAAACAGTTAATGGTGACAGGTAGGATCAGGCTCAGTGTACCTAGGATTCAACATACAGCTAAACTAGCTCAGGAATATGGGAAAAAAATTCATGCTTGATCCTGCACTGTGCCTACTCACAGCTATGCTCTCAGCAAGCAAAATTAGAGCTGTAAGACTACATATAATCAAGAAAATCCTTATGAAGCTAAATAGGTTTCTTGGGTGCAGGTACCCAGGTGCTGGTGGAGGGGTGGCCTGTGGGGCTGTCCCTGCGCGGCGGGGCCGCGGCTGTCCGGTGCCGGACGCGGCCGGTCCCAGCTGGCTCCAGCGGCCCCAGCGCAGGGCACAGCTGAGCCCCTCAGCCCCGGGCGGGTGCCGCGGGGAAAGCCTGGGGCAGAAAGGGCACAACGCTGCCCGGCACCCAGGGCTGAGGGAATATCTCACAGCTGGAAGATCCTTGACAGCTTCATCTCATCTGGCTCCACTGAAAACTGGCATCAACAAGCAGCAGTAGCCCACAACTCCTTTTGTGTGTCCCAAGCATTGGCTTACCTCATCCTGCTACAAAATATTACTTTTACTAGGGCACTGGATGTGAAACAGCAGAAATTGCTGTGATATTTCCTTCTCCCAGCAGGTGTTTAGGACTGTTATGCTGTCTATATTGCATCAATCACTTGTACTCCTTGTAGCTGTTGAGGGGAGCACAGGCCAGGTGGGCAGGCAGGAGCCTGCAGGCCAGTGGGGGCCCACCCCAGCGGGCACAGTGCCCCTGCACACCAATGAGCTGAGCAAGGCGAAGGCCAAGGGCTCCCAAGGTGGCTCCTGAGCACAGGAGAACAGCCCTGCTGAGGCCTCTCCCAGCTCCCTCTCACCTGGCTCCTACCCAGCAGCTGCAGCCCGGGTCCTGCTGCGGTGCCTGGCCAGGATGGACTGGGCCGAGCTGGGTGGGAGCACGGCACCCATCAGTTCAATAGAGACACCGACGATAACATAGTAACTGTGATTTTTGCCATTACAAGCAGAAGCCCTGGGCCCCAGGGTGCCCTGAGGTGCAGGCTCTGAGGCCTGCAGGGCACCTCAGGGCCACCCCGTCTGTTTGGGGATGAGTGACTCTCATGTCCCTGGGTAAGCTGGGATTGTGCGGTACTGTGTGTGGTAATGGTGTGAGCAGCCACGGTCATTGCTGAGTGACAAATTCCAGCCTTGGGTGTCCCAAGGATTGGGGGTGGCCAGTGAGCACCAGCCATGCTGCCCTGCCTGTCTTCCAGAGAAGGATACAGGGTGCCATAAGAACGCCTATAAACCTAGCTCCTTGTGTATACCAGAGGTGAGGCAGAATAGTCCCCCACAAAGAACACCACATTTCTCCCATAAAAATTTTGGGATGTCTATGACTCTTCAAAATTTCCTCCCCTCTTCTTGAGGAAGAATACAACTGTCAATTTTAGACCCAGAGGAGCACTGGAAGAGTGTATTTAATGCCAAAGAAAAGGAGTTGAGGAGTTGAGTTTGTATAACATCTATCAGGTATTATGTATTTCTGTGTTAATTATACAACTTGAACTATTAAATTGTTACAGCATTCATTGGACTCACAAGCTCTTAGCTCTGTATATGGTGTATTCCCTTTTGCGCATCACAAGATTTTTAGTGTAACAGCCTCCCCAGGCCCATCATCCACCTGAAATGTACTGCCAGATACAGTCAGATATTTGAAAGGAAAGGACCCTAAAAAATTAAGGTGCCTTTCTCACATACGTGAGCACATTTTCTCCTAACCATCTCCTGTCTACTGTGTTCTTATTTTTGGTATGACTATGTCATACCTACTTTCCTGGACAACTCAGAAGTGAGGCTTGATCACTAAGCTGCAGAATTCGGCTCCTAAATATTCATCATGGTAGTCAGGTTAACGGAAAGGAAAAGAATGGTAAGAACAGTATTTTCACAGATTAACATCAGTACCTGATAGAGAGACTAAATAAATAAAGCAGTACAACTAGCTCAGCATTTTAGACACAGTATAGCATCATGGATGGGGTGAGTAGCTAGTGAATGAGCAAGAACAAGAGTTGAGGATATATTCTGGACTAAGTGGAGGGAAAGGTGGAGGGACGGAGCATGATGTAGGGCAGTCTGAAGGCAAGACAGTAAAGCAAATGAATACATTTATTACTTGTGCTCACCACTCATTGTTTGGAGGATCTGAGAGAGTGGGTCTGGCAAGAGACCACCTGCATCCTTGGATCCTTTGAGTTTCCTGGACCTCCCAAGCAGAGATTTAAATTAAACATCAATACCATGATGGACATCTGCAGCCCGCTCTGAGACAGATTTGTCCCCAGATATGTCAAATGTCACCTCTAACATCTCTCAAGTTGTTCACCAGCAACAGTGGGCAGCTGGTTTTTCAGCACTCTGCCAGCCTGCCAGTCAACCACAGATGTCAGTGGACCTTGAATTATGAAGTCATTTGGCTTATTCTCTAGGGGAATGAGAGTTCTGCATAAAGTAACAGAGGCTACCACAGCCCCAAACCAAACCATGACTACATGACTTAATTTTACTGAGAAGAATTTCCCACAGTAGTATTCCTATGATCTATGTCTTTTTCCTGGACAGTGGCATGTAATCAAGGAGCCTAGGACTTGTTTTCTCCCCTTTTTCCTCAGTTGTTTTCCTCCCACTCTTCTGCCCTGATCCATCCCAGGAGAACTTATTACTTCTCTGGTAGAAGTGGAAAAAAGTCTGTGCAAAGTCCCTCTGTATTTTCTCATCCAAAATACTAAATTACATCTACCCCTGCATAGATGTTTTTGGAACGAGGTCCATGATCATTTAGCCTACTGTCAAAGTTAGCAGGACACAAGCCGACATGAATCTGAACACCCTGCTCCAACTTCTGTGGGGTTCTCACATTACAAGCCATTTGGCTTTTGAGTTTTTTCTTGATCAAAAAGAAAATGCAGATATTTTAATTGTGCATTTGTCTGTGCACACTGGGTGCACATTCTCTATCCTGCAGTAATTCAGATTATTGATGTATTCAATAGACAAGAGTAGTAACTGCACCCTGAGTTCTGGAAAGAAAAAAATCTGCTGAAATTTTTGAGCAGGTACAATGGTACTCTTAGGTGCTAGACAAATGTGATTTTGGTTATTTTTCCCTAAAGAAAAAAATGTTGTTTACAGTCTGTAGGTAAATCCCTCCATTTATAGCAACTCTTCAGAAATCACTAAGGGTACTGTCATGCACATGCTAGGAGAATGAAACAGTTCAGGGGAAAAGTTTTGGGGTGTTCATGTGTTAATGCAGATATATTACCTCTCTTGAGGTGATCTGGAACTGGGAGTTTAAAATGTAGAACAAACAAGAGACTGTATATATATTTTCAGTATTTGGGTGTTATTAAAATGCAATGCATGAAACACGTTATTGCTCTCATCATCGGAAATAAAACTGAGTGTAATGCTTTTTCTTCCATTTAAATATTCTCTTCTACCTGGAGTTTCTGCTGAGAGGAGTGGAACTGACTATGCTGACAGAGTAACAATTTGGGTTTAACAGGAACATGGCTTTTTTTTTCTGGAAAGCTTGTGTTTTGCAAGGAGGTGTCACAATGTGTACAAAGGGGAAGGGAATTATACCTTCTTTCACATCTCTGTCTTTTGCTTGCAACTCAAGCTATTCGAAGATTTTTAAGCTGCCAACTCGTTTTAGTGAAAATCTGTCATGCTGAAGACTTGTAAAGCCAGACCTTAAAGGATCAAGCTATGGAAGGATACCGCATTGCTTTCTTTCACTAACAGTGTTATAGTAAAACTGAGTATCAGTGCCTCAGGATAGCAAAAGTGTAATGCCCAAGGCATTCATATATCATATTAAGTACACATTGCCATGAGCTTTGTGATTCTATTCAGACATAATTCCATTTATTTGTAATCAGCTATGCTGCCCTTCAGGAAGATGGGAAGGAAATCAGCTTGCAGACAGATCTGTTAACAGCAGTGATGTAAAAATTTTCAAAACTTTTATAATAATATGTATTCTTTCATAGTGAATATTAATTAATTGGCAGATATTTTAGCATTCTTATATTATAAGGGTCTTTGGAAAATATTTGTACTAAAAAGATATGTTAGGAAGAAAACCCTTTAAGTCTAGAAATGTTTGTCATCTTTATTATATTATCTGACAGTAAATGAAGATGCTGCTTTGCTTCGTGATATCAATCTTTTCAATGCCAATTTGCAATTACATAATTAATTGCACACAAGCAACTTTATGAAGGTGTTAATGATGCACAGCAAGACCCAATAAGCTACTCCCATATGGCAGGAAACAGTTCAAATAACTTCCTCATACACATATTTGCTCCCCACGAATAATCTTTTTAGATGTCTTCCACAGGGAAAGGGGAAGCAGATGCAAGTTGGTATGAAAACAGTGCTTCCACCACCACTCAAAATGCCTTATGATTATGATCCAAAGTGATAACTTTGTGTCTTGGGCTTTATGCCTAAGTTTTTCTGCATTCATCTTGGTGCCACATAAACAGTCATACGCCTAAGCATCATCATTCTGCCTTCAGAAAAATGATTAATATCTGCCGCAACATTCAGAAAAACTGCACTGAGCAACCTGCCTAGCTTGAACAATTTTCAGATCTCAGCGCCGATTCAGGGCTGAGATTATTGAACACACAGTGCAGTATGGTATCGTTGCATACAGAAACGGCATTATATGCTTATCAATTAGCTTCAATCCTATTTCCTTAAGTTAGACAAAATAAATAATTTAACTGATAGAAATTTTTGTGATTGATGACAGTGAGGCTCAAAGATTTCTCTTACAGTTTTGCTTTTCTTTTCCTTTGAGGTATATCTGAAGCTTAATGGAAAGCATTCTGGTACTATGTACACATACATTGTTACAGTAACTTGAGTTTATTAAACATCTATATAGAATGTGATTATTGCTAAAATTAACAGGTCCTGTCTGACTTTCATCTTCTAAGAGGAAAGCCTGCATGTAAAATGGTCACTGTAGAATAAGGCTTCTGGAAGGAAACACAATTTTGGGACTACTGTATTAGAATTGCATTATATCATAAGCATTTAAAACCTGTAACTGAACTCTCCAAATCTGGTATCTTATAATGAGATCATTCTTCCATTTTAAATTATCATGCAGATAGGGAATAAATGACAATGTTCTTTGGAAGAAGTGGTACTTCCAAACTCCAGCATCCAAAAGAAAAGGAACGCCTTTCTCACGCAGAGACTGACTCTCTAGGATACTCACCTGAGGCTCAGTAAACCCCATTCTGCAGCTGTGCAGGCCAGATGATGTAAAATCACCATCAAAGAACATAGCGTGGAGTAGTTTGAATTATCACTGTTTCAAAGCGTATGTCATGTTAGTCTTTTGATTATATGCTGCCTTGCAAGGGAGGAATTCAGCAGAGTATTATTCCCTCCTTACATCTCACTTCTTTCCAATCTCTTTTTTGCCTGTATGCTTCCATCTGTGGGTTTCAAAATCCTATCTAGCATCTATAAAAGGGCTTTGGATGTCAAGAAAAAGAGAGAGAATATAGCAAATTGGTGTGAGGAAGTATACCAAGGGGAGTGTTACTACAGGCTTGACTGTTCTTGTACTTTGCTGCTTAGCATCTGATATTGCTCACTGTCAGGTAGCAGTCAACAAATGAGATGCACCTTTGGTCTGCCCCAGAACAGTTGTGCTTTTGGTCCTATATTAAATTTCTGAATATCAGAATCAAATCTAGATACATAACCAACTTGCTATTTAGCACAATAAAAATAGTGAAATTTGTATGAATTTCCTTGAAATCTGCAAATTGTTCAAAATAAATATGTAATAGTTACCTGTAAATCAGAATCACAGAACAATCAGGGTTGGAAGGCATCTCTGTCTGGTCAAACTCCCTTGATCAAAGGAGGGTCAGCTAAAGCTGGGGAGCTGAGGGAGCTGGCAGAGGATCTTGCCAAGCCACTCTCCATCATTTATCAGCAGTCCTCGTTAAACAGGGGAAGTCCCAGATGAATGGAGGCTTGCCAATGTGACGCCCACCTACAAGAAGGGAAAGAAGGAGGTTCTGTCAGCCTGACCTGGGTACCAGGGAAGATTATGGAGAGTTTCATCTTGAAGGGCACTCACAAGGTATGTGCAGGACAACCAAGGGATCAGGCCCGGCCAGCATGTGTTCATGAAAGGCAGGTCCTGCTTCATTTCCTTCTGTGACCAGGTGACCCCCCTAGTGGATGAGGGGAAGGCTGGGTAGTACTACTCTTCACTGGGTAAAAAACTGGCTGGACGGCCAAGCCCAGAGAGTTGTGGTAACTGGCGTTAAATCCAGTTGGCAGCCAGTCACAAGCGGTGTTCCCCAGGGCTCAGTTATGGGGCTGGTCTTATTCAATATCTTTATTGATGACCTGGATGAGGGGATCGAGTGCTCTCTCAGTAAATTTGCAGATGACACCAAGTTGGGTTGGAGTGTTGATCTTCTGGAGGGTAGGAAGGCTCTGCAGAGGGATCTGGACAGGCTGGATCAATGGGCTGAGGTCAACTGTAAGACCAAGTGCAGGGTCGTGCTTTTTGGTAACAACAACCCCATGCAAGGCTACGGGCTTGGGGAGGAGTGGCTGGAGAGCTGCCCGGCGGAAAGGAACCTGGGGGTGCTGGCTGACAGCTGGCTGAACATGAGCCGGCAGTGTGCCCAGGTGGCCAAGAAGGCCAACAGCGTCCTGGCCTGTATCAGAAATAGTGTGGCCAGCAAGAGTAGGGAAGTGATCATGCCCCTGTATTCGGCACTGGTGAGGCCGCAGCTTGAATCCTGTGTTCAGTTTTGGGCCCCTCACTACGAGGACATTGAGGTGCTGGAGCATGTCCAGAGAAGGGCGACAAAGCTGGTGAGGGGTCTGGAGCACAAGTCTTACGAGGAGCGGCTGAGGGAACTGGGGTTGTTTAGTCTGGAGAAGAGGAGGCTGAGAGGAGACCTTATCACTCTCTACAGCTACCTGAAAGGGGGTTGTGGCAAGGTGGATGTTGGTCTCTCCTCCCAAGTAACTAGTGATAGGACGAGAGGAAATGGCCTCAAGTTGTGCTGGGGAGGTTTAGAGAAGATATTAGGAAAAACGTCTTTACTGAGAGAGTGGTCAAACATTGGAACAGGCTGCCCAGTCAGGTGGTAGAGTCACCATCACTGGAGGTGTTCAAAAAATCATTTAGTCGTGGCACTTCGGGACATAGTTTAGTGGGCATGGTGGTGTTGTGTTGACGGTTGGACTTTACCTTAAAGGTCTTTTCCAACTTCAATGATTCTATGATTCTATTATGTTTTTCTATGCTCCAGACTCTTAATCATCTTGATGGCCCTGCACTGGGCTTGTTGCAGTATGTCCACATCTTTTCTGAACTGGGGAGCCTGTTCTGGACCCAGGACTACAGTTGTATCTCACTAGACTCAAACAGAGGGGAAGGATCAGCTCCCTCGACTTCCTAATACAGCCCAGGATGCTGCTTGCCACCTTTGCCACAAGGCCACATTGCTGCCGTGTATTAAGCTTGTTGACCAGGACTCCCAGGTTCCTTTCTGTCAAGCTGCTTTCCAGCTGGCTATCCCCCAGTGTGTTAACCCCCCATGTATGGGGTTATTCTTCTTCAGATGCTGGACTTGACATTTCCCGTTGCTGAAACTGATGAAGTTCCTGTCTGCCCATTCCTCCTGGCTCTTGAGGTCCCTCTGAATAGTAGCACATCTGTATGGTGTATCACTCTCTCTTCCCAGTTTCGTACCACTGCTTGAGCATGCATTCATCCCCATCGTTCAAGTCAGTAGTGAAGGCGATGAACAGTATTGGCCCCAGTATAGACCTCTGGGGTACTCCACTAGTGACTAGACTCCACTGGACTGGACTCCAGCTGGCCTCCAGTTGTGCACTGATCACAAATATTTGAACCTGGCAGTCCAGCCAGTTTTCAGTCCACTTCTGTGCCCATTTATTTAGCTCATACCTCATCAGTTTGTCTGTGAAGACTTCATGGGAAAAAATGTTAAAAACCTCGCAAAATTGTAGATAAACATCACCTACTGCCCTCCCCTTGTCCATCAAGCTAGTCATTTCATCGTAGGAGGCTACCAGGTTGTTTAAGTATGATTTTTCTTTCATAAATCCATAGTGACTACTCCTAATCATCAACTTGTTCTTCACGTGTTTTGAAATGGCTTTGAAGAGGATTTGCTCCATCACCTGCCCAGGGATCAAAGACAGGCTGACTGGCCTGTAGTTTCCCAAATCTAAATATTTGTACAAAACTCCATAAAGAGAAGTTGCTGAGCTTTGCACTTTAGCCATAATCATGAACTATATATACCTACATCTCTGAAATTGTAAAGGCTGTGTATTTTTTCTTACAGAATTCATGTCTTCGAGGTCTTAAATACTTATGGTTGGAACCAAAATATCCAGGCACTGCCTGCTCTGCCAGAGAAGACAGTCTTCAGGAGAAGATAGATGAAAAGAACATTTGAGAAACAAGACACAAAAAGGCATATATTATGAACTACATATGGTAAATTATCCTTGTGATTCTAAAAATGGTGCAAGAGGAAAGATTTCTCATTGTTTGAGAGTTGTTAAATGTTAATGTTGTCTCAGGAGAAAAAGGCTTAATCTTAGTCTCATTAGCATTTTGACAGAAAGAATGGTACAGAGCTCTGTGGCTATACAATTGCAGTTTGGTCTGCAGAAATAAAGTGTGACACCTCTAGAGATCCAAACAGAAGCCTGAGTGAGGCTCTATTATTGACTACAATGTACCTAAATAAGTTGAAGCATGTACTTAAGCTGACTGTTGCTTTATTGAGCTGCAGTCTGAATCAATATTATAGATTGACTTAGCATTCTTGGTATTTTCCCAAATTCTTATCTTATTTGTGAGAGTTAAACTTAAAGAGATTAGAGTTTCGTTTCCAAAACCAAAGCTTTTCACTGTCATACTTTACTGTACAATAGAAAATTAGTCTTCTGATACAATCAGATATGTTTGTTTTTCTCTGGAACATGGAAGTCATTGTTTAATGATCTCTATTCCAGAAGGAGTGGAACTGCCTAATGTCTGGCTTATTACCTATTGGCGTTTCTGTATTTGAGGTGGGCATTTCCATATAATCAATGTTTATTACCTGTGTGGAGTCTCTGGTGTTTAATGGTGAAAACAACAGAAGCTGCTTTAAATCCAGACTGTTGTTGGGGTTTGCACTCTCGTGTCATACCACCTTACACATTCCCTTTCTGTCCTGTTTCATCAACAGCATATATGTGACTTCATATTGACCACATTGGCCCTTAGAAAGATGCTTTAACAATAAGTGATACGTTTTAGCCAGATAATTTTTTAATTGTTTCCCCTGCTAACTGAAAGAGTATTAAGCTTGATTAAAAGGACAGTATAGAAAAGTGTGGCTGAAGAGGTGAGGGACATTATTACTGTTGGATCCCAATTTATATCACTTAAGGCCAAATCCTGGGATGTGCGGGTTTATAGTGCAAATTTTTTTTCACAGTCTGAATATTCATAAGAATCTCTCATGTTCCCCAGTATTTTCATAAAATACATTAGTACTTATTAAGCTTTATGTTCTACGCGTTTTGAAACTGGAAAATAGGTTCAAGAACTACTATGGAAGAGATATATAGAAAGAAGGATTCCTTGACCATTGATGTCTAAACTAATTTTAATCGGTACGAATTAATCTAACCAAATAGCTGATGGTTCGATATGTATGTATTGATATTTAAACCTTTATTCATATAAGATTAAAAGTACAAAAGCACTCTATTTCTCTTAAACATTTTAACATCAAAGTAACCTTAGATATGTTTAAATATGAGTGGAGGAATGTAATCTACTTGTTCTGCAAGCAAATGTATTATGAAAGAAAATTGTATTGGATAGCCTTTTGAACTAAATACAGCAAAATACATTTCAAAGTAGAAGGTAAAGGATGGAAGATTTATACTAATGAAACCTTGTCTATTGGTTCCTTTTAATGCTCTCAAGCACATTCTGCAAACAAGGTCAATGCTTTGAAAGCAGTGTCTTGATCTCCTCAAGAAATGAAATATGAAGATACTAAATTAACTTTTTAAATCACTAATTGTCCAAACAATTCTAATTGGAAAAATGGCAATCTCACCTGCCAGATAGACAAAATAAAAGAGTTATTCCAAGAAAAGGTTTAATTTAACACTTGGAAAAATCATGTAATGAGAACAAATGATCAAGATTGAGTGGAGGAAGGGATGCTAAGTTTTTTTAATGAATAGTTAAGTCAGAATTTGTCAGTTTCAGCAAATTCTGGACACTCTTGTGTTTGCATAGTAAACAGTCTTCAGCATCGTAATCTTATGAGTTTATAATCAGCAAGTTGTTATTTAGGATGAGCATCATACAGTTATACTGAAAGAGCTATTTTGTGGGAAAGAGAGCACATTTCACTTAACTGCAATTTCCCTCTATCAACAAAACCCACAATTCAGCTTTGTGCAGCAATAACAAGTATGAAACAGTGGGATCTTTCAGTCTGTCAAATTGTTGTTAATTACAGAATGTTGTTAAAGGGAAACATACTATGCACAGCAGAATAAGCATAACAAAGGGACATTTTTATAGGCCAATCCAGCTGTCATTGAAATGAGCAGGAACTTTGCTGTTAACTTCAATATAAGTAGAATCAGCTTTTTTAATTTAACCATGAACATAAAATGACAAGTCTTTTGCAAGCCATCTCTCTCTCTGTCAACTGAAATAGTATGATTCCTTATTAAGCCATAGAAAGTTTCTAGAAATGTGCTTGCGATGCATGCATGCCTTTTAGTGAATTCTTGAGTATGTTCTAGACATTCTTTTCTGGTTGTCAAGGGAGATTCTTCTCCAAATTTGTGGCTGCTAGTCCCCAAACTGTTTCTGTCATGAGGATGGAACCTCAGTCCATAGTAGTAGAACACCTAACAGTTCATGCTAATTGCTGAGTACACTACTCAGTGTGAAAATCTGTTCTCAGGAAAGCAGTGTCCAGCACTTGCTCCTTTATACAGAGATTTCACATACAGAGAAGATTTAGGAAAAAGAATAGTAAAAAAATAGATAAGCATCACATTGCAGTATTTGTATATTACAGTAAAATCAAAGATGTTAATTTTTACCTAAATTCTTGATTCCATTCTCAGCTGTCAGACAATGATTTCTCTCTCTCAAGTTGTTCACCGTCTGGCTGAAGCTGTTCTGTATGTTGCACTCTTTCCAACAGAAGCAAGCTTCAGAGAACTACACCTTGTTTTGGTCACAATACTTTTTTAGACTCATGTTTTATTGGCTGTATTATATAATGCGTGTGGAATATCAATAGTTACCTTTCAAGACACCATAACTGACCTTGTAGTTTCAAAATAGAGAGAGACACACTTTCTCTCTTATTTACCTACTAACTTAGTAAATGACTTTATATGCTGACCTTCATCTTAGTAGAGGCTGCCAACAGAATACTTTTAAGCTTCTCTCTGAAGAGATATCTCATAAGATTAAAGAGGGACCCCGAAACACCAGTTATTCTTCCTTTGTTTATGTCTTCTCTTACAAAACTAACTGAATTGTAGTCATAAATTTATGCCATAACATATTACAAACCACACATACTTTAGAGGCCTTTCAGAATCCTGGAGTAATTTTTTTTGTTCCTTTCTTCTCCAGTAGCATGAATTACGATGTAAACCTTTTCATGTTCTGTAAAAAGTTACAACATCAAAATTTAAAACAGTACGTATAACACCGTTTCTGGTAGTCTGTGTTTCAGTGTATTTTGATTCCTGTACAGACCCACATTACACGTTAATGGAACAGGTAACTCATTAAGTACATGCGGTACAAATTTTCTCTTCTTTGAGATATTTTTGAAATAGAACTGAGTACTAGTAGGGAAGATTGATTACAGTCAATTACTTAATAATATCTTTAATCAATAGAAGATAAAGGAATTATTTTACTAGTAGAATTTTCTTCAAATTGTACCTTGAGGAGATATCCTAAACCTGTCACCAAGATCATCATTACATAAATAAACATTAATGTAAGCAACAAAATATTCCTGGATAACTTGCTGCTTTGGATCACAATGAAATGAAGAGACAAAGAGTTTCCTTCGTTCTACTGGAGAGCACAACTGCCTCTGTAACTCTTGTATCAGATTAATAATAATAATTTTCACGACAGAGAGTATGCCCCAAAGAATTCTTCCTCTTATTTTTATGTACCTATTGTTATATCAAGGGGGAGAGATTACATTGGATGAAATGTACTGAACAAGACCAGAATAAGTTCTCGAGATTAGACACCAGATTTCTGAGTTTAATTATTAGAAAAACTCCATTTACTATGAAGTAAGTCTTTCTTTATGGGTGTTGAGAAAACTGGCTGCATTTTGCAACCTAGAGTGACTTACACTTAAATTATGACCATTGTATTCCTTCTTGTTTTGTTTGCTCATTTTGCTTATCCAGAACATGTTATTAAGACAAAACATATACATTTTTTTCCTCTTTGAAATGTTATTCCTCCTTTCAGAGTGCTAAAATCCTTCATGACCTTGGAAGCCACTCTTTTTTCTACCTTCTTTATTTTTAATTATGCAATTGTTTCTATGGGCAATGGAGAGAAGACACCTTTCTCCAGACACCACTAATCACTCCAAGAATCCACCATGTGGGTTTCCAGAAACCTATGACATAAGTCTGTGTGCATTTCAACTTTTCAGCACTGGCCAGAACCAAGAGAAGGAATGAAGTTACTACATGAGATATTGCTGCCTATTCGGCAAGTCTCTAGACATTTACATACCTATCTACCTTTTGGTCAAAACTCTGTCCGAAATGGTAATGACTTTCAGGAAATGGTGGTTGTATCAGTTTGTATGAAAACACTGGGCAAAAGCTTGATCATAATCTGACTTAAGAGACAGAAGTACAAAACAAATCTCAAACCTATGCAGACAAATTTAATGGTGACATTCTAAGAAGCCATCTTGGCCATAAGAGGATTCACTATAAGTAAAAATATCATGAGCCTATCTCTGAAAGTATCAAATGAGCTTCTGTAAGCAGAAATAATAGAAAACAAATAATAGAAAAATGGATAAATGCCAAGAGCACAACCAGTTGATTGTGAGCATTAGGAACATTAAATGAACACTGGGCAGTGAACAAATAGACAAATGACAGATGCAGAAATGTGCCTGTGCTTCACTGGGACATGAATGCCCTGGGAAAGGCATTTCAGACAGGCTTGGAGGATTATGTCCTCTCACAACACTACTTCTCTGTGTGTGTATGTGTCTGCATGTGAAATAATTCTTTATTTCAGCTTTTGCACATGGAGCTAAAATTCAATCTAAAGAACATTTCTTTTAATAAGTCATTGCCAATTAGACATTTAGGTATAATCCTTTCAGTTTCAAGAAGGATCAAAACATTGCTGTCCTAGTGTTTCTTGGGGTTTAGCAGAACATGCCTGATGTCAGTGTAGCTAATACTGTAATCAACCAGGTGAGTTCTCCATTGACCAGCAGTTCCTTCGATGAAATGCTCAGTCTGCCTTTGAAGGATTTGGTCTCAGGAGACTCCTTTATTGCTCATTCCTCCTTGTTGAATTTCAGGTGAATTCAAAGATCATAATTGTTGACATAGATGGATAATTATGCTGCTTTGACTGTCTAATTGCTTATATAACAAGTTCAATCTAAAGCTGTTAAGCATGAGTCTGGGGATGATCATATGGCTCAACCTTTCTAAAAGGCCTATTAAGAGGAAGATGATCATCAGCTAGTTTGAACAGTAACCAGGCAATTACAAAGGGCCTTTTGGAACAAAGAAGTCAGCCCCCAAAAGAAGCATCAAAGATGCAAAGAAATCGGGAACAATGAGACCTCAGAGTGAAAACAGCAGCAGTCAACCACTGGTTTGGCACTGCTGGCGGTCCCCCTATAAGCATTGCAATCTCTGCCCAGGGCTGGTGGTGCAGCCTCCCTGTGGGGCACTGGGATCAGCCTGCATGCCGATAGCGATTCCGACGGAGCAAGCTGGGACCCTCGTCTTGGTGTGCGTGTGGGAACTTGTGGAGTGCTCTGTTGCTTGGAAGCTGGTAGTAGGAAGCGGCAGGGGAACACACAGAGCTGGAGCAACCATCTCTCTCACAGGAGGGCTGTGTGCTCAGGGAACCGGCACTATCCCCAGGAAAAGAGGGTGTGCTGGTAGCCCGAATCTAACTGCATGAATATGTGTGGGAGTAGAACTGTTTGGGGTTAGAGATAAAAATATGCTTAATAAATCTGTAGCTGTATTAATATCTTGTAAGTAGATAACTAACACTGTATCTATTGAATTCTTGATACCGATCCTGAATGTATAGTTTGTTGATTGCCAGTTAATTATGTGTTGTTAATGTATCGACAAAGCACTTTTCTCCTGATTTGGTTTAAACTACGTGAACTGAGCAGGTTTTTTCTGAGATAATGACAAGCTGTTACATTTTAACCACAAAATGTGAACATTACAGCCAACCACAAGGTACTCTATTGCACATTCTGACAGATGAAACAACACCTATTTAATTTTTTTTTGTATGTGCAAGTTTTCATAAGTTTTCCTCAATAGACATTCAATAACCAAAAGAGAGATTTATGGTATTAAACCTGAAATCTAGGCCTGCAGTCCTAAGGGCTCTAGCCTAACCCCTAGCAATCCTCAATATAATTCTTTGCATTGAGAGAAAGAAACACAATCAATCAAGTGAAGCATTATCAAGAGATAGAGATATTGATATGAAAGCTAAGTAAATATCATCATTAAGAATCTTCAAACCCCAAAGGAAAAAAAAAGAAATCTAAGAGACTTCAATGTTTCTTCAATTGTGAGCCCCCAGCAACAAACAAAACAATAAATTCTCCTTTATACGCATTTCCTACTGAAATTTTAGTAGCACAAGATTCTGAGGAAAAACTGTAGTTGGTGCCTCACGTCCCTTCTTCATGACCCTATCCAGCTTTTTTTTTTTTTTAACACCCCTTTAAGAAAGATTGGAACAGAGTGTAACAAAGGGGAAGGATTACTCAGTTCAGTCTTTCCAGCTTCACTTCAGTTAGTAAAAAGTTAATTATAATTTAATCTCCTTTCAGTAAAACTCATAACTCTTTCAGGGAATACATTATTAGTGTTAGGAGGTTAACAGGTTTGTTTTCAACAGAAGACTGTAGAATTACAGAGCATCCAAAACCCCCATAAAAATTTGTTGTATTACTAATTTTGCTGTGTATGTAATTTGGTATGAGAGCATGAAATTGAGATCAAAAACATATAGGAGCCTGTAAAGAGCCTGGCAGAGATATGTTCTGATGACGACAGCAGGCAACTTTGAGACATCCTCCTGCTTCTGCCAGGAACTCTTTGACTCACCTTGGGCAATGACTCACATCAGGGTTTTTTCAAATAAGCACAATAAAGTTTCCCTTCCTTACATGAAATCTGAAGTAACAAAGAGGGAAGTTTTAAAATTGTTCATAAAAAAGAAAGTTGCTATATGCAATAAGAACAAGCATGTTTACTTACTGTCTATAAAAATTTTGAAGAAATCTGATTCAGTGTTTGAAGGCTTTTTTTCTACCTGATAACAAAAACATGTTTCACTCCCTTCAGTCCTTTCTGAACCTAAATAAAATGAGATAATTAGACTTAAAACAAATATCCACCAATACAGAAAATTACCTTTCAATTCCAGTTCTCTTTGTCATGTTTGGTTAGAGTTTTCTTAACAAAATACTTGTACAGATACGGATATTGATATAATATCCTACACTTCGGTCACAACAACCCCATGCCATGCTAGAGACTTGGGGAAGAGTGGTTGGAAAGCTGCCTGGTGGAAAAGGACCTGGGGGTGCTGGTTGACAGCCGGCTGAACATGAGCCAGCAGTGTGCCCAGGTGGCCAAGGTGGCCAACAGCACCCTGGCCTGTGTCAGAAATAGTGTGGCCAGCAGGAGTAGGGAAGTGATCATGCCCCTGTACTCGGCATTGGTGAGGCCACACCTTGAATCCTGTGTTCAGTTTTGGGCCCTTCACTACAAGAAGGACGTTGAGGTACTGGAGTGTGTCCAGAGAAGGGCAACAAAGCTGGTGAGGGGTCTGGAGCACAAGTCTTATGGGGAGCGGCTGGGGGAACTGAGGTTGTTTAGCCTGGAGAAGAGGAGGCTGAGAGGAGACCTTATCACTCTTTACAGCTACCTGAAGGGGGGTTGTAACAAGGTGGATGTTGGTCTCTTCTCCCGAGTAACTAGTGATAGGACAAGAGGAAATGGCCTCAAGTTGCGCCAGGGGAGGCTTAGACTGGATATTAGGAAAAATGTGTTCACCAAAAGGGTTGTCAAGCATTGGAACAGTGTGCCCAGGGCAGTGGTTGAGCCACCATCCCTGGAGGTATTTAAAAGACATGTAGATGTGGTGCTGAGGGACATGGTTTAGTGGTGGACTTGGCAGTGCTAGGTTAACAGTTGGACTCGATGATCTTAAAGGTCTTTTCCAACCTAAATGATTCTGATTCTAGAACACAAGTAAAGTGTGGCAAGTAAATCTTCAGTTTTATCACAGTACTATCGATAAAAAAATGAAACATGGTGAAGATAGTCAGTATCTTGATATACGTTGTATTTAAGTCAATCACACCTTGCTGGAAAGATATCTAAACTTTAAAGCATGACTGAGGTCGGCAAATTCAATTTCTGACCAAAGTAGCTGTCAGGGAAAAAAAAGAAAAGGGTTCAGTCAATATCAGACAAGTAAATATCTTCTATTATTCTAGAGTAGAAGGTTCTTCAGGTAGCAATTGGGATATACCTTGTGCTTACTACTAATGGAATTATAGAATATTAAAAATCTACACAGATAACTGATTTGTGTACGGGATTTCTTCTCAGAAGTATGTTTTCTGCTGATTTAAATGCAAAATCATGAAGCTACATTCTACAGCAGATTGTGTTTTTTCTAACCCAGCTTATCCAAGTTCTTCACTATGACATTTCCGATATCAAACTGTAAGAAACTACAGTATGACTGAAGAGTGCTCAAGTGATAGCTAGGAAAACCAATTTTGTTCAGTCTACAGAAATTGTACCAGTAGAAGGTAGAAGGTAAAATGGGACAGGCAGACAGAACTGATTTGTTTAAAAAAATGAGATATAGTTACCATAAATTCTGATCTCCTTTGGAAGTTAACAAAAAATAATTCTGGTTTCTGGTTCATGAAACAAATTCTTCCCTTGCTCTCCAGTTCAACAAAGTGCCGAGCTTGTGAAATCACCTGTTTGTGGACATATTTCCATGATTAAGCATGCATTTAGGTCTTATAAGAGTTGAGCTGCGCAGAAATGAAAAGGGTTTTGCTGTCTAAGAACAGGTTTTATAATAATGTTGCATAAAAGACTCTGAAAAGAAATAATTCATGTATTCACTTAAAATCAAATGATATCTTATTTATATAAGAAAAACATGGTAATGGTTGATGATAACTGAATTCTTTCTGCAAGTAAACCAGAAAGGGCTTTAGGGTCTCCATAATTATTCTGCAAAGCAACATACAAAATCCCAGAACTGTATAAATATATATGTATTTTGCTACAGCTGGGTTTTCAACTCATTATAGAAATCCTAGAATTAATTGATTGTTTTAAAACAATAAAGCTCATAAAGATAATTCACTGGACTGAAGAGCTGATACTTTGTTACTTATAACAAATTTAGTTGGTTGCATCCTTTGGTATTCTGTGTACGTGCTAGCTTGATATATTTTTGCATTCCAAAGGTAATCCTTTTGTTTGTTACCTTCAGTAAATACAAATATGCAAGTTACACATGTGATATTGACATATCTGTTTTGACATTTTAAATAAAAACCTAAAAAACTAAAAAGATAAAAACCTTTAAAAAAATATTGTCACCATCTCAGGTTGTCATTCCTTTACATTAATTCCTTTAACTTATTTTTTTCTTCCTCCCTTTACAAGTGTATACAAAACGAATGTTGGTCACAAAATTGCAGGAACAAATTCAGATTTTCTTTTGAGTGTGCAGTATCTAGCCTGTTTTCTGAAGCACTCTCACGGTTTCAAGACACTGGAAATCAGGTACATTTCACTACACACCTCATTTTATATTTTTCAGTTATGGAAGCTACCCAAAGGCTTGATTTTCTTCTCTAATAAAAAAAATTGTATGACCATGTTTTTATAATTTGACAGAGAGTATCAATGGCTATTGAACCTTCGAACTGTCCACTAGTCAAATGTGGTACTCCCTCCTACACAATCTTAAAATATCCAGGAAGAAATGCGGATGCATAAACATGAAACATACACTACACGATGGAGATTTTCAAAGGGACAGGTGAGCTGTAATTCTGCTCTGTCAACTGTCTAGAGGTTATCATCCCATTAAAGTAACAAGCAACCAACATTTTTTATTGTTGTTATTTTGACCTTTCAGCCAGAGAAATACATAGTGATTCTTTTAAACATGTGTTGTCAATGATGCAATAAGACTGATGTTGTTTTAAGAAACTCTGTTAACCTCTACCTTTAGCTACACTCACTGACAGAACCTGACCCTCTAGTTATACATTCCATCACCCAGAAGATATTATAATGACCACTCCTTCCGATAGTTTCCTACCAATATTTGTTACAATATTTGTCTTATTGTGTATTTTGTTCTCTGTCTATTTTGTCACTGTAGCGGAAGAATCATCACAGGAGTCAGTCTACTGAGAGAAAGAAGTCATTTGTCAGAATTACAACGGTTCAATGGCTGGAGTGAGGACAGAAATATCCATGAGAACTGTAGGCATTGAAACAATAGAAATCACAGCTCTGTAGTGAACCAATTACAGTAAAGACTCTTGAGGTATTACCTGAGCCGAGAAAGTACACACTGAAGAAGTATTTAAAATATTCAGTACAAATATCAATTTCCTTAGGTACACAAAAACAGTTTTCTAAATTTAATCTTATAGTTCAGATTCTGTATAGCAACAGTCATTTACTGGAACATATATATAGACATAAGGCCAGCTTCTGCTCTCAAGTGTAAAAGCAGGAGGCTTTTTAAAAGCTGAAATCCTGCTGGCAAGAGACTGCAATAGTGAGATACAAGACAGCTTATGGCAAAAAAAATTAGGAACTCTTATTTAAATCTTTCCGACCTGTGTAAAAATATGTCAGAATAAAATAATTGGGTGTTGGATTATGCAGCTGCATTTTACCACTTTCACAGAAGTGTCTGGGGCTTTTGCCCCACTTTATACACAACAAACAAATCACACTTTGTCAGCCTTACTGTATATACTCCTCCAGAAAGAGCCATTTACAGAAATATTGAGAGTGACCTCTTCTTTGTGTGGAGGTCCTGAATCACATAAACCAGATATTGCTGAAGTCTGAGAGCAATGTAATTTCATTCTGCTCCCTACACTGTGAAATATAGAACCATTGGTGTCATGAAATCGAAGAAGTATAAAAATGAAAGTCCTTACTGATAGAAGCATGTGCAGTTTATATTAAATTAAGAAGGATGGAAACAGATCTGTGGCTTTTGAAGTACATGAAAAACTACAGCACCACCAAAGACACCAGCAGGTCAGGGGTGTAAATGGAAATAACTACTTTAGGGACAGGCTGTTCAGGACCCATATTGAAAACCTGTGTGTCGCATATTTTCACAAAATCAATTTATTTCCAGCAACTTGGGAGCTTTAGGGTTTATGAAATATAGTTATAGCCCAACTGTCAGCAAAGAACAAGTTTTCTAAAAGTAGAAAAGCTATTGAAGGCTGTGCCCCATCAAGAAAAACAAAGCAGAAACAGAATTCCAAACTACTTCCTTCCGTAGGAGTCTAATGGCTGTTTTGTGATATTAACCTCCTGCAAGTATATATAAATGTGTGTGTGTACATGTGTATAGGTAGTGTACAAAGCACACAAATTTCTGTGGTCATACAGGGAAAAATATTGATATGAATTAATGAAATAAACTTTACTTCTTGCTAACAAGCGATGTTTTTTAGAGAAGAACCTAAGGCACTTTATGACATTTTGCAGAAGCCTAGCTGGAGCTAAAAAAATTTGATATTTAAAATTTATTTTAAATTAAATATTAATAAATCAAATTTATTTTAAGTCCATTTACAATTTTAAAAGAAGTTTAAATGAAAGTTGTTTTCCAGAAGGTTATGTTAAATGTTATACCATTGAAATCACCTATAAATTAGGCAAATTATATTATGCAATATATATTTAAGTACAGACAAAACCCTTAAGAACTGTGGGACAAAATCTGCTCTTAGCCATTCTGTTTGGGAGTTTTACTAACACCAGTAATAAGAACAGTTTCATGATTTCATTGGAAGGGTGCAAAGATACATTCACGATTACAATAAAGCGGTCTCTTATTATTTAACACCTGCTCTGATTCAACAGACTGAATCAGGTAGGAAATACTGGCTACGCTTTGCATGGATTTATTTTACTAGTCTGGCTAATCTCCCCGAGTAGCATTTTTAAAGTCACGTGTTAAAATGCAATGTCAAGTTGGTACTTTGAGACAGAAGTCACTGCCTGAAGCACACAAATCATGAAAAAAAGTTGGGAGTATGCTCGCTCTTCCTCTCCAAAACCCGGTTAGAACGCTGCCTGATACTTCTCTACATACATGTACTCTCTTGCAGTGTACTTTTTTTTAATAGGGGAAGATGAAGGGATAGTCTTGCTGCAGCCCGGTAGCACAAAGGTCTGTATAATTAGGACCTTCAGAAGGAAGAAGTTGCCAAACAACTCTTTACTTTTGATGGCCTCTCCAGGCTGTCTGCCAAAAATGGAAATAGCTTTTAGCTGCAACATTTGGGGCACAGTGCAGCGCCTGAATTGAAGGTCTTAAAAATAGCGTATAAAGCCCCCTTTATGCCTGCCCCTTGCCTGCTTCGCTTG
The DNA here is from genome assembly GCF_964289735.1 of Phaethon aethereus. NCBI lineage: Eukaryota > Metazoa > Chordata > Aves > Phaethontiformes > Phaethontidae > Phaethon > Phaethon aethereus. The sequence continues at coordinate 88,867,951 of NC_138582.1, read as the reverse complement.
CTTCCTCTTAGCCGCCCAAAGCACTCTGCCCACGAAGGCGGCAGTCCTGAGGGCAGGCTCAAAGACTCGGAGGCTGTAGGAGTGTTCACACTTACCGGCAGAGACGGGGGTGGATTCACTCCTGAACGGTGCTCCACATCAGGCAAATCAGAGAATCTAACCATCGTTTCATTTCAGACTACGGTCTGTTCTCTACGGGTGTTACATTTTTAAGGAAAACTGTTGCGGGAAACCCTGTTCTCTGCTGTCGGTGGTATAGTGGATACTCGGTTTCTACTGTCCTCCGAAGCGGGACAGGGAAGTCAACACAGGGCCAAGAAATGTCTTGAAGCAAAACTACACTTCTGCGAGTGCCAGGAAAGATGAGAACTCATCAGCTTCTGCACTGTATATTCTTATTCCTTCCTGAGACGGCCCTCTCCAACACTTAATCTTATCTGAAGTACATAAAATATGTATTTCTACAGCTGCTGTGCTTGGGCAAGCCAAGAAATATCTAATGAATATTTATATGTATACAACTACGTGCACCCACACACACACGTGCTAATACTTTTTAAGCCTTTTCTACACATGCATTCTTTGCAACGTTGACCTGAATATTAATTCATAAATGTGATTCGGTTCGTCTTATCTATTATCAAAGCAATGCAAAGAGTAACCTCACCTGCAATTAATTCCAAGGAAATTGTCAGTTCGCAGCGGTTGCAAGATAAAACAGATCGCTGAGCTTATGTCAGGAATACTTTTCTCCCTGAAAGCGTATTTTCAGAGAGGTAAGAGTGTTTTCTACTTCCTGCCTCTATTTGTTAAAATTTTGCTCTTTACATAATCAAAACAGTTTTCTTTGTCAAGATTCATTGTTCCTAATATTTAACTGAAGGAACAATTGTAAAATGCAGTTATTTATGTATCACATTGATCTGCAGAAATCTTCAACAAAATTATGAAAACATCTTTTCTTACAAACTAGAGAGAAAAATAAGAACTATACTGACACTCAGACAGGAGGGCTAAAGGTGTATTCTCATAAATATTATAAATTTTATGTATTTTTATGTTTCACAATCACATCACGTTTAAATGTTTTGAAAGCATTTTCTCAATGAAAAGGATTATTTCTATTTTGTTACTTTTATATTCTTATTAAATTGATTGCAAGAGAATTTTCCAAACTACATGCATTTCTTTAAATATGAAATAAAAATAACCCCTTGTACTCTAACATTTACATTAGATATATGAAAACGGAATTCTGAAGATCAGTAAAAGTCAAGACTCGCTGCTGATCAGCTATGGAAAATACAGTTTGCTACACCAGGTGTGACCTGTTTTTAGAAGCGTTATGCTTTAGAAAGCACAAGTAAGAAAGTGTTTTTATTTAAAAAGGTAAGAGAAAGTAAGAGGAAAACATGAAAGTGTGGCATACAATAATAGAAGGCATCATTTGTCCAAGAAGCTTTTAACAATACAGATTTATTCAAATGCCAGTTAAAAGAATTAGAGCTGTAAGAAAGCAAAACTCTTAAATAATTCCTCGTTTGAAAAAAGATACTTCTACCTTTCTATTTTAAGACAAAGAAAACATAAAACCCAAGCCCCAAATCTCCCTGCAATATTTGCTTTCTTTGTGATATTCCTATTGCTTTTCTCTTGCTTTCATTTGTCTTTGCACTTTGCATTTGCATCTTGGATTTCTACTTATTATTATGGGGAGAAAGCAATCGCACACTTATGGTCCTATTGTTTACAACAATAACTAATTGTTCTTTTCTTGAAAATAGCGCTACTAAGGTTCCTGGCTGTGAAATTTGCATTCAGTTCCTGGCTAGCAGATTTGCATGTTTCTTTATGAGAAAGAAACTACAGTTCCCATAAGGCAGTGGAAAATAAAATATAAAATAGTGTTTAGTATTGCGATTAGATTTTAGAAAAAGAAATGTCTTGGTTCGATTCAAAGACAGAGTATGTTCAGATAGGTTGGACTGATGCACAGTAAAATAGTTCTTTTTTCATTATATCCAAATAATCTTACTGCATACTTAAAAAAATATGTGCACTGTTGTTTTTTTTTTTTTAAACCAGGAAATAGGAAAATCAAACCTCTTCTACTCAGACATATGTTTTTTAACATATAAACTATTAATTGCAGTGGGTTTTGAAATATGCTTAAGAAAGTATTCAGAACTTACACAGCCTGACCAGCCAGGCTTTGAGGCATAACCAGAATCAGAAATATTGTACTGGGTGTCCCTTTACCCTAGCAACCTTAAGGAGTAAACTAAGGATGAAAGTGACAACAGTAGAAACCTAAGTTTTTTATCTATCACCATCGAAAAGAGCAACCAAATTGCATTTTGTGACTGGTTGATGAAAGAAGTATCACAGGTCACAGAGATGACATAGTAACTGTCAAAAAAGTCAGAGGGTATTAGACTATCCATTGTCCTATAAAGACAAAATCATTTATCTTTGATAAATTGCTTATACCTTTTGTAAAGAGTTCATGGTCACAAATTCATGGAAACATACTTCGAGGTTACTATTTCTTTTGAGATCAAGGGTGACCACATCAATTATGTAATCCCTTATTTTTTCTTTCTGATATTGATGTATTTTCTTCAATGACTGCTGCCCACTTATTTCCACAGTTCCATAAGCTCTACATGGGTAAAGATGGTGGGAGTGGTGGTTTTTAGTAATACAGGAGTTGGTGTCATGATCTGAGAGCACGATACCATGCCTAATGAGCATGCTGACATTTGTTTTGATCCCACGGTAGTCTTACTAGCTTCAGACATCTTTCTGGGTGTTAGAAATTACTTCTGAGAAATGCAAGAGATTTTCAGTAGCATATGATTTTCATAACATATTCTGTGTCTTCCAGACAAAGGCAGCAGACAGAACCTAGACATACACTTAAGAAGTCCACTGACATTCAGGTAACATGTAAAGCTGATGGCTTTAATTCAGGTTTTGAAGAAAATCAATTTTTCCACTAATGTATGACACATGACACAGTCTGAGTATGTATTTGACTGATGTGATCATAGAGTTGACCTAAGGCCTAAGTGCATGTACTGGTTTTGGCTGCGATGGAGTTAATTTTCTACGTAGTAGCTAGTATGGGGCTGTGTTTTGGATTTGTGTTGAAAAGAGTGTTGATAACATAGAGGTGGTTTTGTTATTGCTGAGCAGCACTTACACAGAGTCAAGGCCTTTTCTGCTTCTCACACCCCACCAGCGAGCAGGCTGGGGGTGCACAAAAGGTTGGGAGGGGACACAGCTGGGACAGCTGCCCCGAGCTGACCAAAGGGATATTCTGTACCATATGATGTCATGCTCAGCAATAAAACTGGGGGGAGGTTGGCAGGAGGGGTGGCTTCCCAGGGACTGGCTGGGCATCAGTGTGTTGGTGATGAGCATTTTTTTCATTTGCATTGCTGGTTTTTCTTTGGTTTTATTTTTCTCTCCGTTTTCCTTTCTTTCCCTTACTTTTATTTTTTTCTTTGTTTTTAAGTTATGAAACTATTTTAATCTCAACCCATGAGTTTCTTTCTCACATTTACTCTTCTAGTTCTCCTCCCCATCCCGTTGTGGGGGAGTGAATGACCAGCTGTGTGGTGCTTAGTTGCTGGCCGGGGTTAAAGCACGACAGAATGAAGAACTGTACTGAATCTGGCTGGTTGGGATGAGGTTAACTTTCTTCATAGCAGCCTGTATAGTGCTGTGTTTTGGATTTGTTACTAAACCAGTGTTGAAAGCACACCAGTGTTTTACTGCTGAACAGGACTTGCACAGCACCCAGGCCGTCTTTGTTTCCCACTCTGCTCCCACAGTGAGTAGGCTACTTGTGGGCAAGAGATTGAGACACAGCTGGGTGAGATGACCTGAACTGACCATGCCATATGATATAATTTCCAGCAATAAAAGCTAGGTGGTAGTCTTTCCAAAATAACTGTTGCTTGCAGGATGGCTGGGCATCAGTCTGCTTGTTGGACATGGTGAATGATTGGCTTTATCACTTGCTTTTCTAAATTTTTTTCCCCAATCTTTGCTTCACTTATTGAACTGTTTTTGTCTTGACCCATGAGTTTTTCTCACTTTGGCTCTTCTGATTCCTCTCAGGGTGAGGCGGGGGCAAGCAGCTAGGTGGGTGCTTAGTTGTTGGCTAAGGCCAACCCACCAGAGGAACATAATTTTTTTTAATAACTTCCCATTTCACATAACTTTCTAATAAAGGTTGTTTATGTGTTCATGTTAACACAGTAGAATGGTCGAATTACATGTTAACATTATCACATTCATGACAGTAATTTAAGCTTCAAATGAAAAATACTTTACACTAAAAACCTGGTCTAAGCCAGGTTTAAGAGCTATAATAGCATACTATATGGACAAATAAAGAACTGAATTACAGGTCTAAACACAGTAGACATGCAATTGCCTGTTCCTTTCTCTTCCCTTTCAAATTTGTTTTTTTCCCACTTTCTTTTAAATTATATTTCCTTCACTTGTTCTATATACTCAACTGTATATATGTATACTCAATTCCATTTTCACTGATGTGCCTGTATACACAAATAGGGAATTTGCATCATTGAAATATAAGGCACGAATGAAATGTCAATATTCTCTTTGTAACTGATGTTTCAGTCCTACCATGTATTTCAATGGAAAGACTAAATGTCAAATATCAGCAATTAGACAATGAATACATGACATTTTATATATTTGGTGGCTAAACAAGAAAAAAAATATAACTGAAATTATATTTTTATTGAAAGTCTGACCAAAAAACATGAAACTCCTATACATGCAAGAACATAATTAGTCTCAGTTCAAGGACTGTAAAATTTCACTTTAGGTATTCCTGGTACAGATTTAAATACATTCAGCATGACATTTAAGAAAGAAGGGGTATCATGACTGAAGGGCAAGGAAGTGAGGCAGGAATTTTTATTTTTCTAAATGGATTTTTAGTGCTGAAGGAACTTGATTGACAATACTGGCAGGTAAAATCCTTAGTATTATCTAGGGACTTGGTATGTATTGCTAAATCAGTTAATCTCCTATCCGATTTACAGCTACTCTACCTAAATTTTGACATATGGAATAATTCTTGCAAGAAGCAAATTGAGTGCCTTGTCCACCCATTGTATAAATTTGATGGTACGACAGAAGAGATGTCAATTTTTATGATGATCTTTTGTTGACAAATGCATTGACAAGTAGGATGAAACATCTACATCACTTTCTATCCCCCATAAACAGCCACTGACAGTAACTTAGTCAATCAGTATGAACGTAAGACATAAAAATGCACTTTCCAGAACAGAGATACTGTACCCTTCATACTGAAAAGTTTAAGTAAAAAGACTGTGAGGAAATATGCAACTGTTCTAAACATGTTGAAATGAACTGAAAGTCTTCTTCAGAGGTACAATGAAAAAGCAATAGCCATTTTACTGTGTTACTTATTTTCTTAAATGGGGAAAACAGGAAGGTCTAACAAACAAATGTCCCAGAGAATGATATACTTAATATATGAGACCATTAATCAAATCTGATTCTGGTAGTTCAATACACAAAGTTTGCTTTAATGAGACATGTTACTTTCAGAATGAACAACTTAATTTTAGCATTTTGCATTTCTTCCTTTAAATTCTGTTTTCTTCTCTTTCTATTATGCAAGGCCATGGACGCAATCCTCTAGAGATCAGTATTTTAAACATTTGTTAATGACATTTCCTATGAGGACACAAATGTTCTAGACCACATTTATGAAAGACTCACAAAACCAAGAAACAAACTAGAGATTTGTAGCAGTACTTAAAGAACAAGATGAGAACAGCATTGTTTTATGGACTCCATGTTAGTATCAATTTTAGATAATTTTGTCTACATTCACATACTTAGTACTAAACATTCTCTGTCCCTGTCTTATGTTCTTTTTCAGGTAATCAAAGCACTTTCAGTTTGAGATAAGCAATGTGATAAATTGCCCTTATACCCTTGTAAACCACAACTAATCACCTTTAGCCCTTATTCATCAAGTCTATTGCTACTTCTCAGAAACATTAAGCAGCTGATGCAATTAATACTCTTGAAAAGAACATTGAATAGATGTATCTTTTCCACTTTTCCAAAATTGCCATCCTCTCCTTCATATCTGCAATAAAAAGTTCTACGACTGTGGTAAGCAGTGTTCACTTTTGTAGCAACAACATATTTAAGATACAGTATTTTTCCTGAACAAAGCTTCAAACAAGTGTTTATACAATTGGAAAAGGGTATGTTGCAGCTCCCCATCACAACGTGCACAGCATTGTTATATTGCCGTGGGGAGAGCCTGTAATTACTGTGTTTCAAATCCATTGTGCCTGTTATGTAAGACTATATTTTCTTTTTCCTTGACATTATCTTGCTGATAATAAAGGTTGAATTAATGGTACTAATGTCTTGTTTATTCATTAAGCCAGTGTAACCTCCTGTAGTATAATCCGGTTTCAGGGAGTATAACTTTATAGATGGAAAGTTAGAGGGGTTTTTTATCAGCATTGTTTTTACAAAGATTTTCTTAAATCCAGGTGAAGCGTTCTCATATTAAAATACCTGATGTTACATGGCTGTATGTAAGTAATATTGGCAGTCTTGGGAGGACTTGTGTAATATACATGAGATTACTATCTGTGAATAGGAAAATCAAGTTTAACTCACGTCAGTAAATTTTCATGATATAATATGCCCCTGTAATGTACTTTCCTTCTATACAGCAGAAAAGCCTCATTCAAATTCACCTTTTCACACATCCATAGCTTTGGAGCTTGCAATCTGACTCTTAGTATGCTTCACTGGCAAAAAATAAGTATCCTTTCCACATGAAAGTATTTATTTTATGCATAATAAGTGAAAAGTGTTTTAAGATTCCTTTAAAAGTATTACTGGATTTAATTTTATCTCTTCAGTCACATTCTTTGATGACAGCATTTTGACCATTTCATTTAAATTGAATTTCTTGAAGAATGAAGACATCATACAGACTGTAATCTTTAAAACTTATTTGACAGCTATATTTTTAGAGGATATGTGAAATAAATATTTGAAATATGATGAAAGCTGTGCTTCCACATTTTAATTTTGATCTGCTGAATAAAATTGGATGGTTGCTACCAACCAATTGGATAGCTGGAGTAAGAAGTTGATTGATGACTTCATACGTCTTTCATTTCATCCTACCACCACTTGTACGGTATATACTAAATTTTAGACAGGATATAGTCTGGAGCAGTGTTCCCTACATTTTAACTTAGCGACTCGTCAAAGCACTCATGAAAATCTGTTTTAGCATTCTAATTATGATTTTGTCAAAGTGATGGACACAAATGAAACTGCTGAGTAATGCTGAGCACTGCAGTTTTGTCAGTGATATTATAATGATGGATGGTACTATTATTTAAGTGGAAAAATTTGATTTAAGTGGAAAGATTTGATTGTGTGTGTTGGATGTCTCCACATCATTGGCATATGTAATGATTGCACCATTGACACAAGCTATACTGGTCAGTGGTCATGACTGGAACAGGTAAACTACATCAAGAGTTTCAGATTAAGTGTATGCATCACAAGACACTTGAATTAAGACATTAAACAACATGCTCTGCTCCTATCTCAAATAATTCTTACAGTTTAGGCTCCGTATTAGACTAAAGTTAGGTGAAATAGTTCAGGGAAGAATATATGAATATTGGATGTGCCTCTACATTACCAGTAGATTTCTGACTGTCACAACTGTCACAACATGGCTTCATATGCAATTCACTTCACTGAGTCTGGTTCCTGATTTTTGTTCTAAACCTTTTGCATAGCCCAGTTGTTTTCCTGCTTATACCTGCATAAATGTATTTAATATAGTAACTCCTGCTTCTTAACATGTTGAGAAGCGTGTTTTACAAAGCGTTTAAATCTTGTCTTCCTAGCACTTTGTGCTACAGGAGTGTAAATTTTCATAGGATGCACAAATCATTTATGGAGCATAAGATGCGCATCTTCTACTTAATCCAGCATGATTCTCTACTGTATTGTATATTTGGGAAGAGAGGGAAGAGGCTTTAAACAACAAATGTGTAGTCAGGGATGGCAGAAACTGGGATGGTGCGAAAACATGGTTTTATACAAAGAGGATTACACTACAAAATTTGAGAAGAGTACTTAATAGTCAGGTCTATCAAATTGTTACTTGATTTCTTTCCAGATTTGTGAAGAGTTGCATGTAGACCTTTCTGAAAGATAAGTATTATTTGTAAGGCTGTTTGGAGGATGAATCTTTCAGCTCCTGGAAAAAAGCTAATTGACTCCGTATTTGTAAAATTCAGTAAGAAGGTAAATGGTCAAAAGTAATTTTTTTCTAGGAAAACTGTACACCTTCTTGGCAAGTTTTTTTTCATTCTTATCATGTTTTGCTTATATCAAAAATATCTTCTCTTTTATGAAGAAAACATAACATTGTGAAAATTTGCACTAATTGTGGGGTATTTTCTGAAGCCTTTGCCAGTTGATAAATTTGTAAGTGACTGTTAACTGTTTTGGGGCTTTTTTTTTGTAATAGATATGGGCGGATCTTTTTTCATTAATTAATCTTTGAAAAAGATCACGTAAGTAGTCTCACATACTATGCTGACTAGAAATGCATGGTCTGTTCATGTCAGAAAAAAATGTACTGTTGGACAAATTCTATACCTTAAAATAGCTAAAATCACTGATCAGTAAGTACCTTTTTTGTAAACATTATGTACAGCAACTTATCATATGCTTGTCTATCCTCAAAGACCTTTGTTCATTATATAAGCAAAAATTTCCCTCCTTTTATTTCCTATTTTTAATCCAGGTTACTTCATGATTTTATCTCATGACCCTACAGCTGTTTCCTACACTCATTACTCATTTCTGCTCTGTTCAAAAAAGCAACAATAATTTATATGTAAAACAAGATTTTTTCTTATCTTTCAGTTTCTTCCTAGAAAATATTACTATATGTTTCTGCTTCAGATGACTTTCCAACTTTTTCCAGTTGTTGCAGAGATGAAATTTATACCACTCAGACACCTTTAGGTTTACTCTGGTTTTCTCTCCCTTCTTTCTCCCACATGCTTCATTAGTATCTGTTGCTCACTATTAAAAATCATGTATAGATACGCAAATGTGTTTGACATAGTAGCCAAATTTCATGCAGTTTTTGCCAGCATATAATGGACTCTTCTGTATCACTTCTGTGTTTTCCACAAAATTCAGTACCACTATGTCTAATCACAAGATGCCTTTAAAAAAAAAATATTATCAATTTTTTGTTAAAAGTGAAGATCAGTATCATTCTTGCTTGCCACATCCTACAGTCTCCAGAATCTCCCCTTGAATAAGATCCATTCTTCTTCAGAGTATGACCAACCCTCTCGACTTTCCATGTAGATAATCATAGAAACATAACACAAAATAAAAATGTGTAAATGAATGAGACAACTGTCCACTGCAAGTTGTTAACGTCCTTCTTATTTCAAAAATTGTATTGCTGTGAGCTTGTTACTATTACTGCAGTATATGATCTGTGTACAGATGTATATAGTGTCCTGTACAGTCACTTAATGACAGGTAATTTGTGTAAGACAACTTACACAAATTGAACAGTACTTTGTTTCTGACCTAGACTCAGCATGTACACTCATGAGTTTCCTCAGTTTCCCAGGGCTTAGAAGAGTGAACAAATAGAGCCCCCAAAATCCTCAGCTTTCACATACCTTTTATTCCTGTATACTTAGATGGTTTGCTGTGGGCATTCATCCCACTTTACTTGTGCTCTAAAAATATATACCGTGCTTTTTCAGGAGTTGAATGACTTGGAGCTTTTGTTTGTCATTTACAGTACATTATCTTCACAGAGTTGATTAGCCTGTGGGCTTTTCTGAACACTGTAGTATGCTCTGGGCCCAGGATTACCTCCACTAGAAGACTATCCCTTTCATCTGTGACAGTATCAGCCTGTTAGCAAGACATATAGTAGTAAAAAATACGCTAAGATGCCTATTAGTCCTCAGAGTGAAGACACAAAGTTGACATGTGTTAATTTTGCCTGCCAGTTTGCATCAGTTTGTAATGAACGGATGTGATACATTGTGGTGACATGAAGACAAGCATTGGAGCTTTCTATCAATAGACACTTAATCTGCTTTCTTAACAGTTTAACTGAACAAATCCTCCTTCACTTTCCCCATCTAGAGCGTGATAACATGCGTGTACACACTCACTGAAGAAAATGCCAGCAAAGCACAGGCAATATGGGATACAGGAGGATGTCTCTTATTTCAGTTCACATGGGCCATTCCATCATGGGCTTTCTAGAAAGAACAACAGTGCGAAACATGACCTCTCTATCATCTCTCCCACATTTTGGAACATGGCTGAACTTCACAAATGTGTCCCTGCTTCTAAAGATACACACTGTCTTGAAATGTACTTTTTTAAAATGCAGCTACAGCAGGTTACAAGTACAGCTTCTGCTATATACATGGCATTTAATTTAATTCTTTGCAACATTATTATACGTTTATACATATAATTTAATTTATAAGTACCTTTTTAGATTTGGCTTACTGCAATACTTTGACAAAGAGTAGAGCGCATATGTTGTGAGATCTGATATCCTGATAACAGGTAAACAAATCTCGTCATGGATCTCACAATTAACATCACTTCCTCAGCTACGGAGAGAGTTGTACCTTTTAAAGGAGGCTGCAGTGGGACATACATTTGGTCAACAATAGCATATTTTTTGGTTTTTGTGCTGTATGCCTGGCATCTTCTAACTGATCTTTGCTGATCAAGAACCTCCATTAATTGTAGTGGGTGGGTGAATGCTACCGGGCTAAACTATTTGCTGCTTTATTCTGACTTTTATTTTAATTAAGGTGAATGGATTGGGCTGTGGTTTTGTTTGTTTGTTTGTTTGTTTTCTACTGAATGGCTTTTCTAGCCTGGAATCCACTAAAACCTAGCATTATTTTGCCTTGAGCACAAGACTTTCATGAAGTCCAGCCAAACCCAGTCTGCTGTTGTCTCAGGTCTCTGTCAGTTTAAGACATTATCTCTAGTCTTTTTTCTCCTTCATGCAATTGTAAAAACTCATCATATCACCACTAAGGCCTTTGACTGCGAATAATTTTATTTGTTTGTGACCTTTATTTGTCTTTTTCTTGGAAGCTTTTAATGGACTTTATACTCTTATTTTCTTGTCTCTTCTTATTTTTCATTTCCAGCCTCGTTTATCTTCTGACATCTTCTACTTACTTCAATGCCTCCTTTTTCCTATTTATTCTTTTCATTCTTCTGCAGACTATTCCCTTCCTTTTGTTCTGTATTAAACTGTTTAATACTGAGACTGTGTGAATTCAGGAGATTTTCTGCATGCAATGAAGAAAACAGAGATTAATTATTATCAGTTGCATAATTTTCATGCCTCAGTTTCCTTACAGTACAGAATTGGGGATTCCATGATCAGAAGTTCCCATCCACTGCCTGTTGTTCAATTTAGGGCTGGACTTGTAGGCGTGACCAAAGCTGAACTGTCTGTGAACCTCACTAAGATTAATTCTGTGAGCAGCAATGATGGCATAATGTAGCAAGTATTTCTTCACTGTCCAAAAAATGATTCCCTGAATTCTAATGATCTACAGATCTAAATCTGCATTTAACAACAGAGACATTTGAGCTATGTGGCAATTACTGAAATATTCACTGAAATATGAATTGACTTGTGTATTTTCTCAGAATGAATCTATTTGTATTCCTCTATTACCATCTGTGTAACATTAAGTATATTAAATACTCCATAATTCTGAAAATTAGGCTATTTTTAGTATCTAAATATATGCAAGGGATTGTAAAGGAACTCTTTATAAACCAGAGTATAAGTACTTAATTTTGACTACCTTTGAAAAGTTAGCACATATTTTCCAAACAGTTCAAGTCTCCTGAGCTGGGTAGAATGTAATGGGCAAGACATTCTCTTGTTCTGAATCCATCTTCCATATTAGATATATATGCAAGATGTCTCCATTCTAGTTGAAATACTTGTTACCAGGTTATAAAGGTGAGCTCTGCAGCATCATCAGCTATACTCATGAGGGAATAAGACTGTTTAGCTCTCTTAGTTGCCAGACATATTTGTGACTATAGCTAGATTCTTCCAGGAAGGAAGAGTTGGTCCCTGGTGGTTTTTTCTCAGTACTCACTGGATTAGTCTCTATAACAGAAAGACTTTTTTTCTGTTGTGGTCAAATTGTAAAGCAGTATAGCTGACACGAACATAAAAGAATAATTCACTATGACTGCAAAAATCATGAATGAACAGAAGAATTGGGGGAGCAATATTCATAATTTTTTAATCATTTCAGCCAAGTACCTTTAAATTGATTTCTTCTAATATTTGCAACATATACAAAATTTCCAAAAATTGTATGCATGAATTTGCAGTTTGTATTCAACCAATAAATATCGAGAGGTCCCAACCCTACTGCAATCTTTGGGATCAAAATTTTTGTTACCCAAGCTGCTGTCACTTTTCCACTCTCTTCCCTTCTCATGTATACTATGTTTTTCCACAGAACCCTGATAGCTCTTTCCATGTAAAGAAGGCCAGAAAGGATTGCAGGCTGGTTCCTGCTGAAAGTCCTAGGTTGTCTGTAAAGAAGTGGATCTTGAAGTCCTGGAAGGAGTCTCAAAAGATTGTCTTGCTCAGCCCACTGACTCAAAGCATGAACAACTGCAAACTAGTGAATTCTGAAAGATGTTTGTGTATCCTGCTGTTGCTAAAAAGATTTTCCAGATGTCTAACCTAAATACTGCCTTTGCAAACCTGCCATCGCCATGCATACAGGGAAAACATTCTTGCAAATCTTAAAACTATTCTCATTCCCTTGATCCCTCAAATATTCACTTTTGGCTATCTTTTTCAGTCTTCTCAGTAACCCAACCACGTTTTCTACACCTCTTTCCATTCTTTCTAGTTGCTGTCCACTGGACTCTGCCAAAGTGACTCCTATCTTTTCTAAGATGTAACAGCATCTAGAAGCTTATATTTCTGCTTTATACTTTCCAGTGTGGTGGTTGACTTTTTAGCGATAGCATCACTCTTGTTTAGCTCGAGATCCACTGTAGCTCCTGGCTGCTACCTAGCTAGATGATCTTTCATCTATATTTATGCAATCCTGCAAACATGTACTCTTTTGTACTTTTCCCTCTTGAATTTCATCTTAGGTTTTTCAGTCCATTGCTTTAATTCGTCAAAATAATTTTGAATTCTATTCTTGCCCTTCAATATACTGCTGTCTCTCCTAGCTTGATATTGTCTGCAGATTTAATTAACACATTCTCTACTGTCAATTTCTCCTTCTAGCCCCAGTCCCGTGGATTCCCCTCCGCATGTCTGAAAGCACAAATTAAACTCTAAAAATATTTCTAAAATCTCCTGTGGCCAATTATATTCTTACCATGATATTAATGCATATTGAGGTCAAAGATGAGTAATATAAATTAAGAACTTACGCACTTAAATTATGTTGCAGCATTACACAGAGGGCATTTATAAATACTGGATAATGCTAGAAATTTATAGTGCAACCTTATACCAGTATTACAAGTAAGAACATGAAATTATATTCCATTTCTGAACTTATTATGAATGAAGTTAGAACATTCTAAACAAACACTCATACAAAATTATGTCCTTTTATCACTATTTTAAACTGTGTGGTGTGAGTTTATGGTGTAATTTTCTATTAACTCCTTCCAGGAGAACATTCAGTGTTTATCATTGTATCACATTCTCCTTAACAGTGTGAGTACAAAATGAATAAAAACCCTGAAACTCCTAAACTGATGGAAATGGCAAAGAAACTTTAGAAATAAACAGGTATTATTCACCAAGCTATCCTGAAGGTATACATTTCAACTGTTTATGTCATATACTGTCATACTAATACTCCAATAGTATGATTTGATTTACTCTTGTACTTTTTTTTCTTTTTTTTGTCACATGCTATTTATTTCATTTCTTACATGACTCCTGTACGCTGCACGTGTAACCATAAATATCTCTAGTCTGGTACCTTCCCTCTGAGAGTAGCCAGGGTGCCACCCTCAGAGAAATACAGAATTAGAATAGTGGTAAGTAATGGAGTCATCTGATTTTAAACTAAGTTTTTTTTCTTCCCCATGAAATAAAGCATGGTATTTCTTTGAAGCATAAGGGTTTATAGCTCTTTCTAATTTGATCTAAAAGACCTGTGGATGTTCTCATCCATTTAAATGTCTAATCCTTTTTTCAAATGCTAATGATATCTTGGCTTCAATGGTAAACGGTGATGATCCATTCCACAGCATGTTACGCATTTCTTATTTGTCATAACTTATGGCAGAACACTTCTGACAGAAGTACGTGTTACATTACTGCTAAGGAAAAGATTCTTCTCTGTTTTGTCCTACCTGCTTAAAGCCTGTCTAATGAACCTTGCCAGTTTTTATCCAAGGGGACTCTGTTGCTTAAGTGAAGCAGCATATAACCTAGACACTGAATGCTCCATCAAAACAGGTCCCTCTTCTGACACTTTGCTAGTACAATTCAGTTCCCGGTCTGTGCCTAGTTTGCCGTGCCATAAGAAGTATCTTTAATATCAAATACAATGATGCAGTGATAATGACTGCCCTATTCAGTGTGCACAGCGCTAAAGAATGTTACCCAATTTTACAACAACCCACACCAACATGCTGGAAGAAAAATTTGCAAGTGACCTTTCTATTGCCTCCACTATTCCCTTCTTCCCATTTGCCAAGATGAAAATAGTCAGAAGAGCCTTTCCTACATGTAAACACCTGTATTTAAACAAGAAACACAACCGGAAAAGTGAGAAGTTGTGATAAAGAAAAAAATTGTAGCTATGTTTTTCTAAACCTCAGAAAAATGGTTTAATAGAGAAATATGTAAATGTTTTTAAATATTTAACAGACTCTATTTACAAATGGATTGCTTTCATGTGAAGTCATGGAAACAAGACTGGATAGAGCCATAATGAATGTGCATGCACTTTAATTCACAACTGTGTTTGAACAACTACCTGAAAAAACCTAAAGAAACCAAGTACATCAAATGCAACATGGTGTCTGAACTGCTGCACTGATAAAATACAAGAATAGCCACAGCCTTCAGAAGGGGTATTACCAATGACCTAAGCAAATCAACAGACATCCCCTGGGAGGGGAGACAAAATAATCAGTTGGTTGCCACAGAACCTGGGTGAGTCATCTTTCCATCTTTAATAAAGAAGGACAACATTAAGTACTCACTCACTGTGTCTGATGGTTATGACAGGAAAATGACATATTGATTAGAAAAAAAGCCCAATCAGCTCTATCAAAGTAACTACCCAATGCCTTTGCAGAAAACACAACACAAAATCCTGAAAAATGGCAACATTTGCTATGAGCATCCATGAAGATACTTGGAAGGATAATTTTCCCTACTGTGTGATTTTCCCTCCACCCCTCAAGTTACTTTAAGTAATCCGGTCTACTTTTAGCTCAACATCAACAACAAAAAACCTTTCCATTATTTTATTTACTTATTACATATAGACTCCTGTACAAAGTTATTTCACTGTTTCTGCGGAAGGGATGATTTTCCCTGCTATTTTCCCCCTTCAACAAAAACTCGCTATGGCTAGTCTTATTTCCAAATAGTCATACTCAGTAACAGAAATTACTGTAATTGAAGTTCTGTACACTTACCTTTTTGAGGTTGCGTTCCAAAGACACATCCATCCCATTTCTTTCCAACAGTATTTTTAAAATTCTGCAGTACACTATAGAATACTAACTGAACTGAAGCTCGTTTCAAGATTAACTACTGTGTTTAAAACACTAGCAGAAGTCAGGAAAAAATTAATGTAGCTTAAAATTGTGAATAGATTTTTTTACATGTACATAGTTATAAGCTGCACTGTATTAAAGAGCTTCACAGAAATGTCTTCCATTTATAATAGTATATTTTTAATGTCACCAGAATTTAAAAATTAATACTCCTTATCTTAAAACTCTCATATTTAGGGTTTCTAAATCCTGCTTAACAGAATTTTGCACTTTTCTTCTAAGGAAATGAGATGGACTTCATGGTCTCTGCAGCTTTTTTCTTTCCAGGTTTTAGTAAGCATTGTTTGAGTGAAAATTTTACTGTTCATAGAATCATAGAAGCATTAAGGTTGGAAAAGACCTTTAAGATTATCAAGTCCAACCATCAACCCAACACCACCATGCCCACTAAACCATGTACTGAAGTACCATGACTACACATTTCTTGAATACTTCCAGTGATGGTGACTCCACCACCTCCCTGGGCAGCCTGTTCCAATGTTTGACCACTCTCTCAGTAAAGACGTTTTTCCTAATATCTAGTCTAAACCTCCCTGGCACAACTTGAGGCCATTTCCTCTTGCCCTATCGCTAGTTACTTGGGAGAAGACACCAACACCTACCTCACCACAACCCCCTTTCAGGTAGCTGTAGAGAGCGATGTTTCCCCTCAGCCGCCTCTTCTCCAGACTGAAAAACCCCAGTTCCCTCAGGCGGTCCTCATCAGACTTGTTCTCCAGACCCCTCACCAGCTTTGTTGCCCTTCTGTGGATGCACTCAACAACCTCAATGTTGTTCTTGTAATGACGGGCCTGAACACAGGATTCAAGGTGCGGCCTCACCAGTGCTGAGTACAGGGGCACAATCACTTCCCTACTTCTGCTGGCCACACTATTTCTGATACAGGCCAGGACGCTGTTGGCCTTCTTGGCCACCTGGGCACACAGCCGGCTCATGTTCAGCCGGCTGTCAACCAGCACACCCAGGTCCCTTTCCGCCGGGCTGCTCTCCAGCCACTCCTCCCAAAGACTGCATTGTTGCATGGGGTTGTTGTGACCAAAGTGCAGGACCTGGCACTTGGCTTTCTTAAACCTCATACAGTTGACCTCAGCCCATTGATCCAGCCTGTTCAGATCCCTCTGCAGAGCCTTCCTGCCCTCGAGCAGACCAACACTCCCACCCAACTTGGTGTCATCTGCAAACTTACTGAGGAAGCACTCGATCCAGACCATCAATAAAGATATTGAACAAGACCGGCCCCAGGACCGAGCCCTGGGAAACACCTCTTGTGACCAGCCACCAACTGGATTTAACTCCATTCACCACAACTCTCTGGGCTCGGCCACCCAGCCAGTTCCTCACCCAGCGAAGAGTAAACCCGTCTAAGCCACGAGCCGCCAGTTTCTCCAGGAGAATGCTGTGGGAGACAGTGTCAAAGGCTTTACTAAAGTCCAGGTAGACAACATCCACCGCCTTCCCCTCATCCATTAGGCCGTTCACCTGGTCACAGAAGGAGATCAGGTTGATGAAGCAGGCCCTGCCTTTCATGAACCCATGCTGGCTGGGCCTGATCCTTTGGTTGTCCTGCACATGCTCTGTGAGATGAGCCGCTCCATAATCTTCCCCAGTACCAAGGTCCTTCTTGTAGACGGACATCACATTGAGAAGCCTCCAGTCATCTGGGATCTCCCGTTTAACCAGGACTGCTGATAAATGATGGGGAGTGGCTTGGCAAGCTCCTCTGCCAGTTCCCTCAGTGCTCTTGGATGGATCCCATCGGGCCCCATAGACTTGTGAGTGTCCAGGTTGCATAGCAGGTTGTTAATTGCTTCCTCCTGGATTAAGGGGGGTTTATTCTGCTCTCCATCCCTGTCTTCCAGCTCATGGGGCTGAATACTCTGCAGATACCTGGTCTGACTTTTAAAGACTGAGGCAAAAAAGGCATTAAGTACCTCAGCCTCAGCCTCATCCTTGGTGACAATGTTCCCTGCCCCCCCATCCAGTAAAGGATGGAGATTCTCCTTGCCTCTCTTTTTCTTGTTAATATATTTGTAAAAACACTTTTTGTTATCCCTTATGACCATGGCCAGACTGAGTTCTACGTGGGCTTCTGCCTTTCTAATTTTCTCTCCGCATGACCTACAAGATCCCCATACTCTTCCTGAGTTGCCATATAGTATTCAATGTGATAGTATGTTGCTATATAGTATGCAGTTTCATAAAGTATGAGTATGTAAGCATGTACAACTATGGATATCTCCAAAGAGAAGGGAATTAATAATCTTTGAGTTGTTTGTTTTTATTTAATCTTCAGAGGTAGAATACAAGGCCTGAACTGCTAGCAGAACAGAGATAAAAAAAAAGAACAGTTACATTTTTAAAGTAAAATTAAAACTTCTAAAAAGCATGGTTAATGTAAATGCATCTGCCAGTCATTCTATACCCAAATAATCCCACCCACAAATATCCTATCTAGATGTGTTGAAAGGTAATGGATGGCACCAGCAACTGCAATAACAATCTCCTTCCCGAAATATCCTTAAACCTGGAATAGAGAAATACAATTTTTGCCATGGATTAGAAAACTGAGGAGATATCTTTTTTTTTTCATTGCTTGGTGAACTGAGATGTTCTTACTTGCTAGACATTGTACAGTGCTCTAACTTAACCTTCATATCCACATATCACAAAAAAAGGCAAACCATATATGATAGATATATGCTCTTGGTTTTGCATATTTCTTAGAACTGTTACAGCAGCAGTTCAAGAACAAACCCAGTTGGAAGCCAGGTTCCAAGACTCAAACAGACAAAAGCAGGAGAAAGAAGAGTATTACAGGGTTTTTTCAAACTTACCACCTATTGCAGCACAGCTCTTATCTTAAATTGCTCTGGCTAATCCGCCTGCCATCATGAAGCGGATCTTCCAGAAGCACTAGGACAGCTTTACCAGAGTACTGAGGGCTTCTAAAGATTACTCAGCACAGGGAAATAGTGTGAACATACATTTGGCAATAGCTGTTCTCATACGGCATCACCTACAAAAGGTAAAAACTTGCCACTGAGTTTTCCAGATGAGGATCTTTGATGAAAATCTCTTACCTTCTGTCACAGTTCTCTGAAATATTCTAGACAGGAGTGGCCAAGACTACTTTTTTTAAAGTATTTTACTCCCTCTTCAAGCTACGTCATATCAGTATGCAAGTGGCAGTTTTTTGTACTTTGGAACAACAGAAGAGATGGGTAGGTATTGAAATACGACTTTATTTATACACGTTAATCACTTTTTTGTCCTACAGTTGACATTATGCTGTAGTCTATATTCTCATGTATGCTCTGCAACTGGCTGCAAAGCAATCAAGATCTTTATTGGCCTCACATCATAGGAAACCTCTTCTCATTACTGCAAACTAACGAAAAAACCCCAAAGTCTCAGAAGTCCCCTCGACAACGCAAAGATGAAAGATTACAGAAAGCAATCTGTAGTAAGTACTCATAGTAAGTAATGAAGTGGCATAAAAACTAGGTTGTAAGTGTCAAAGAAAGGAAGAGGGCTGAAATATTTTGATAATTAAAAGGGGGCAAGGGGAAGCAACAACAAACAGTAAGCTATGATGCTGTTTCAGGTTTTAAGCTCTGACTTTGATTTATTGCCTTGTCTGGAATAACTTAACAGAAATCATGAAACAATTTATGTTGTACAAACATGACTGTATGAACATGACTGTGGCTTGGGATAATAAGTTCAGAAAAAAATTAATTTTGCAACAGTTCTAGGGAAAAAAAGAGAACAAATAACATGCATACACATAGACCTCGAGTTTGCCTAGAAGATGCTGATCTGGGTTAGGTGCAAAACAGATCCACATCTTCTAGCAAGCTTCCTCAAGGAGGTCCCTTCTTAATGAGGCAGAAACCTCAAGAGAAGCTGATGCAATGATGACATAAATTCCTCCTCCTCCCTTGCTGAGGAGTTTTCTCAAAAGTGTATGTGGGGCAGCATCTGCTCTGTTATCGTTCCTTATTCATTCAGAGCATTTTTACATGAGACTAAATCTATTAAAGGAGGCTTAAGCTCTGAATACAAGCTTTACGGTTACCATTCCTTACGACGAGGGATGCATGACAGGGAAGTTAGAGGAGTTTCTCTTTTTTCCTCCACAACTGGATGGTAACTACAGAGCATAAATGAATATAACCTCATAGCTCTGATTTTTATCCCTTCTACAGATAAGCTCATACAGTTCTCTCTGCATTCTGGTCATACAGCAATTAAGCAAAATAGGCATAGAATCAGATTTTTTTTCAGTTTGAGTCATCATCTTGGTGACATTTTTCTTATACACAGACTGAAATTAAACTCTCAAAGATCTCAGTGTGACCATCCATCTGTTATTAAACCTTTCACATCTCTTGCTACTTTCAATCTTTTTCCCTCTTAATCAACTTTGTCTGAAGTTATTGAGATAAAGTTAATTTTGTTCCATATACTTCAGAATACATCATGGTTTAAAATACATATTATACATAAACAATTGTTAAACATTTTTGAAGCATGAAAGATGCTTTAAAATGGAAACATTGATTAGTATCATTTTTATGTAGCTATATTTCAGGCACATATTTCTTACTGTTTTTTCGGGCTCTACTGCTGGTCTGAGAATCAAGTGTAGAGTCTTTATCTCAATCATCCGATGCAGAAGTGAGCCTGCTTCTACAGCTCAAGTAAAATGCTATTGACAGTGATATGTGGTCCCAGACTGAGCAGCCTAGATTTGTCTACTGACACCCTTTTTGCATACCTTTTTAATATGTAGTACAGGGATTCACAGCCCGATTAAGCTGCACACCATCTTCCTCCATCACGAAACCTCCATTTTGAGATCTTTATGTCCTCTACCTCCCCAGCGCTCTCACTATAAATTTTATTTTGAGAGATGAGGGCACTTAGTCTAACCTTCTCCTTGAAGCACTCGTCTCTCCAGGTACCTGTGTCAGCTCCTGCCTGGTAAGTGCTCATAGTATGTGTAGGATTGCTTAAGCTGCATAATAATCTTGAGATGGAAAAGAGGTTTTTCAATGGCTGCTCTAAAACTCTGACCACCTCTTCTTGCCATGTGTTTCTGTCTCCTCTTACAGGAATTATTCTTCCTTCCTCACACTCCTTCCGTCTCCATCAGCACCGTATTTTTTTCACTGCAATGCACTTTTACCCCCCCATTTTCATTAAAATACTTTTGCTCCCAAGAACCCTTCCTCCCATGCATATTACTTACTCTCTTCAGCTTGTTTGAAGAGAATTATATGTACCTAAACTCTTTCTTGAGATTGCCAAGTATTTGTAAGTGCCTTATTAGTAATTTTGAATCTCTACTGTCTCTCAGTTGTCTAACCAGTGAATACTGGCTTAGTCCATCACATACTCACAGCGGAACAGTTGAAACAGAATGAGCCCTATTCCCCTAGATCCCTCACTGATCTGCAGAAAACTGATCTTTTTTGAGGTAAGAAAATTCAGGCTGGCCAAAGAAATTGCTTAAACTAATGTTGAAAGTCTGTGGACTGTATGTTTCACATCACATAGGTCTGATGAGCCAGCCATGTGCCCAGGTGGCCAAAAAGGCCAACAGAGTCCTGGCCTGTATCAGAAGTAGTGTGGCCAGCAGGAGTAGGGAAGTGATCGTGCCCCTGTACTCGGCACTGGTGAGGCCACACCTCGAATCCTGTGTTCAGTTTTGGGCCCCTCACTACAAGAAGGATGCTGAGGTGCTTGAGCATGTCCAGAGAAGGGCAAAGAAGCTGGTGAGGGGTCTGGAGCACAAGTCTTATGAGGAGTGGCTGAGGGAACTGGGGTTGTTCAGTCTGGAGAAGAGGAGGCTGAGGAGAGACCTTATCGCTCTCTGCAGCTACCTGAAAGGGGGTTGTGGTGAAGTGGGTGTTGGTCTCTTCTCCCAAGTAACCAGCGATAGGGTGAGAGGAAATGGCCTCAAGTTGCGCTAGGGGAGGTTTAGACTAGATATTAGGAAAAATAATGGAGAGAGTGGTCAGGCATTGGAACAGGCTGCCCAGGGAGATGGTGGAGCCACCATCACTGGAAGTATTCAAAAACATGTGGACATGGCACTTCAGGACGTGGTTTAGTGAGACTGTTGGTGTTGGGTTGATGGTTGGACTTGATGATTTTTGAGGTCTTTTCCACTGTTTCTGTTCTGTGGTTCTGATGCAAAGGCTAATGCTCCCCTCTGATGGCACTTACTGTCCCCCAAAATATCTTTATGTTGCACATAGACCAATCCAATTTTTTTCACTTAACCATTAATCATATTTATTTTACTTGTCCATTGGGCAGCCTGAGGGAGACAGGAGCAGATCCAAGAAAGGGTTTAGTATCTCTGAATGCTGAACTGCAAGGCTAACACAGGAAACTAAGTAAAATCCCTAAACCTAGATTAGGTATACAAATTCCCTATACACTGAGAAAAGTTAAACTTCAAAACATGAAGTACAACTGCCAGCATGTTGAGTAGGAAGCAGTTATATTCTAAGGCAATTCAAGGACAGAGGCATATCTTAAATTTATCCTTCACATAACTTAGATTAGCACTTCTTTCTGTAAAGTCAAGTAAATCCTTTGTTTCAAAGACCGTAACATTGGGGGGAAAAAAAGAGGTATCGTACCTTTTCTGAAATATAAAAAAGAAATGAAGAAACTGGCCATTATAGTAAAGCTATCACTCCTTTCCTTGTTTTGCAGTCAAGTGCATAGAATATTTACCTAGGATGGCTTGGGGAAGAAATCATCCTTTGTCTGCCAACGTAAGAGATTTATTCTTGCATGGAGTTCCTTAGCCTTAGCTATTCCACAGCTACCTTCTCAGCCTAGGCATCCTTCCTCTAGCGGCTGAAGCTGTGTTATAATGCTGTGTTAAGTTCATGTAGGTGTGTATGAAATGAGAAGGTGAAGTTTCATTAGAACACAGTAAGAGCGGGAGTAATCAGGTCATCTGTGTAGTGATTAAGGTGCTCACATGGGAGGCAAAAAGGAGAAGCTGCTTCCAGACCCAGCTCTAGTGACTGACTGTGCCCAGTAAATTAGACACACCTGGAACTCCTTGACACCACCATAAACTGGCAAGGTATGTGCTACACTCATACTATATTACTAAATGGTCTCACCTTTATGCAAATCGTATTTACTTTTCAGGCTCTTTACCTCGCAAGGTTGTTATTTACTAGATGCTGAAGGTTTAAAATACAGGTGAGTTCTTCCATCAGTGTTTGCATGGGTGAGACGGATGATTGAAGTGTTTTACTTCCTGTTCCAACACCTATCTAGAGAAGAAAGAGTGCATAGGTTCAGCTGTTGTTATGACAGGAACAAAAGGAGGCAAAAAATCCCACAGGTTTTGCAATCTTTATTTTATAGGGTTTATTCCCAGTTTGTTCTGTCTTGGAAATAATATTTCATAGCTTTATGATAAATTAGTTTAATTGAAATATTAAATTAGAAACAAATCATTTTCTTAATGTATTGCCTAAATTAGTAACAAGCCAGCACCTTGTGATACCACTGTAAATATCTCTCTGCTCAGTTACCTACTGACGCTTTCTTTCTTGTATCCGTCACTCGGCTACCTCCTATGCCATATTAAGTTCTAGACATGTGCTTCTTGTTTGGTGGTGTTTTATTTTTGGCTTACTTAGCATATGATGCTGTGCAAACTCATATATTTTAAAAAGCTCATTTATTACATTTCATCAGTTTCTTTTATAACCCAAACATCCAAAGTCAAAGCAGAAAATCCAGCTGGACAGGATTTATTTAGCATAACATTAAAAGTCCAGAAGTAATTAAATTTCTATGATTTAATTTTTTAAGAGATTCCAGAATCAGCTTTTTTTTTTACTGTTCTGTATGGGATTTATGTCAGACAGCCAGGATAACTGGCATATCCTTTTCTGTATTTCAAGTGCCCTCAAATTTCTCACAAACTTTGTTTTACCATAACTGATTGTAATACTCAATGATCCCCATGTGGATGTTTACCATATTATTTATTAATCTTGTCCAATATCAGATGCATTTATAGTTCTATTTCAAAAAGACAGGACACCATTGTATTCTACCTTGTCAATACTCCAACCTTCTTTGAAAATATGGAATTACTGAATATGATTGCTTAATCATTTTCTTAGCATCATTAAATAACCTTTCATGGCAGCTGCTTTCTTTCGTGCTTCAAAATTATCAAATGCATCCTTTCTAGCTTTCTCTTCTGTATAGGACAAGCTCAGTTGCAACTGATTTGCCACGTTCCTTTTTTCTGACCTCCATATCTGGAAAAAAAAGCAAAAAGCACAAGCAACATGAAAGGATTATGCAGACAGTACTGAAAAGACTGTTTTGTTTGTTTAAATACAGTTACTGTTCTACAAATCACCCCTGTATCCAGGTAGGTTTTTGTTTTTGTTTTTTTCCCAGATTCAAGCATTAGGAAGACAGGTTTGGTTTTTCATGGACAGTTTTCTTTTAAGTTAGTCTACTCCTACAGGTTTCAAGAGCATTATCTCTTGAGTGCAGGGACTTTCAGCTGCAACAGTTTTTACAGTAAAAGCTGACTTAGGTGATTTTACAACCCACACTTACTCTTAGTGTGAAAAAGCTGAAAAGTAAATTAATTTTATTTGTGCTGAAAATGGATAGCTTTATGATACACAGATAACATTCTCCCTGTTTAGATCAGCCTGAGAACTAAGATGACTTTTTTTTGTTAAACATTGTAGTTGCCAAAGGATTTATGCCTGAAACATGTCCACATCATCTCTGATAAAAGGTGATTTAAAAAAAAACATATCCCTTTTTGCCAGAAATATTTCAGTATGAATAGTGGTTAACTTTGCCCTCATGAAATTCCTCCTACATTTTCAGTTGGGGAAAAAAATCAAATGTTTACACACAAGTATACACAGTTTTCGAAGAGGCTTTAAATAAAAGTCGCATTTTAGTGTTATGAAAAGTGATAGTCTGTATAATGTACAATGAAGGTAAGTTTTTAATCACTGTTATTATTAAATCTACTTAATGTTTAACATGGTGAAATATCCCACATATATATGCACAATAAATCAAAATTTCAGCAACTATCCAAAATGTACATAAAGAAGCAATCAAATCAAGGTTTTTCATAAATGTGCTTTCATATCTCTCAGGATGGAGAAGGTATGAAAAAATGCAAGTAACATGAACACAATATTTAAATTTCTCTCCTTTTTTAAAGACAATAACTCATTGTGTTCATTATACCCTACATTTATAAAAAGTTTCACTTTTTAAAACAAAAGCAAAAAACAATAGCTAATAGTCACTCCAATGTTACAGAACACTATAATTTCTGGTTTAAAGGGCCTGATCCTTTAAAACATTTTTATCTAGAACTGATTATTACTCTATGATTTGATCACAGACATATTACCTTCATCATAATAGTATGCATGTCGTCAAACTAGTAGCTCTATAAATAGGGGATTCGCTTTAAATAAATCAAAGGACTTGGGAAAAACTCATTATGTAAATATGTGACAATATGAAATGTAAATGAGTAACAACAAAAGGCAGTGGGAAAATAGTGAAAGTAAACTTGAAAGCTATTTGGAAAACTTTATAAAAAGGAAAAAGTAGTAATACAGGGAAGTATATTTAAGTTAAACTTTGGTTGAATTCTCACTGGATCACATTTTTGTTCATTACTGAATCCTGTGTCCTACTTTTGTTTGATCATTTAATTGAGTACACTGAGCTACAGCGCTCAGCTTCTTTTGGTCCATTTAACTATGGCAACATGTGCTAGACCAAGATTTAAAGGGCCTGTTACAGATTAATACAAGTGAGGCTTTCCTTCCTGCCAAGTCGGTTAGAAGTCAAAAAAGTGAGAGGTTCAGTGTATGCAGATTTCAAGTTAAAGGAACAGACTGTTCATCAGTTCTGTTGACTACTTGACCTGAACATTTTTATAAACATAAACTTTTTATAAAATCCATTAGTTAGGCATGGGCAGTATCATTGTACAGAAGTCATATGTATTTTTTAATCAAGCCATTTCATATATTCCTCATTATTTTAATCAGAAATTGTTTTCAAAGTTTTATTTGGAAATATGTTGCAAGATACAATGTTCATTTTTTTCCTTTCCTTTTAAACTATAGAAAGATATACAGGGAGACAGACAAACAGACAAGAAAATGCCAAGAGATTGCCTGTACCTATGACAGGGTAATGAAAGCACTTTATTTTCAAAAGGTAGCACAGAGAGGAAATGTATGTGCAATTTATGAGGGTTTAAGCAGAACTTGTATATGGAGCTTAACATGTTATTTGCCTCACTTAATGTACAAAGCAATATAGATTACACCTAATAAGCCAGAGGTTTGACAGAAAACTGACAAGTAATAAAAATCAATTCAAGTGCTTAGGCTTCATGAAAACCAATGTTACTTAAAGCCAGATCTTGGAAGGCAGTAAGTACTATTTTAGAGCAATGGTCACTAACATGACATATAAACATGCACAAACACAAACACACATGCACACGTTCAGAAACTGCTACATTCCTGTACTTGGTGTTGAGCATTTTGCAGAAGCTGCTCAGTACCTTGCTGGAGCGCAACCCTGGTAGCAGTGCTGAAGCCATCGAATGCAAGAGAATGAGACGACTCCTGCTATTCTATGGGAAATGGCATCACCTGCCATGAGATCATGTGCCAACATCTGCAGTTGCAGATTCCTCTCATACAACTCTTGGAAAGAAAAAAAATACATAACACACTATTAATGAAGCAATAATAGCTTTCCACTTAAAATCGCATTAGAACTGATTTACCTTTCCCTCCTCTAAAAAAATTTCACAGGCTAGGTATTCATTAAGTGCACGAATGTACTTTCAAGCACTAGAATTTGCTCTCAAAAACAAACGCAAGAAGCACAAGCTACTTCACTGCCTTTTTTTTTATCAAACAGCATAAGGCAAATGGAGCTCTGGTAGATTGATGGGGTCTCAGCAAAGGAGTAAAAGTGTGCAGCCCTCTCTTTGTCTCATTTGATACTGTGCTGTTGAGTCATCATCAAAGCTTTTTTCCAGTTAAAGAGTCCACCAGCAGCAGGGATATGGGAGGACAAGAGATCAGCAAGGAAGTGATCTGAAAGAAGAATGGGAGACACCTGAAAAAGTGATTACTTGGAATAGAAAAATGGATAACTCATGATCCCCAGTCATGAGCTCATGACCATGTGCAAGCAAAAAAAACTTAAGGGCATCCAAAGAATGAGGCCAGAAGAAAAGAGTAAAAACACGGATATCCTGAGTATTTTGGGAAAGAGAGGTGAAAACACCAGTGCAGATTCCTGATTATTCAAAAATGTAGGAGGACAATCAAGACATCAGACTTGCAAATACTTTTATAAAATCATGGATGTCTAGGAGAAGACTTTCATTGCTGATGAAATAAATCAATAGAATGGGTTCAGGTCATGTGGTGAAATACAGACCAGAACATCTAGCCAGAAACAACTGTTAGAAGGTGTCATAAAAGCATTTTCACATGAAGTGGATGGAGTGGAAACTGAAGCAGTATGATCTGTGTACAGATGGAAAAAAAACCCCCAAACAATTTATTTAATCCATCCATTTAGAAATGGAAGGAGTGCGTATTGTTGTTTGTGGGTCGGAGCAAAGAAGGTCAGCAGTCACATTGGAGACAGGAGAAATGCTTTGAAATTACTGACTGAGGAAGCCTCTCTTTTTATAAAACTATTGCCTTTGCTTATATGCACAGTCATACAGGCTGAAGTTCTAAACAACTTCCTACTTTATCAACACATTATTATCAATATTACAGATGAATGTAATGCAGTCCTAATGCACTTCAGGCTTTTAAAATCAAGTAGCAATGGTTTTCCCCCTAAATATGCTATTGTAGTTTATTTCCAGTCAATATCACACTTTTTTCTTTTTAGTTTGAGCATTCCTAGAGGCTTCTTTCAGACTAGAATGACAATGTGGTATACAACTTCTTGATCATCCTAGAAAGATGCTGCTTGCTTTAGTTAAATTAATCAGCTGAATATCTTTTCTCAGCTCTGCCTCAAAAAAGCAAAAATTTCTCTGTTTGATCTACAGATGATTGACTCAGTGAGCTGGTGAAATCTTACTGGTGAATTACTTCTACAGTAACTTTCAACTGTAATTAACAAGGCTTCAAAAACATCTAAATTGTAGTCAAGATTTTAAAGGCAAAAATTGTAGAAATAGCTACCCAATATTTCCATAATAAATGCCAAGCATTCTGTGGAGAACATGTAGTGGAGTTATTCCCTGGTACGTTTATTCATCCCCTTATTCTATTTTTATCACTTTTTATCTATCTATCTATCTATCTATCTATCTATCTATCTAACTATCTATTTATTTTCTGTATTGGCTTCAGGAGCATCCTCTTTTAATTTGGTTGCAAATTAATTTCTCAGTAAAATCATAACCAACAAACCATTTAGCCTGGTTAGAACCTTAATTGGTTAGAACATTAAATGTGGGGTTCTTTAAAACTATCAGTTTAAAAAAATCTATTAGTAAATATTCTAAAGAAACTGTAGTTAATGGTGCTTTTGACTTCATTTTATTTATCAGGCAAGCATGAAGGAACACATAATGTGTTACTTTCTCTATTCAATATTTCTGTCCTTGCATCAAGACATTAATCTTCTTCAAGTAAGTTGTTCTTTCTCCCCACTGATGACGTTTTTGCTCTATACACAATGTTGTAAGTTCCATACCAGTAGAAATCACTGGCATTTTATTTATTATGCAAACTCCAGTGTACTTTAATTGCCTTCATCCCCTGGCAACATTATACCCCAGAATCACAGAATCATTAAGGTTGGAAAAGACCTCTAAGATCATCAAGTCCAATCGTTAACCAACACCACTATGCACCCTAAACCATGTCCCAAAGTGCAAGGTCCACCAGTTTTCTGAACACTTCCAGTGATGGTGATTCCACCACCTCCCTGGGCAGCCTGTTCCAAGGCTTGACCACTCTCGCAGTGAAGAAAATTTTCCTAACACCCAATCTAAACCTCCCCTGGCGCAACTTGAGGCAATTTCCTCTCGTCCTATCACTAGTTACTTGGGAGAAGAGACCAACATCCACCTCGCCACAACCCCCTTTCAGGTAGTTGTAGAGAGCGATAAGGTCTCCCCTCAGCCTCCTCTTCTCCAGGCTAAACAATCCCAGTTCCCTCAGCCGCTCCTCATAAGACTTGTGCTCCAGACCCCTCACCAGCTTTGTTGCCCCTTCTTTGGACACGCTCGAGCACCTCAATGTCCTTCTTGTAGTGAGGGGCCCAAAACTGAACACAGGATTCAAGGTGCGGCCTCACCAGGGCTGAGTACAGGGGCACAATCACTTCCCTACTCCTGCTGGCCACACTATTTCTGATACAGGCCAGGATGCTGTTGGCCTTCTTGGCCACCTGGGCACACTGCCGGCTCATGTTCAGCTGACTAGCTGACTGTCGACCAAGACCCCCAGGTCCTTTTCCACTGTGTAGCTCTCCAGCCACTCCTCCCCAAGACTGCATTGTTGCATGGGGTTGTTGTGACCAAAGTGCAGGACCTGGCACTTGGCTTTCTTAAACCTCATACAGTTGACCTCAGCCCATCGATCCAGCCTGTCCAGATCCCTCTGCAGAGCCCTCCTGCCCTCCAGCAGATCAACACTCCCACCCAACTTGGTGTCATCTGCAAACTTACTGAGGGAGCACTCAATTCCCTCATCCACATCATCAGTGAAGATATTGAACAAGACCGGCCCCAGGACCGAGCCCTGGGGAACACCGCTTGTGACCGGCCGCCAGCCGTATTTAACACCGTTCACCACAACTCTCTGGGCTCGGCCATCCAGCCAGTTCCTCACCCAGCAAAGAGTAAACCTGTCTAAGCCACAAGTCGCCAGTTTCTCCAGGAGAATGCTGTGGGAGACGCTGTCAAAGTCTTTACCAAGGTTCAGTTAGACAACATCCACGGCCTTTCCCTCATCCACTAGGCGGGTCACCTGGTCACAGAAGGAGATCAGGTTGGTCAAGCAGGACCTGCCTTTCATGAACCCGTGCTGGCTGGGCCTGATCCCTTGGTTGTCCTGCACGTCCTGTGAGCACCCTCAAGATGAACCGCTCCATAATCTTCCCCAGTACAGAGGTCAGGCTGACAGGCCTGTAGTTCCCCAGATCCTCCTTCTGGCCTGTCTTGTAGATGGGTGTCACACTGGCAAGCCTCCAGCTGTCTAGGACCTCCCCTGTTAACCAGGACTGATGGAAAGTGGCTTGGCAAGCTCCTCTGCCAGCTCCCTCAGTGCTCTTGGGTGGATCCCATCAGGCCCCATAGACTTGTGGGTGTTCAGGTGGCTTAGCAGGTCCTTAACTGCTTCCTCCTGGATTATGGGCAGTTTATTGTGCTCTCCATCCCCATCTTCCAGCTCAGGGGGCTGAATACCCTGTGGATACCTGGACTGGCTATTAAAGACTGAGGCAAAGAAGGCATTAAGTACCTCAGCCTTGTCCTCGTCCTTGGTGACAATGTTCCCCGTCACATCCAGTAAGGGTTCAAGATTGTTAAAAATAGTGTTCTTGTAAATGTGTTACACAACAGAGTGGAAACCAAGGTTCTGAATGTCAGGTGTTGTACTGACTGGTCATAATAACTTGAGTGACTTTATACACCTGCTACATAGCCAGGGTACAAGCTTGGTCCTGCACTTTACTATGTAACCATGTAGCCCAATAATACAGTACTGACACTGCCAGTAGCAGGCCATAAGCTTTGTACTGAGCTTGTAAGTCCTCAGTACAGAGGCTTGTCAGACCTGCTTTGTCTGAACTTGCTTATCTGCCTGTAGCTTTCTTTTACTTTTTTTAGCTGTGACAGCAATTTCTGTAATTCACCAAGTGCCTATAGTCAATTTGCTTTACTTTTGTTTATCTTTGCATGCTACAGTTGAAGCGTAAGATGGCAGTAACAAGCAGGTATTCCATGTAGAATGAGATATTTATGGCTCTGACATAACAATGTAGTATAGAGAAATACAGGCCTGGTACAATAACAGAGGCCTTGTGAAATGGAGGCACAAGATGCTGTGTAGAGGAGTCTCATGCGATGGGAAGAGAGGGGACACAGGATTGGCACTGGAGATTCCACAAGTGCCAACAAGTCTCCAGTGGTCAGTTAAAGAAATGCAGAGCCAGGAATGGGCACACCTGGTTTTAGGGGTAAACAAAGAGGACACATAAATAGTATTTGACATGTAAAATCCACCATATATAGTAAATTTGGATGTAACATGGAACTGTAAACCTGTTACAAACTGTACAAAAGCATGTTAGCCAGCATTTGAAAATTACCCTAAGCAAAAGAAAGGGAAAAAAACCCAAAAGACAGAAGAAAGAGAGAGGAAGAGAAGAAGAAGAAACCATCAACATTAACATCATAGTCCTCCCATTGAAGGACCCCAGATGCTGGCCACTCACTGTAGCAAACTCCACCACTAACACTAGTGTGAAACCACTCACCTCACAACCTAGAGAAGTAGAGAAAGGGTGAGCGTAACACATGGAAAAGTGCTAGAAACTAAGAAGAGAGTTACAATTTTAATTGTATTATTGCTATTATTGTGACTTTTTCTGCATGCATGCATATACCTGCATTATTATTCTTTCTTTTTCTGTAATAATTGTATCTAGACTATTAAGATTATACTAACAGTGAATTGTTGGCTTTAATTATATATTTATAAAGTGTACCTCCTTCTTGCCATTAAACAATATTTTGAATGCAACAACAATACCTTTGCATTGAAGTTTGTAAACTCCGTATGGGAAAAAAAATCTGTTCTATTCTTTATGCTTACTGAAGGGCTATAAAATCCTATTCCGAACAGAATATCAGCAATGATGGCATTGTTTGCATTAAAAGGTGTAAGATTCAATAAAGTGTGTAAAGCTCTAATTGATCCCATATTATATGCATAAAAGAGATTTGTAATTTGAAACGTTGAGCTGTGTACTTCTGGCTACTTATATTTTCCCTGCATTTTCTTTTCATCACAACAAGTTGCAGTTCTAGATTATTCACAGCATCTCTGACGTAGCAATATAAATGTCTATTTAAATTGAGTTCCTGGATCTATTTTATACTTGGCTGTCCACTCCATCTCTGTAATACACTTCAAATACAAAAGCAAAAAAAGCAAAATTCTAAACTGACAAAGGTGGGGTTAATGAATATTTCCCTTTCTTGTAGTTATGCGTATGTTTAGCCTAATTTTGAGGTTATTTATCAGATTCACATCCACAATACATGTTCCTTATCATGTATTGTCAGTGTTATGCTTCTGCTTATGGTCAAAAGCCTCTGTAAACAACTTCAAGTATTTTTATAAAACACAAATGTACTGTTAGCATTTTTCAGTTTTTATCTTTAAGTTTATTAGGATGTTAGTCAATCTCTTCAACACCTTTGTGAACTATGTTCTCGCTTGGTAAAATAAATCAAACAACATAAATTAATTTTCCAAAGAGAGGGAGAGAAATGGTGTGAGATATTTGAATTCAAAACTTCCCTGAACTTGTCAGATGAAAAGCATCCCACACAGAAAAAAGAAAATGGGCACAACATTTTTACAACTACCTATGAGAGTTATTTCTTCCTCATAGACAGGGACAAGGACAAAAAAAAAGATGAATGCAGAACAAAGCATTATGTTAATAGCAGTACATACAGATACAAACAAGAGGAAGGGGATAAAATAAGGTCAATCACATTGTAAATGTATCATTTATCACGTATGTATCACTAGTGATACTATGTATCACTATCACCTTCATCATCTATGAGCAGCTCCTTTCCGAAAAGGAATACTGGTAGTACAGGGCATTCCTAGCACGGAAAGAGGATGTTGTGTCTGGGAAACAGTCTGGAGCACAGGTTATTTTTTCCTCCCTCCTTCCAGTTGCAAGCAGTGACATGGGAAGAAACGGATGAGTCCAGTCTCTTAATGCATGGCTCAGTGACTGGTGCCACTGCCACAATTAGGGTTTTTTGATAATGGGACAGCCTACATGGCTTCCTGGTACCAGATGGGATTAATGTTTCTCAAAGTGGGAAGAGGGTCTTTGCTCACAAGCTACAGGGCATTATTGACAAGGCTTTAAACAAGACTCGAAGAAGGAGGGGGAGAATAGCAGGCTTACCCACAGCAAGCTGTGGGATGACACACCCAGGTTAGAGGGATGGGGTGCTAGCGAGGCCCCTCAGCCTGTTGCATGAGAGAAAGACCTCAAAGGACATAAAGGGGGCTCCCCTAAGAGGGTGACATGGCCGACAGCCCAGCTGAAGTGCCTCTACAGCAGTGCATGCAGCATCGGCAACAAACAGGAAGCCACCATGCTGCTAGAAAGCTACAACCTAGTTGCTACTACTGAAACTTGATGGGATGAATCCCATGACTGGAGTTAGTCAATAGGACCACCTGGAAAACTGCCCTTGGGGACAAGGCAGCAGAATAGAGCTGGCAGATCTTTAAGGACGCTTTCCATAGAGTGCAAGAGCTCTCGATCCCCAGGTGTAAGAAATCAGGAAAGGCAAGCAAGAGGCCGGCATGGGTGAGTCAAGACCTGCTGGTCAAACTAAAGGTCAGAAGGAAATGCACAGGCAGTGGAAGCAGGGACAGATGTCCTGGGATGAGTACAGGGACACTGCCTGGTTGTGTAGAGATGGGGTCAGGAAAGCCAACGCACAGCTGGAGCTCAGCTTGGCAAGGGATGCAAAGAATAATAGGAAGGGCTTCTACAGGCATGTTAGCCAGAAGAGGAAGGTCAAAGAGAGTGTACCCCCCTTGATACGCATGACTAACAGACTGGTAACAACAGATGAGGAGACGGCTGAGGTCCTCAGCGAATTCTTTGCCTCAGTCTTCATTGGCAGTCTCTCTTCCCACACCTCTCAAAGGGATGGCCTGCAAGATGGGGACTGGAGGAGCACTTTAAGAGTAGGTATAGTTTGAGACCAGCTGAGGAACCTGAACATGCACAAGCCTATGGGACCTGATGAGGTGCCTCCCAGAGTCCTGAGGGAACTGGCTGATGTAGTTGCCAAACCACTCTCCATGACATTTGAAAAGTCCTGGCAGTCAGGTGGTGTCCCTGGAGACTGGAAAAAGGGAAACATTGCACCCATTTTTAAAAAAAGTAGCAAGGAGGACCCTGGGAACTACCGACCCGTCAGCCTCACCTCTGTGCCTGGGAAGGTCATGGAACAGATCCTCCTAAAAGCTAAGCTAAGGCACATGGAGGACAGGGAGGTGATTCGAGACAGCCAGCATGGCTTCAGCAAGGACAAAGCCTGCCTGACCAACCTAGTGGCCTTCTAGGCTGGAGTGACCACATCAGTGGACAAGGGAAGAGCTACTGATATCATCTGTCTGGACTTCTGTAAGGCCTTCAGGATGGTCCCCCACAACACCCTTCTCTCTAAATTAAGAAGAGATATGGATTTGATGGGTGGACTGTTGGGTGGATGAGGAATTGGTTGGATGGTTGCATCCAGAGGGTAGTGGTCAACGGCTCAATGTCCAGGTGGAGATCAGTGACAAGCGGTGTCTCTCAGGGTTCTATATTGGGACCAGGACCCTTTAATATCTTCATCAATGACACAGACAGTGGGATTGACTTCACTGTCAGCATATTTGCAGACGACACTGAGTTGAGTGGTGTGGTTGACACACCATCCAGAGGGATCTGGACAAGCTTGAGGAATGGACCCCTGTGAAACTCATGAGGGTCAACAAGGCCAAGTGCAGGGTCCTGAACCTGGGTTGGGGCAATCCCCACTATCAATACAGGCTGGGGGATGAAGGGATTGCCAAGATGGACGTGAGGGTACCGGTGGAAGAAAAGCTGGACATGAGCTGGCAATGTGCACTCGCAGCCCAGAAGGCCAACCACATCCTGGGCTGCATCCAAAGAAGCATGGCCAGAAGGTCAAGGGAGGTGATTCTGCCCCTCTACTCCGTTCTGGTGAGACCCCTCCTGGAGTCCTGCGTACAGCTCTGGAGCCCTCAGCACAGAAAAGATATGGACCTATAGGAGAGGGTCCACAGGAGGGCCACCAAAATGATCAGAGGGATGGAACACATCTCCTCATGAAGAAAGGCTGAGAGTGTTGGGGTTGTTCAGCCTGGAGAAGAGGCTCCAGGGAGACCTTACTGCAGCCTTCCAGTCCTTAAATGGGGCCTATAAGAAATATGGGGACAGTCTTTTTAGCAGGGCCTGTAGCATTAGGACAAAGGGTAATGGTTTTAACTAAAAGAGGGTAAATTCAGACTAGACGTAAGGATGACATTTTTCACAATGAGAGTGGTGAAATACTGGGACAGGTGGCCCAGAAAGGTGGTAGATGTCCCATCCCTGAAAACATTCCAGGTCAGGTTGGACGGGGCTCTGAGCAGCCTGATCTAGTTGAAGATGTCCCTGCTCATTGCAGAGGGGTTGGACTAGATGACCTTAAAAGGTTCCTTTAAACCCAAACTGCTCTATGATTCTATGATTCTATGAACTGTGCGGGATTAGTCTATAGTGGCACACTCTCATTTTTCTTCACAAGTCAGGAGCCAGAGCAGCACACCTTGTGTCCTGATACTGTAGGTAGTTGAGTGCACTCCTGCATATGCATAAGTCTTCATGTATATGGGTTATTCCAGGATGAAGGTTCCTCTTTCTCTAAGACTGCTCTTAGTGTAGTTCTCTGCCTGAGCCCAAACCTTCATTGGTATTTAATATAGCAGGTTAACAGATCCCCTACATTTGGACAAATGAAAAAAAGAAACAAACTCCCCCCCCAAGGGCTGCAAACAATATTCAACACTACTTCATGAGGAAAATATGCATTCTCTGGAGGTCTTTTCCTGCCTGCTAAATTCAGGTGTCTGTAGCAATTTATAAATATTATAACTGTTCATAAAAAACCAGAAGAAAAAGAAATGGTCATTTACAGATATAAGTGTTAGTCATACAAAATAAGTGAAATCAGCTTGTCATTTTACATAACATATCCACATAGCTCTGTCTCACAAAAGCACCACAGCTGTTCTGTAGGTTAGTTACGGCTTATTCAGACAGGCAGTTAAGCAGTCATCTCTAATTCCTCTCAAATATCTGGATTTAATCCCTGATTATGTATGGATACTATTTGTTTTCAAAATACATTTTCACAGTCTTAACAGAGACCATATTTCTGGTTTATTTTCTTTTCCATTGAGATTATATGTTCAGGTGCCATACTTGCAGTGGCTAGAAACTACACAAATAAACATCTGTGTATCTGTTTGCCACTTTCCTTTTTTTGCCTCTGCTTAATAGTTTGCTTGATATTAATTTTTTCTCCCAATATGTTACAAATTTCCTACCCAGGCTCGGACAGTTCAGCAAAGAAATCCATGTTAGGAAGAAATATTCATGGCTGTGGAGGTACATGAATGTTGCCACAAGCAAATGACAAGAGTGTTGGGATGACATTTTTCAGGAAAAAAAATCACAAAAGAAACTCCATTCTCATCTTGTCTCCATGAGCATATAGAGCATCACATAATTTACTATTCTCACATTTGCAGGTGATATAATGTACCTAGGCTGTGGTAGGAGCTACGACTTTGCACGTGAATGTTATTTTTCAGGTTTTGGATATATACAGCAATGTTTTTCTGTATTGTAAAGGAAGGTATTATGAAAATGGAAAAAAGAACTATTTCATCATATGATATCTGAATACAAATTAATTTTTTTAGACTACTGGTCTGTTGATTTTTACAGTTTACATTCAGAAAGCCTGAACTTTTTTCATGTGCTTTTTATACAACTATGTTCATGTTCTATATACATACGTCATATAAATGAGCAGCTACATCTCTTGATCTGTTACTATACTATTATCTTAAAGGCTGTAATTCTGTTAGATTTTGAAGTATAGGTTACTAATTTGAGTATTTCATGAAACACTAGCAATTTGAGTATTAATATTGTCCCCTAACTAGAAAATATAAAGTAGTAATGTTAATATGCTTTTGACATTTTGATATGTTCTGTGACTAAATATTTATATTTGAAGAATACAAAAGATAATACAAAAAGAGAATTTTCTTTGGTTGATTTTGTCATGCGTTGGTGACCCCTGAAGTTTGTATCATAAAAACCCCAGAGTGGCTGTATTACCCATGCATACTGTGCAAGGGGAAAAATATTACTGTGAAATGTCTTGAGGACATTTGTAAAGAAAGTTAATTCTTTTCACTATTATTGGAATCTGTTAGCACATGAAGTCTTCCCCACTTTCCCCTCTCCCCCCTTTCCCACTGTGATGTATGAAACCTATACAGCTGCACACAGAATTTCAGATGAATGGTCAGCAGTGGACACATGACAATTTGGTCGTTTTGGACTCCTTCCAGAATTCCAAATACCTATTTAATTACACTGCAGTTGTCTACAGCAATTCCCTTTCCTCTGTTGTACCAAAACTTGTGACATACAAGATTACCGTATTTGAGTTTTCAATGGAAAAGAATCAGAAAAATACAAGGGAAAGGTAAAGTGCATGAGTGGAGATTCTGTCTAGTTCTGGGCTCTCCAGTACAAGACAGATATGGACATACTGGAGCAAGTCCAGCAAAGGGCAGTGGAGATCATTAAGAAACTGGAGCATGTGTGATACGAGGAGAGGCTGAAAGAACTGGGATTGTTTAGCCTAGAGAAGATAAAGCTCAGGGGGATCTTATCAATGTGTATAAAATACCTCCCGGGATGGAGTAAAGAAGACAGAGCCAGGCACTTCTTTGTAATGTCCAGTGACAGGAAAAGAGGCAATGGTCACACACCAAACCATCAGAAATTACATTTGAACATAAGAAAAATCTTTTTTACTGTGAGGGCTGGACTAGATGATCTCCACGGGCCTCTTCCAACATAAGTAATTTTTCCAACATAAGTGAATTTGTGGTTCTATGGTGAAAATAAACCGAAATCCAGCAACAGTCATGCACAACTACTGGAATATTCAGAATTTAATTTAGAACCAAGTTATTTCATCCCCAAATAAAATAAAAAATTATATATTGGTTCTGTATTTTAAAAGTTAATCGCAAGATCATGCAGAATAAATATTTACTGTAAATCTTCAAGACATTTTCCATAATTTGATGTAATTATGGACATGTAAAATTGACCAGTTAGTATTCTGTAGCTGAAATGTCATTCTTGCCCATTACTGAAATGTCACTCTTGGAGACATGTTTGAGTCATACAATAAAAAAATGTTTTGTAACTTTGTGTTATGATTACATATAAGAGTCGTAAAAGAATGCTACTGCAGAGAGAAACTGGTATATTTTAATCTGGAAAATAAATATAGGATTTGCAGTTCTAAATGACTACAGTTCAAGTAATATTGCAGTACAAGATGGACAGCTGAGAAAAATCAAATTGGCGAATAAATTTTTCCATTCCACCAAAAAATATGTTCTCAATAAAATGTTTCTATTTTGCAAAATTGCTTTTAAACTCAGGTTTTATTTTTAGAACCCTTTCAATTATAGATTCCATGTTTTTTGTAATACTTAACAAATTGTAAGTCTTATCCAAACTGTGCTCATTAAAAAAAGCATATGAGTTATCAGCTCAGTGAACATCACACTGTTTTGTAACTGATTTTTTCAATATATTTTTAACGTGGGCAAGGTGCATTGTTAGTCAAGAGTCATTTTGTTTTAAAGGTATGTTCTTTTAATTAGAGTAGGGTGAGCTAAATTGCAGTATTAAGTGGGATTCCTTGACAGGGGAGATACACATAGGTAACAAAAGAAAAAAACAAGTCCTTCTTCAGCACTCTTCTTGAGAGTGAAATAGACAAGGTTTCTCCAAAAACTAGCCTCCAGATTATATTGGGTTCTTGAATTTGGTAAGTCAATCTTTTTCAGCCTTATATATAGCAGAATCATAGCATTTCCACAATCCTGTGATCCTTCATATCCTTCAAGAACAGCCAAGTTACTTGCTAAATATGTTCATTACCAGCAAGTTCTAGCTGATTTCTTAATATTACTTCATAATTGCTGGATTTTCTATCATTGAATCACTGGG
Organism: Phaethon aethereus; assembly: GCF_964289735.1. Classification (NCBI taxonomy): domain Eukaryota; kingdom Metazoa; phylum Chordata; class Aves; order Phaethontiformes; family Phaethontidae; genus Phaethon; species Phaethon aethereus. The sequence goes on along the minus strand of NC_138582.1, from coordinate 88,828,768 downwards.
CAGGAAGTGATACGCTGGCATATTTGAAGGCGTTTTGGATGTTAAATACAGAACACTGTTTTGTTTTCTTAAATATTAATTACTGCATAGTGTTCTATTTGTTTTGTAATGAGAAACCACACTGTGATAAGTGACTATTTTTCCTTTTGCTCCTCACCAAGAAAAGTAGAAAGAGTGCCAACTCAAAGGGCAAACAATTCAGTAAGCTCTTGAGAAGAAATTCAGCTATTCTGAACTCTGAAATGAAGTTAGGTCACCTGAATGGAAGCTTAGGGAACCCAAGTAAGAGGGAACTTGAGACACAAAAGGTCTCTGGTAAGTCCTTCAAGATCTATGTAGGTTTCAAGATTTTGAAAGCTGCAATTACTAAAGCTTCATTCATCCTGTATGAAAGAAAATCACCAGGACATGGGTCCAGCAGGATAACATGCCCATTATCTTCACTGCCTTTAATTTTGTTCATATGCCAAAGTCATCCACTCAGTCCCATCTATGGGCCTCCTAGATCCAGAGTGAGGGCAATGAAGAATGAAGACGAGACAGTACTGAAGAAGACAAAATGACAACTACCTTAGACACAGATGTGTCCTACAGAGGATGTCCTGCATCTGTGCTCCCTTAATTACCACAAAAGGGTAGTCAAAGGAGAGCTGCCTATTGCAATACTTTAGAGTAGTCCCTGGGACAGTCTAAGTCTTTGCCTAAGCTAGGAAATTCTTCAAAAGAGAAGTAATTATCATATACCAAAACTGTGCCAAGGCCTGATTTACCATTTTAACATAGTTGCCAGTTTAATTACACTCTAGTACCTGGGAATGTTTAATCTACTAATATAGATGCAGCCTTAGAGGTTATTCATAGAGTGTAAGGAGGGCACAAATCGACACAAGACACAAATTTGCCAACAAGTGGTTGAACATCAGAAACAAGAATTCAGGGACATTCAAGTAAGATGTAAGGGGCATTAAAGGCTACATGCACAGTTTATAAAACACACAAGGCTCAATTAAATTAAAAGAATAATTTTTTTTAACATGGAAGTATAATTCGTTCACCACAGGAATCTGAACTCCTTCCTATGCTTCCTCCACAAATAACTTCTGTTGGTTATTGTTTGGAATTAACATTCAGCTACAACCAAATTTTAAACAGGTATTAGAAAGAGTAGATCAAATATGTCACATATTGTTCATTTCAATGTAAGAGGCAGAGACAAATAATTCGTTCATCAAATTACCAACAGCATGTGGTGGCATTGTGGAGAATTTAAAAATCTACCCATTTTCATCATTACTTTTGGTCATAAAAAACCTATAGTGTCCAAGATCTACCTCCATAGCATTTTTAGCTTAACTGGCTGATCAAAGTATGAAATCATAAGCCAGATAAGATGAACTCATTGAACAATGATGTTCACTGTTTCTTTTATTTATAATGCAAGTACTTAAACTGTTGCTTATACACTGTCTTGCTTCCAATGGACTATACTTATACTTACATATTCAGTATCTCAGGATAGGAACTTGCATTGTCAACAATTCCGTTTAGCTCTATTCAAATTATTAGTAAAACTACACCCTCCTATAGTAATTATACCAGAGAACATTGCATTCTGGTAATCAGCATCTGCATGACTAAGGCCTGATGGTGTCAAAAATACATGTCAGCACTCACAAATAAATCAGTTTAATAGCTGGCTGGTATCTTTTTAAAAAATAACAAAGCAAGTTCGTATCTGACTAGGACATTGATCCCAGAAGAGAACATAATATATTTGAAATAAAAATGCTTAAAATTATGGACAGTATGGTGGATTAAAACAATACAATGACCATATAGGGACTCCTTGTGACCATAGGGCGAGTGTATCTTTTTTCTTATGTTTTTATATATATGTGCATGAAGGTGTTAAGACTGTATACGTTCAGGCTCCGTATGGATTTTAAAGGTGTTAAGAAACCTTATTTCCCAATGATTTCAGATTCCATTTTGGATTAGCCTGACACATACAAGAAAAAAGTTTAGTACTGTCCCTAGAGTGCATTTTTAGAGCTACATGTGTAACAACTATTCTTAAATTTACTAACAGACTGTGGAAATGTATGGTATGCACACAAAATCTTTTTAGGTACAGCATGATGTAGAAGATGATAGGTGAACATGGAAAGCCTTACACAGAGTATACCCTTCTGAAAAGCAAGGGCCTCAAGTGGGATTTTAAATCACAAATTGCTGAAAAACACAAAGGAAAAGGAAAAGGAAAAGGAAAAGGAAACAAATCAGTCACATAGGTAATCTTGCTTTTAATAGACTTTAACATATACTATATATCAGCTGAAATGCAAAGGAAAATATGAGATCTCTATGCAGTCCAAATGACTGGGCAATAATCATAATCGATCAATCAATCAATCAATCAATCATTCAAGGCTAGGTATGTAACTATTGAGAGAGGTCAGATACATATAAGGTTGCTTTTACATACTGCCAAATACATTGATGCTTTGGGCAAAATCAGACATGTACAAATCATGACATATTTCAGGCAATGTGACAAAAGTATTTGTTTCTTTTTGTTCCAGAGTGCATATAAATAAAACTGCCTGTGTTTTACTTCAAACCCATTGTAATTTTTTACATTGTTAAAAACCTCTAGTTGTTCCTCCCTAAAGAATGTTTAGTTAGATGGTTTAGGTGAGCAAAGTATAGTTAATGGTATTTTTTTTCCCCATATGTGCATAGAGTTGTGTTCAAGGAAATTTTTTAAAAAAATGAATCCAATGGGAAAGCTCACCTTCCAGTTCAGGTTTATTTCTATTTCCTGATATGTTTAGAAAATAATAAACAGCTTCTACTCTTTACCACTGTGAACAGCATTGGTTGCCAGAGCTACAGCAAAAGTAGAGCAAGAGATGTGTGAAAAAAGCACCAATTTCCTCAACTGCTTCTGCTGACCTCAAAGAAGAGCTGCAGGTTTGCAATGGTAAGATGAATGTCAACAATAGCTGTAAGAAGCTTCAAAAGAAAGAGTCAAGGAGCAATTTATGGCCCAAATTGCTTGCAATTATTTCTGCTAGCCAACATGTACAGAAAGGTTTCTTGTCAGCTCCCTAGGAATTGCTTCCAAGCTATTAATTTCATTTTTCCACCCTGTATAACCCATTTTCCATTCTTTTCTTCACCTGACACTGATGGGACATTAGAAGAACTAACATACAACATCCCCCCCGCCTCCGCCCCCAATCTTCTTGTTTCTGCCCCTGGAGTAAAAAAAACGAAATGCCATCACTATTATTTTCTGTGTTAGAAAGTAGAAGAGGAAAGTATTGAAAAGGAAGAATCAGGTTTTTCATCTGTGGGCTGTGGTGGATATAGGGGGTCAATATAGTGTTATAATAGTCTAGAATGAAAGCAAGCCAAGAGTGAATGTGCAGATGGACTATAAAATAGAGAGTGGTAGGTCCAACGTGAAGAACAGATGTTACAAGAGTGCAAAACAAAGCACTGGGGACATCAGTGGTAGACAAAACTGAGAGAAGAATAGCTATTACAAACACAGCTTAAGTTAAAGGGACAGGGAAAAAAGAGGGAAATAAATAATGGCAATGCGATAAAAGGCAACGAGGTAGAGAAAAGCAGCAAAGACAAACAAAAGAGTAGTTGCGTTTCAGACAGCAGGTAGAGTCAAGGCAGGCAGAGTTCAGCACTATGGCCATCCAAGCCTTTGCTCTAACTGGAAGTATGTTTGTTAGAGTTTTAACTTTAGGCAAGACCAAGAATTGAAACAAGCTACTTTATGTCCTGTAAGAAGACTGGGCTCAAGATCTTAGGCAGCTTCCCTTAAGTAAGTAGTAGAAAAGGACGAAAGCCAGTTTTAGGCTAGGGTTGAAAAGTTCCAATTTAAGACTAAATCTAGTTCTCCCACAATTCAAAACAGGGGGCGACCAATTTTTTTTAGTATTCTTTTGGGCTCTTGGTTTAGTTCTACTGCAAGTAGCATTAATCTGCTGTAGGTTTCAAAATGAAAAGTATTCAGCTGCCAGTCCCAGCTTTGGGTTTAACACTATCTGGGCTGAACATAGAAATGTTGTTACTGACAGGATGGTCCTAGAAAATACTTTATGTAAAAGTCATTTTACAGTAAGGTTGGATTTACTCTTCTGATCTAGTGCAGAACAGTTTGACATCAAGCACAGTTGCTGGCGGGAAAGAAAAGCACAGAGAAAATGGAAACAGGGAAAACATTCATGCTGTGTTTTACAGGGAAACTTCAAACTGCTATCAGATAGCACTGGGGCTGTATTAGCTCCAAACTCAGAGGTTTTGTGCTCTAACTAGTACTGAAGACTGGTATCTTTACCAAAGGAGGTGAAAAAAAAAGTGACATGACTGGGTAAAGACAGGGAATGCCTGAAATTCAGCAGCTGGCTGCTGCTGTGGCAGCTGAGCTTCAAGAGCAGGGAAATGCAGTTAGCATAATCAGATCGAGCCATCACTAACAAGTAACCTTGTCTACAGGAGTCTGCATGGTTAGCTAAAAAGCAAACAGTCCCTGGATTAGCATTTCACTAGGCAGTCTTTATCCTGCTAGCAGAAGCCAGTGGTCTTGGGTGAATTCTTTTTTTGTCACTATCATTTCTGTCTTTGCCATCCCATAACATATCTCTTTTGAGCAGTTGCCATCCCCATTTTTTATTCACTTAAGCTTCTGTTTTTGCTGAGAGGTAATATAGCACTGTCTGCCTATGCCTCACCCTGCCACAGAGCACATTTCTGCCTCTGGTAGATGTCACTTCTTAGTAAAAACGAAGCCCCATGCTCAGCTGCATCTTTTCAGAACTCTCTATGTGACAAGTCAGGCTGGAGACAGTGCTCATTGAAAAGGCAGGCAAATGGAGCAGATACTTACGCCCAACAGCAGTATGTAATGGTCTTTTCCCTAGTTAATTCAGATCCTTCCTTGCATGTCTATGGATATCCACCACGCTGCCTTGCATGTACTGGAACTTATTTGCAAGGTGCCCTGAAATTGCAACAAAGGCTCGAGCAGGGAGTTCAAGCACTCTTTAGTACTACAGCAGTACTGCTACAATGCAATACAATCAACAGAGCAACATACTGCAAGACTTCAATATTGGTTTTTGATGATAAAGAACACAGATCAACTCCCAGGAATAATTCTATAAAATTACTATGATACCATTATGGCAAATATTACTTCCAACTAGTGACCCCTAGGTATAATCCCTATTTCTCACTGTAAATTAATTTTATTAAAGAGTTCATTCTAAAAAGAAGGAATCTGCCATCGTAGACTATGTAAACAAAGATCAAGTCACTGTGTGGTAGATAAGACTTGGATTAAACTCTCAGGCAACTAGTCTTTGCCAATGGTAGTTATTAAAAACAAGCACAAAGAAATGAGCATTAACTAGAAGAACGTATGGTAAAATAAAACAGGTCATTACCAACAAAGTTTTCTAAAAATTCGCTTTTTCTGTGGGTGCAAAGTCTATTTCTTAAAAGGATAATAACAGTAAACAATGGAAACATGATATACGTATAAAAATATTCATGAAATAAGTGAAAGTCATATGTACTTTCTTGTGCAAAAGTTTAATGTGAATGTCTGAAGTAATGACAACCATTTTGAAAATTAACATGAACCACCTGAAAAGAAAGTCAGCCACAAGGGTGCAGTGAAATAAATGTGAGGTGCCTTAAATATTTTTGTGCTGACAGCCATAAATCTTATGTACAACTTCTAGGCAGTTAGTGGCATTTGTTAATATAGAAAAACAGAATCATAGAATAGTTTGGGTTGGAAGAGACCATTAAAGGTCATCTAGCCCAATCCCCCTGCAGTGAGCAGGGACATCTTCAACCAGACCAGGTTGCTCAGAGCCCCGTCCAACCTGACCTGGAATGTTGCCAGGGATGGGGCATCTACCACCTCTCTGGGCCACCTGTTCCAGTGTCTCACCACCCTCATTGTGAAAAATGTCATCCTTATGTCTAGTCTGAATTTACCCTCTTTCAGTTTAAAACCATGACCCTTTGTCCTATTGCAACAGGCCCTGCTAAAAAGTCTGTCCCCATCTTTCTTATAAGCCCCATTTAAGTACTGGAAGGCTGCAATAAGGTCTCCTTAGAGTCTTCTCTTCTCCAGGAACACAGATTGCTAGATGTTTTGGAATTTGGGAAATCAACACCCTTCCAGATTCTTAAGTGTTCACAAGACAATTCATTAGCAATTATGTCTGCCTTCAGTGTCATTTAGCAATCCCAGCAAAACTTATTATATAAAAAAAATAAAAACTCTCATTACTTTCAAGACAAGTAGAGGTCCTCAAAATTTTTCTGAGAACAGTAAAATCCTTATACCAGTTAAAGTCTAACCCCAAAGGTTGTTCAGTATTTGGCTTTTCATTTTATTAACATTCTGTAATAAATGTTCAAGGAAGTATTTATATTTGCCTAAGGTTCACTTTATTTGGAATCCTCTCTCATACCAGATTTGACCTTCACAAATTCGGTGCTATAAGGGGTGACCTTTAGATTAGTCTCCCGTGTAAAGAAATGACTATGTTATCTGATGCTTTTCATTCTGCAAGTTACTGAACCAAAATATATGAATAATTTTAAATATCTATTATAAATATCCCATTTTGTTAATGTGTTCTAAGAAAAATAACGTGTTTTCTAATATATTCAATGTCCCCAGTGTATTTTTCATTGTTTATTTCTTAATAACCTCAAAAAATTTAAAACTTTTAGTTATACACAGACTTTTTTCCTGTGTTTACCAGAAATATGAGCACACTTGGAGTGAAAGGAAGAGTTTCATGAACGTAAGTTCAACTTAAGTATTTTTCTGTTCCATTAATAATTCAGTAGCATTTCATTATAAACATATTCAGATGCCAAACAACATGGAAAACAAAAACTAGTCTGAGAAATGTGCACATGTTGCTGTTGAGTCAAACGCTGGCAATAATAACACAATGACATATTTTGAGTGTGTTCTTTAAAAAATGTCATTTTAGAAATGTTGCAGTTCCAAAATATGAAAAATTAACAGACATAAGTTGAACAAAAGTGATTCTGAGTTGATACAAGGAAAAAAAAATTTAGCCTGTGGAGAATGATGTGTTGGAGGTGGTTGCCCACACAGGCCATGTAGTCTCCATCCCTTTCAAGATTTTCAAGACTCAGATGGACAAAGCCCCAGGCAACCTTGTCTGACCCCATAGCTGACCCTGCTTTTAGCAGAAGACTGGATAAGAGACCTCCTGAGGTCCCTTCCAGGCTGAGTTACCCTTTGGTCTAAGAAAGTTGTTCCTATTGCCCTATTGTTTTTGTTCCTATTGTTTTGTCTACTGGTGATAAACCATCAAGTATAAAGATCCAGTTTATATCTCTACTCAGATGAGCTCCACTCTATGATTAAACATCATTGGTTTAGGAAACTGGATGGAAACTGCATTGTATATGTGTACCTCTGTGAGTATGAATACATAAGGTTTTCAGAATGTATATGTTTGAGACTGAAATACCATGAACTAATAATTTCCCACAATATTTAAAGCTGTCATTAAAGTACTGTAACCAAAGCTCAGTGAACAAGAAACACAAGGAAAATAATTAATTATATTGGGTTAACCATAAAGGTTACTATTCTGTAGCTGGACTCAGACAGTGAACAATAGTTCACTCTGGTCTTTATTTTATATACATTTTGTTAATTTATGTTACAGTCATGCACCATAGCCACTATATAAACTAAAAATAAATATTATGCAATGATTCTTAAGTATACATAGATACTATGCAGCATCTTTGTTTTGTACATACGCTTAAAGTGTAGGTGAATGTATCACAATGAATCTCAGGAGTCATTTTTATGTTTAACACAATTTCAGTCTTACCACTACAAAACGAACATTAACTTCTCTAACCTATTTTCATATATATATTAAGTGTAAAATATCTTACCTTTTCTGTTCAAGAATCTTAAGACAATAAGAACAAGTTTACCACTGTAATTGCTTATTCATCCTACAACGTCTTTAAACCCCAGCCACCTGAGGTCATCAGTTCTGGGACAGTGTGACTCTCAGACTGCAACCTTCTGAGGACCTAAAGTAACAGGAAGCAAACTCATTCATTTTGTCAGATACATCCAAAATAATTTCTGTGTAATACTGTGTTAAGCCCTGTCTCTTTCATGCTGTACTTTGGGTTTGATTATTTTTTCTTTTTTCTTTGTTTTCTTTTTCTTGCTTGCTTGCTTTCCTGTCTTTTTTTCCTTTGCCTCATTTCTGGTATCTTCTTTGTCTCATTACAAGTTGAACACAATATCCAAGACGTGTCACTCACAGGACGAAAATATTCATGTGTCAACCCCTTGAAAACACCTCACAAAGAACAAGATGACAAAGTTTGTGTCTACGAGAACCATATTGTTTGTGTATAGAAAGATTTTACCTCTCAGTATCACCTTAAAGTTGCTGAGAATACCTGATACCAATGACATACCATATGCAAAACACTAGGGCAAATTTGGTCCTTCCCAATGAGGCTTGACAGATACAAGCATTTTTTTCTGTTTACCTTTTTGACAAATATTTTAATGTGTCTCTGAATTTTTTCCATCTTTTGGCTCTGTAAAACTTTGTTCATTCTGCTGAAGAGACCAATGGTCACTGGCAAAAACCAGCTTTTTGGTTCAAATAAATCACTACTGTAATTTTACTGTCACAGTTCTATAAATCAGCTTCAAAGACTGCATGTGAAGACACTACACAGTAATACATATATTGGTATTGTAGTTCTTTATTATAAATAAAAATCTAGGAATTAGAATGAATAAATAAAAAAGCACATCATTATTGATATATTTGGTTAATTGATAATGTTACTAATATTTTATTTAATTAGCTTGGAGCAGTCTCTAAAATATACTTTCCTGGCCAGAAAATATTACAGAAAATAATTGCCTTAAATTTAGTTTGAAAACATGTTTTGGGCAGCAGTCCTACTAAGAACTAGCTATGCTGAGAATCATGAAAGCCTCTATCTGACCAAGGTTTTTTTACGAATAAGAAAAGTATAAAATGTTTAGTTCTGTTTAAAGAAGAAAAAGTATGAACTTTTGTTACCACTCTTTTTGTCCACTACTTGCCCCCTGCCCTTTCATAGACTTAGTAATTCAACCACTGTGGATATTTCTTTGCTTTTGAGAATAACCATTATTCTAAATTCATCTTCCTATTCAGCTGATGGAATCCAATCTCCCACCACACCTTTAATTAAAAATTCCAAAAAAATTAGAAATTTAATTAAAAATTAATTAAAAAATGTTGTGTCATTATTATGCTGTCCAGAAAATTGAGCAAAACTACAAAGCAATTTAAAAAAAAAAGTTTGGGTTTTTTTTAATTCCTATAACTGTAACTATTCCTGTATGGATAGACTGTGGCACTAAGGTAGACAAAGATGTTTAACAAACACAACAATAGAACACTTTTTGTTATATTTATACTGAATTATAATAAGAAAGTATGGTACATCTAGCTTTTCTGAAAAAATAAAAGGGATTTTTCTTGGTGTATGCATATGGAGAAATATCAGTGCTATGGGTGTTGATATGAAGGAAACTATTTTGTTTCTCATGGTGCTTTCAAAGGATACTAAGCCTTTCAGAAGTTTGTTCCATTTTTAAGAACAGAATGAGTGAATGAAGTTCAAGGACCATTGTATGTTAGAGATTTATAAATGGTGGCCCAGCAAACATGGATATTCTACAAATCACTTATGTAGTACAACTAGGGAGCTTCCTTATCTTGCTGTTTCTCTTTGCTTTAAGGAACATTATAGGCAAAGAAAATAAAATGTACTAAAGACATTTTGAGTATGAGCTTTTCATGCATCAGTTGCTATGATTGCCAGAGGATGCTGTGAGATGGTAAAATGACCAGAAAAGGTACCTAAGTAAAGAGAATCTCTCTCTTAGGACATGGTTTTAACATCCTGAGAGCTCAGAAACCTCTTTTAACTGTTAAAATAGCATCCCTACCTACTCCCACATTAATGGAGACCTTCTGCCTTGCACTTGTCAAAAACAAATAGGCCATAAAAAAAGTGTCAGCAACTTTAAGAATACAGAGTAACAAAATCATATTTATCTAAAATTATGTCAAATCTCTGCTGCTACTTACAGAAACTTTATCATGTTCCTTTACTATATAGTTCTACGCTGAAAGGGTCAACAATGAGTGTATGAACTTTCTGCCTTGTTATGATCTTTCAGTAAGAAAACTCTCTGGGCTTGTTTTAAATTCCAAAGAGAATTTCCCAGACAGGTGAAATCAACTGAAGAATATAAATTGAAACCTACGTTGTAGAGATACCTTGGGGTTTCACGTGGGTAATGAAGTGAAGTAGAAAGCTCCTGTGTTCTGCTTGCAAGTGTAACTGAACTGTAAAGAAAGGTGTGATATAGATCTGAAACACTAATCTAGATGGAAATCTAGATAGAAATACTAATGATGGCAGTCAAGTCAGGCTTCTTTCTCTACCCAGTATGCCATTAGCTTGTACAACAGACAATGGAATAGAACAGAATAGTTTTGGATGGAAAGGACCTTGAAAGGTCATCTAGCCCAATCCCCCATAATGAGCAGGGACATCTGCAACTAGATCAGGTTGCTCAGAGCCCCGTCCAACCTGACCTGGAATGTTGCCAGGGATGGGGCATCTACCACCTCTCCAGGCAACCTGTGCCAGTGTTTCACCACCCCCATTGTGAAAAATTTCATCCTTATACCTAGTCGAACCCTATCCTCTTTCAGTTTAAAACCATTAACCCTTCTCCTATTTCTACAGGCCCTACTGAAAGGTCTGTCCCCATCTTTCTCATCCCCATCTTTCACCACCACTCTCCCTTCAAGTGCTAGAAGGCTGCAATAAGGTCTCCCTGAAGCCTTCTCTTCTCCAGGCTGAACAATCCCAACTCACTTGGCCTGTCCTCACAGGAGATCTGTTCCATCCCTCTAATCATTTTGGTGGCCCTCCTCTCCTACAGGTCCATGTCTTTTCTGTGCTGAGGGCTCCAGAGCTGGACGCAGGACTCCAGGTGGGGTCTCACCAGAGCGGAGTAGAGGGGCAGAATCACCTCCCTTGACCTGCTGGCCATGCTTCTTTGGATGAAACCCAGGATGTGGTTGGCCTTTCGGGCTGCGAGTGCACATTGCCAGCTCATGTCCAGCTTTTCATCCACCACTACCCCCAAGTCCTTCTCAGCAAGGCTGCTCTCAGTCCCTTCATTCCCCAGTGGGGGTTGCCCCAACCCAGGTTCAGGACCCTGCATTTGGCCTTGTTGACCTTCATGAGGTTCACAGGGGCCCATTCCTCGAGCTTGTCCAGATCCCTCTGGATGGCATCCCATCCCTCAGGCATGTCAACCACAGCACTCAGCTTGGCGTCACCTGCAAACTTGCTGACAGTGAAGTCAATCCCACTGTCTAGGTCATTTATAAAGATATTAAAGAACCCTGGTCCCGATACAGAACCCCGAGGGACACTGTTCGTCACTGATCTCCACCTGGATATTGAGCCGTTGACCACTACACTCTGGATGCAACCATCCAACCAATTCCTCATCCACCCAACAGTCCACCCATCAAATCCGTATCTCCCTAATTTAGAGAGAAGGGTGTTGTGGGGGACCATCCTGAAGGCCTTACAGAAGTCCAGACAGATGATATCAGTAGCTCTTCCCTTGTCCACTGATGTGGTCACTCCAGCCTAGAAGGCCACTAGGTTGGTCCGGCGGCATTTGCCCTTGCTAAAGCCATGCTGGCTGTCTCAAATCACCTCCCTGTCCTCCATGTGCTGTAGCATAGCTTCTAGGAGGATCTGTTCCACGACATTCCCAGGCACAGAGGTGAGGCTGACGGGTCGGTAGTTCCCAGGGTCCTCCTTGCTACCTTTTATAAAAATGGGTGCAATGTTTCCCTTTTTCCAGTCTCCAGGGACACCACCTGACTGCCAGGACTTTTCAAATGTCATGGAGAGTGGTTTGGCAACTACATCAGCCAGTTCCCTCAGGACTCTGGGAGGCACCTCATCAGGTCCCATAGGCTTGTGCATGTTCAGGTTCCTCAGGTGGTCTCAAACCTGACCTGCTCTTACAGTGGGAGGGACTTTGCTCCTCCAGTCCCCATCTTGCAGGCCATCCCTTTGAGAGGTGTGGGAAGAGAGACTGCCAATGAAGACTGAGGCAAAGAATTCACTGAGGACCTCAGCCGTCTCCTCATCTGTTGTTACCAGTCTGTTAGTCATGCGTATCAAGGGGGGTACACTCTCTTTGACCTTCCTCTTCTGGCTAACATGCCTGTAGAAGCCCTTCCTATTATTCTTTGCATCCCTTGCCAAGTTGAGCTCCAGCCGTGCGTTGGCTTTCCTGACCCCATCTCTACACAACCAGGCAGTGTCCCTGTACTCATCCCAGGACATCTGTCCCTGCTTCCACTGCCTGTGCATTTCCTTCTGACCTTTAGTTTGATCAGCAGGTCTTGACTCACCCATGCCGGCCTCTTGCTTGCCTTTCCTGATTTCTTACACCTGGGGATCGAGAGCTCTTGCACTCTATGGAAAGCATCCTTAAAGATCTGCCAGCTCTGTTCTTCTCCCTTGTCCCTGAGGGCAGTTTCCCAGGGGGTCCTTTTGTCTTACTTCCTAAAGAGTTGCAAGTTTGCTTTCCTAAAATTCAGGGTCCTGACTTTACTCTTTGCCTGCCCTATATCCCTCAGTGCTGCAAACTCTACCAGTGCATGATCGCTGCAGCCCAGGCTGCCTCCAATCTTGATGTCACCAATTAGCTCACTTGCACTGGTGACCAACAGGTCCAGTATGGCCTCCCCTCTGGTAGGGCTGTCTATTGCCTGGCATAGGCAGTTATCCTCCCTGCACTCCACGAGTCTCCTGGATTGCCTACAGCTCACTGTGCTACTTTTCCAGCAGATGTTGGGGTGGCTGAAGTCCCCCAGCAGGATAAGAGCCTGCAAGCATGATGTCTCCTGTAGCTGGAGTAAGAAAGCTTCATCAATGGACTCCCCTTGATCATGGGGCCTGTAGTAGACACTAACCACAAGATTCACTTTGTTGCCTCGGTCCCTGCTTCTTACCATAAGCTTTCAGCCTGCTCGTGGCTGTTCCTGAGACAACTCTTCACAGTCTATCCATTTCTTGACATAGCGGGCAATGTCTCCACCCTGCCTTCCTCTCCTGTCCCTTCTGAACAGCCTGTAGCCATCGACAGCCACACTCCAGTCACGGGATTTGTCCCATCAAGTTTCAGTAGTAGCAACTAGATTGTAGCTTTCTAGCAGCATGGTGGCTTCCAGCTCCCCCTGTTTGTTGTCCATGCTGCATGCACTGGTGTAGAGGCACTTCAGCTGGGCTGTCGGCCATGTCACCCTCTTAGGGGAGCCCCCTTTAGGTCCTTTGAGGTCTTTCTCTCATGCAACAGGCTGAGGGGCCTCGCTAGCACCCCATCCCTCTAACCTGGGTGTGTCATCCCACAGCTTGCTGTGGGTAAGCCTGCTATTCTCCCCCTCCTTCTTCGAGTCTTGTTTAAAGCCTTGCCAATAATCCCCTGTAGCTTGTGAGCAAAGATCCTCTTCCCACTTTGAGAATCATTAATCCCATCTGATGCCAGCAAGCCAGGTGCCATGTAGGCTGTCCCATTATCAAAAAACCCCAAATTGCGGCAGTGGCACCAGTCACTGAGCCATGCATTAAGAGACTGGACCCATCTGTTTCTTCTCATGTCACTGCTTGCAACTGGAAGGAGGGAGGAAAAAATAACCTGTGCTCCAAATTCTCTTGCCAACCGTCCCAAGGCCCTGAAGTGTCTTTTGATTGCCCTTGGACTATGAGTTGCAGCTTCACTGACACCCACATGGATGAGCAGTAGTGGTTAATGGTCCGAGCGCTGCACCTTCAGTTCCCCTCAGAAGGGAACGGCCTATAACTAGAACCCATCTTTTCTTCTTCATGGGAATGGTCATGGTGCAGGTGGTAGGCCTTTCTGACCTTGGCAGCACCTCCAGTGTAGCTGGACTGTCATCCACATCATTCATGGACTGTCTTTCCACATCCAGAGCCTCATACCTGTTGTACAGAGGCATCTGGGGAAGTGAGGTGGTCAAGGAGGGGGTTTGCCAACTGCCCCGAGCATGGAGTTGCCTCCATTTGCTCCTTCCCTTTAAGCTACTGCCTTCAGACTGGCCAGGAGAGCGTACAGGACTCTCTTGATCTTGTTTTTTTTCTGGTGGCTGTTCCTGCTTCTGTCTCAGGGACAGCAGAGCATGGTTCCTTGAGTTGATCTCTTTCTCTGACTCCCTGATGTTCCTTAACCTTTCTACCTCCTGTTGTACCTGTGCCACCAGGCTGAGCACATCATCCACCTGGTCACACCTCACACAGCTGTTCTCACTGCTGCCACCCATTACTGGTGAGAGGCTCTGGCACCGTCTGCAGCCTGAGACCTGGGTGGCTGCATGTTTCCATGGGAGCTCTGTCTTGGCTGCCACAGCCGTTCTGGTGAGTGCAGAGGACATGGCTTTCTGCTGTGTGGCTACCAGGCTTTCTGAGAGGGTGATGACCACCGATCTCACCTCTTGAGGTGGTGGGGCCACTACGCCCTCCCTGTGCGCCCTCCCACGTAAACTGCCATGACACGCCCTGGTCGCTGGCACTCTCCAGGATGCTTTTTGTAGGCGTGGGGGTGGGCTGCCATTGCTCTGGCAAGGTCCAGGCCTTGTCAGCCTCTTCCATGAGACTTCCTGGCTCCTGGCATGTCTCTCTGCTGCCCTGGCATTTCCCTGCCTCAGGAAACCCCCTGTGCTCCAAGATCTGCCATTCCACTGTGGGTCGGGCCAGCTCCAGAGCAGCTCCCTTTGGCGACTCACTAATACTCACTGCCCAGTGTGCAGTTACTGTTCATCACCACAACAGCACACTGCTCACCCAGGTTCAACCTGTCCACTAAGACCCATCATACCATTTTCTGCAGAGCTGCTATCTAGCACACGGAAGTCCAGCTTCTGCTGCTTCTTTATGTCATTCTGAGCCACATGCAATATTTTACTCTCGTCCCTTTTGGTCTTCATGAGGCTCCTGTTGGGCTGTTCCTTCAGCTTACTACACTGTTGAGAACCCTAGTAGCATGTTCAACACGAAAAAAGGCCATTTTATGTTAGTTTCCAAAACTCGGTCAAAGGTTTACTGTGAAACTGGAAGAAGGCATTTCCCTGTACCTTTAAGTTACTATTTCTAGGTATTTGTGGTTTTATTTTCTTCAGGAATAGTGTTTTGTTTTTAAAACAGCCTGTGTTTTGTTTCGGACATCAAGGCAATGTAACATTGTAACATCTTCTGCTTCTCCTACCAAATAATGGCAGGTTTACACCATTCAGGTGTTTGGAATGTTAATTAATTCCCACAGAGGTGGAATATAGGCGTCTGTGTTGATGCTAATAGAAAGTATACATAATAATTTCAGTTAAACACATGTTCTAACATGATTCCACAAATTATCAATTCTGTGTCTGTTCTTATCTAAATATCTAAATACATATGTTGAAGGTGAAGAGAAAATTTTCCTATACAACCTTGAGTATAGTAGGGAGACTTTTCCATTTTCTCTGAAATCTTTCTTTTGAAAAGTTTTGAAGAAGTTCACGATGTATACTTCTAGATGTATTCTGCTTACATGTCAGTCTATGAAAGAAAGTCATGTTTGGGAAGCTTGAGAAATAATGAAGATTACTGATACTATAAAAATGTTAAGCATTTTCAAGGACAATGGCAGTTAAAAAAAATTCCCTCAGTTAAGATAGGAGCTATTTTCCTAAATGTACACATTCAGCTTTGACTTTGGAAATTTTACCAGTAGCAGGAGAAATTACTTCATTTATAAACAATATTTTAGTATTATTGTAGAAATCAGAAGGTAGATTTACAGTTTCAGAACAGAGAATTTCAGAACAGATACAGTAGGAAAAGTAGTATGAGGAGAGACAGAATGGACCACTAGCTGGCACGCACTGTGGGAAAAAGAAAGAAAAAGCCTGGGGCTATATTGGTATTCTGGTAACGTAATATTGGACAGACATTTAATTAAGACACAGGTCTCTTACCAGCACAAGTAATTTCTGTTATTTATATCCTCCCCTACTAAAAGCATAAAGTGACCAGAGCTGACATGGGTATAGAAAGCAAAAACTGCCTTAAGGTTGGCTGCCTTCTCAAGGTGCTCTACTGATGATTGGAGGTTACAGCAGCTTTGAAGCTACTGTTTTATAAAAGAATTCATTACTTTCTTCAAGCTGACACGTGTGTCCACAATGCATTTTTCTTGGAACTGAAAGTAGTGTCATTTTACAGTTCTGGTAAACAGAAGGAAATGCTGTATTATCTAAATGAGGAGTGAGTCTTTTCTATCAAGTCGCTGAGTTTATATCCAAGTTTACTGCTGTTTAAGTCAGAAGGTTCTAGCCCTTTGCTCATTGTGAAATAAATAGCAGATTAAGGTTTTTACATTAAATATCTCCCTTTTAAACCACTTGAAACAACAAAATCCTATGTAAGTCACTGTGTTCCTCTATGCCTTTTCTTTAATGTGTGGCTGAATTTTCTCCTTATTTAAGATGTGATTCAGAACACGCATCTTTATATATTACATTCAACCAGCAAGTAGCATTTTATGGATTTGGACAATGTGATGTGCTTTTTGCTACAGGGCTTTTAGGCACAGTTTACTGCTGCACTGTGCAAAATAAATATATAAATAATTTACTCGCTTTAGTCTATATAAATGATTTGTTTGCTTAATGTGTTGGAAATAATCTGATATATTATAGTTGCTGTTGTTGTTGTCACCACATTACTACAATAAGCAAGATCTATATCTCATTTGGTCTTCTGGAAACAATTTTTAAGTAAATACAGATGTTTACCTCTTTATTTTAATGCTATTTTTAGAAGTTGTCTCCTAATACATACACAGCTGTGTTATTCCATGAGAAACAAAAACTTCAGAAGGAAGTATTTTTGTTTAATCAGTCACATTCTCATTTAAACCATTATTTTCAGTGCAATATCATTCATACTGTCAGTAACATAGAGCATATAAGAAAAAAAAAGTAATCCATGTAATGAGTAAAAAATGATTGCAAAAAAACCCCATGTGACCTCTGAACAATATAACAGAATTTCTACACATCTCCACTGTCATCTTCATGCATCCAAGTCTAAAACTCTAAAAAAAATCATGAGAGTTTGCCTATCTTGCTTCCTACAAGAAATATGAAAGAATTCTCCTTCTTTCCCATTAAAAATTCAAGACTCATTTCCATATTAAAAGTATGGAGACATGGAGATTTCTCTCATAATTATTAATAGCCTATTGACCTAACACTCGTTAAGTCAGGAAGATCAGAGAGCACCTTTTGTGTGCAGGACAGCTATTTCAGATTAAAATAGCTTTCAAGGCTACTAGAAAGCAGACTATATAAAGTCTATAATTCACCTGCTACTATTCTTCACCCTCTTGCAAGAAGGTGTTTAACTCTTTGTTTTCTCCCTTTCAGTGTGTGTGCCTCCTGGCCTTACTATGCACTTTCTCAACCCTGATCAAGTTAGAATTACTCATTTCTGCATGGCTTTTCTGTGTACTCATCAACAGAATAAAGTGATAAGAAACATTTTCATGTTTTCATATCCTGTAAGAGGTCACTGTGGTGTTACCTCTCCTCTCTGTGGGAATCTAAGAATCAGGGTGACAAATGACTTTCACAACCGGTGTCAGCAGAACTTCTCACATCAATAAGCGAGATGGGTTTGGAAGCCCATGTCCAAAATTTTTATCTTTTTATCATTTGTCAAAAAATAACTTCTTAATTGACAGTCAAGCAAGTAGATTATTTTTACCCATATTTTTTTTCAAGAAGGTGACTGTTTGTGAAATTCTGGAACGTATTTAGACTTTATTCTGGTCTTGTAGTCTGGAGTACCTCTTTCACAGCACAATCTCCAGCACAGTTTTCTTCCCTATTTTCAAAATCACAAAGTACACCAAATAGACACTATGTCCAAATTTCTGAGTTTCCATGGTATTTGGAAACAAGCAGGAAAAGGAAAAAAAAAGTTACTGTGTTTCCTGAAGAATCAGAAAGCATTTTGTTCATCTCTGATATGTCTGCACTTTATTTTTAAAGATGTCAGAAGAAATTATTTCTTCTGAGGCTATTGGTGAAGAATATTTGTTTTTAAATTTATTTTCTCTTTTTGCCTAGCATACTTTTTTCCTATGAAAAGAAGCAATATTAGCAATACTTAAGCTCACTCTGCTATTTTCTTGGTGGAAAACCTTAGCATATCCCTTACTACACTACACAAATCTACACCTTTAACTAAACTTACCAGATGAACACAATTCGTATATTTGAAGGGATGTCAGAAGTTTGTAGAACTGTACAGCTGTTCAGTTTTAAGCTCACATGCAGCAAGTCCCATAAGGAACTTTTACTATTTCTCACTTGCATTGTGCACAGGTGCCCCGGTGCTGGCGGAGGGGTGGCCTGTGGGGCTGCCCCTGCGCGGCGGGGCCGTGGCTGCCCGGTGCCGGACGCGGCCGGTCCCAGCCGGCTCCGGCGGCCCCAGCGCAGGGCCCAGCTGAGCCCCTCAGCCCCGGGCGGGTGCCGCGGGGAAAGCCTGGGGCAGAAAGGGCACAACGCTGCCCGGCAGCCAGGGCTGAGGGAAATTAATTTTTCCCCAGTCAAGACTGTTTTGCCCATGATCACAGAATCACAGAACAGTTTGGGCTGGAAGGGACCTTTAAAGTTCATCTAGTCCAATCCCCGCTGCAACGACCAGGGACATCTTCAGCTAGATCAGGTCCAACCTGACCTAGAACGATAGTAATTGGTAAGGGATCCTCCTGTCTCTGCCTCAGCCCATGAGCTTTTCCATTTTATTTTCTCCCCTGTGCTGCTGAGGAAGGGGGCTTGAAAGAGTGGCTGGGTGACCACCTAGCAGCCAGCTGAGGTCAACCCGCTACATCACTTCTCTCTGAATAGTATGCATTGATTTTATGTAGTCATTTTGAGACTACTTGAACACCAGAGTACACAGTACCGCTTGTCACTTCATTTGTTCAAATCATAGCTGCTACTTTGTTTAGTAACCATTGCAAGTTTTCAGCACTTAAGAATGAATGAAGAATGACTTTAGGTTCTCAGGGTAGTCATTCATAAAAAAAGAGGAACATGAAACCATGATGACCTATTAAAAGGTACATCTTAGTGGATTTTTCTCTGTGGTAATGCGATTTTCCAAAGATATATTCAGATATGTTCAACAAAACACGCTTTTTCTTTTCGTGCAATTCTGCACCTCATTAAGGACCCGTCTTTCAAACTGGATAACAACTGAAGTATTAATGACAGACAACCTATAGCTTCCCAAGTAAATGACTGTCTGTGGGTGCATATATGAATTAATCTGCCAGGAAGAGGAAAAGTAAGGAAGGCACCACTGAAGTTCTGAAATTTTAAAAGAAATCTTTGACTGATTGTATAACCTCTGGTATTCTACCTGTCTAAGACATGACATAAAGGCTTAGCATTGGCAAAAGATCCAATGGAGACTCAGAGCACCCAGACATTAAGTTAATTCATGTAAAAACTACTGCTTAATTAAAATCCACTAGCAAAGAACAAAATGGAGTAGCATCTTGCAAGTCCATTTTCTCTTTGTTACAGCTTCCCTGACACAAAATTTTGCATTAGAATTTCTTTTATGGTTCCTGATTCACAAAGTTCAACATTGCAGAAGTATGTGAAGCCACATACATATTATTAACAGTTATAAGCATTGCTTCTTCGGACCAAAGGCTCATGGGTTTTTTTTTCTTTTTAACATAAGTTTAAGTTCAGACATAATTCCTCATTACTTGTTCTAGGAGAACATGGATTAACACCAGCCTATAGCAACTTATTTAATGAAACCTACAGCCTTACTATTTCATTGTTATATTATATGAGACTTAGAACATCAATTAATCTTCTACCACATACTCTTTCAGTTTGTCTGGGTTTTTGACAGTAAATATCTTGGATTTGCAATATGAAGCCTGCATGCCCACTATATTTTAGAAGGCTTTTATCTAATCTTCAAATATCAGTTAATTCCAAGGATAGACAGGGCGCCTGAGAAGATTTCTTTCCACTCCACAGAACTGGACAGTTCTATGTCTCAGCAAGTTAAGTGCAGGTAGGACCACTGGAGAAATACATTCTAGATGAGTTCAACACAAGGGCAAAGGTGTCCAGAAGGCAATATGGGCAGAGGAATGACTCAACCCAAAAGGGAATCTTAATCTGTGTTTCCAGCTGCTGAGTTTGGCGAGCACCCTTACTTTTTCTCCACACCCAATCTTCTCTTTTCATGACTGGTCCTTGAAATCTTTGTTCTGATGCAGAGCTCAATGGTCAGCCACAGAAAGGGGGAGAGACAGAACAGAGGGGTAGGAAGTGACTGCTGAGTTCAACAAGCAGAAGCACAAGGCACTGGTTACTAGTGGCTCGTTGATCAGCTAC
Organism: Phaethon aethereus; assembly: GCF_964289735.1. Classification (NCBI taxonomy): domain Eukaryota; kingdom Metazoa; phylum Chordata; class Aves; order Phaethontiformes; family Phaethontidae; genus Phaethon; species Phaethon aethereus. Next base: position 88,808,099 of record NC_138582.1, on the reverse strand, counting down.
CACTCTAAACACACATTCTCCTGAACGATGCTGAGCTGCCATCAGCCTTGCCTATCACCCTTCTCAAATGACTTAAAGGCAGAATGCATTTCAAGACAACTTTAACTCCGTGTGGATTTTGAAGCATCTGGAACATTTCTTATCTTTAAACAAAATTATCTCAATCATAAAAGAACTAGTGCTCTACTATGATATACTAAACCAGCCATGTCTAATTCACATAATTTTCACACAATATCTTCCTGCTTTGTAATAACAGCATTAAGAACAGCCGTACAGGGACAGAATAAAGGTTCACATTACTCAGTATCCAGTGGAGTACTACCCCTCCAGTGGAGGAAGAAACAGTGCCTGGGGAGGTATTAAAAAAAAAAGGCAATCATAAAAGGATAGAGCCCTCACCCCCTCCTTAGCACTCTAAACTCCAGCTATTTTCAGCTCAGGGGACTTTCAGAGTGGAACATTGTTCTGTGTATGTCATTACTTCTATAGATTTCTCTTCATTTAATTGACCCGTCTCTGCTTGAATCCTAATGGGCCATGAACTGGTGCTTGCTTGTGTATTAAAAATAGATTTTGGCCTACTATTTTCTTCTGGGTGCACACACACTTCAACAGCATTATACATGCATCTTGACTCTCTTAGCAGAACTCAAAGTGAAAATGCTCTTGTTTTCCAGTATGTAGCATTGGGCATGTGACATTCATAAAAAGACAAATTTTAAGAGCATGAGTTGAAATGTTGATACATCTGCACCTGCTTCATAGAGTTAGGTGAGTATCTGTAAGGAACTGTTCCTATGGACTTTCAATCAGAAACTTAAATAGTAAAGGCAGATGCAAAAATACATCCTGAATGGCTACGGTCAGAAAATATCTACTGTTTCTCTCTTATTCAGTTAAAAGTTCAGAAGTATGGGAAGTATTTATTGACTGAAGATGTATTCTCCAAAAAGGAGTCTTCATCAGAATTAAATGGTGAAATATTTTAAATCTATTTTTCTTACGGTCCCTACTTAAACATTCACTACTGGACAGAATAGTGAAGCAAATGAACTTGAACATATTGACATTTTATGATATTGTTTCAATTATCTTCATTACCTAGGGAAGATTTTAGCAGGAGGCAGGGCAAGATGACCTCCAGATATCCCTTTAAACCTGAATTATTCTGTAATTCTTTATGCCTAAGCAGAAGGAAAAAACAACCAACCAAATAAAAAACCCCAACCCGCAACCAACATATAAAGAGATCTAAAAATGCTGATAACTGTTAAGACACTATCTCATATTCTAAATTGCCAGATTTAATTGAGACTAGCTAGTCTTGACATTAGGTTATAAAATTGAATATGTAGACATTGTAGAAGAAAATCTTTATTTTGAAGTCCTTACCACTCTAATTAAATGAGACATGTAAGTAGTTGTAGTGTAAGCAGGGCACAAAGTGATGAACTGAATTAATCAAGTGTTCAAAAGTCGAATGCATAAACAAAATGCTAGACAGTGTTTCAAACAATATTTCAAGTTGAATTTCTCAGAAAACAAAAGCATGAAAATGTCAGTGGAACTTCTAATAGATGATGTGAATTTCCAGTTTAGGGACTACTGATTTTCAGAATACAGATTTATTTGTTTTCTTTTCCATGGAAGAGTAAAGATTTGAAATTTTAAATGGTTGTTGCATGGAAAAGACACAACAAAATTAACAAAGGGAGAAAAGTGAACTGATGTAAAATGCAAAAAACTAGGATAGGTTTATCAACTGTATTTGCAGTTTTATTTACAAATTTCTCCTGGTTTGTGAAAACATACTCAGTATAACATTCAGCAACTAGCCTTCATGAATATTGCAGTTACTGAGCATCACTTTTTATTAAAATATGAGTGTAGTTTGTTACAGGAAATTCTGTTGGTCCTCCAAATTGGCTGAATGGATGAATGGATGAATAATCAGTAAAAGTGTGCACTAACTAACGGGTAGAAAAGTGTCTGCAGTACACACTTTCAGTACTCCAGACTTGTAAGTATTCTGTGAATACTACTAGTTGTCCAAATACTATTTGTTAGAATGAAACTGACCCAGCTCTGTTATGTGCTACTGGTCTCCAAGCTAAACCTTTTCTTTGAAGGATTATATGCAATTTAAATGGTGCACAAACTTCATGTTTTCTGTTGACAAAGGTGTGAATCGTATGTGCAGCATATATTGTTCTTAAACACTGTAACCTCATCCAGTTACAAATTGAATTAATTAGCTTGTTCTTCCTTTTCACTTATTTCCTTACGACTTCTGTACCACTGCTTCTGTAATAATGGGTTCTTACATAAGAAACATGAGTCTCTGGTCCTTGCTGGAGATTTGTTTGTTTAAAACCCCTTCTCTGCCATTTACAGCTTTCTTCAGCTGCAGTTTGCCTAAAAATCTCAACTTCATTTAGTAGGGTTAATTTATACAGTTGATCAGGTTGCTATTATGTATCTCTAGAGTCCTTTAATAGTTTTGCTCTGTTATTCAGTTATTTACTGCAGTGAACCTCACTGTAGTGATAGATTTTTGATGTTACTTCTTAAATACAGAAAAACAACTATTTCTGTAAGTTTTCACAAAGATCTGTTGATTTTATTTGCTTGCCACCTGAAAGAATATGGCTTCAGGCCTCTCTTCCCTTAGACCACTTTGCTGTATATGTATAAGTCAAAAAGCACTCAAGGAATTTTACATGGTGTTTACCTATGTTAATCTGCATGTAATAAAAAATATGTATTTTTTATAGTGTTAATCAGAGATAAATAGCATAAAAGCCCTGGTGTAAGTCTCACATCTTGTTATAGTAAGTAAGTTTATTTTCTTCTTCACATGTGTTTTCCATAGTATCTACAAGGAAAGATGGGATGAATACTGGAGATTTCTAATTCAGAAGGAATGAAATTTTGGGAAAGGGATGAATAACCAAAGAAAATTTAGAAAAACAAACAAGCAAACAGTGTCTGAGCCCATGTACTTTTTTTCAAAAATTGTTTTTGCCAGGTAAAATACATTATCAGTAATGCAGCATTCTGAAACTAAAAGCCCTGGAAGTGATGCTAATACTTTAACTTTTTTTTTTTTCTTTTTTATTTTGTCCTGGTTTCAGCTGGGATAGAGTTAATTTTTTTCACAGAAGCCAGTGTGAGGCTGTGTTTTGGATTTGGGATGAGAAAATGTTGATAATGTGCTGACGTTTTGAGTTGTTGCTACGCAGTCAAGGACTTTTCAGCTTTCCATGCTCTGGCCTGCCAGCGAGCAGGCTGGGGGTGCACGGGGAGCTGGGAGGGGACACAGCCAGGACAGCTGACCCAGGCTGGCCAGAGGGATATTCCGTACCATATGACGTCATGCTCAGTACATAAACGGGGAGTTGGCTGGGCAGGGGCCGTGGCTCAGGAACTGTCTGGGCATTGGTCAGCAGGTGGTGAGCAATCGTGCTGTGCATCACTTGTTTTGTATATTCTTTTATCATCATCATCATCATCATTATTATCATCATAATTTTCCCTGTCCTATTAAACTGTCTATCTCAACCCATGAGTTTTACCCTTTTCCTTTCCTGATTCTCTCCTCCATCCCGCGGGGGAGGCGTTGGTGAGTGAACGGGCTGTGTGGTTGTTTTGGCTACCTGCTGGGTTAAACCACAACATTTTTCAAAATGTTAATTGCAAAGGTAAATGAATTCTGCTTCTACAATACTTACCTTGTAAATTTCTGTCATTATGAGCCCAGTTTGTCATTCTTTTATTTGATTTATACTATACTCACTCCAAGCAACTCTTACTCAAATTACATTTGATGTATTTTTACAAAGACATTTCACATTACTTTTTTATTAGTTATTAGAACTTACAAAACTATTTCTCCTAGAGCAGCTGATCTGTAGCTCAGAGCAGCAAGTTCTTGTAATATCTCATGCAACATTTTATGAAAGTGAGTCAACTACAGCTAACAGAGATGGCACCTGCTGTCATGTTTCATTTTCCAGCTATCCTAGCACAAAAAAGTACATATGAGCTGTGAAAAAACAAATCAAAGCTATTACTGAATAAAGCTTAAAATGTAGATTTCTTTTTACGTAAAATTTAATGAAAAAACCCTCCAACTTTTAAAAGAACCAAGGGAAGTTATGCTATTGCTTGTACAATATAAGATTTCAATAATATACTTATTACAAAATTCAGTCAGAGAAATTCTCTACATCTTACACCCACCTTTAATGGTAAAACAGCATGGTGTAAACTTACAGCTTTTATGCTGTAAGTTTTACATAGGATTTATTTCTTTATTTACATTATTTTACATAGGACTTTCTGACTAACTGCAGTGTCGTGGCCCGGAGGGCATCGTGATCCCTGACTGTCCCTGCCCAGCCCTCTGGGGCTCCCCCCACTCTGCCCATGGCCCAGGACCCCACTTATGTCCGCTGGGGGCTGTCAGCCCTTGCCCCAGCCATGTCCCAGTAGGGCCAGTATCCGGCTCCCATAGCCCTGCCCTGCCGGGCCCTGCCGAGCTGGGCCTGGGCACAGGTCCACATCCCAGCCTGGCCTCAGCCCGTCTGCAGGGAGGTGCCCAGTGCCTGGGTCTGGGGCTGCCCTGATGCCGATGGAGAGTGGTGGCAGAGGCCCTGGCTGTCAGGCCTTGGCTGACCTAGATGCTCCCGATGCCTGGCCCCCACAGTACCCTGACGTACAGTCCTACCTGAAATTTCCATTTTCTGGTCTGAATACACAATTAGACACAAGCTGTCATATGTGTTCTCAGAGAAGAGTGACATGAGACAGTTGTTTCAAGGTGTGCAAGACTGAATCTCTAAACTGATCCCCCCAGTCTTTGTCTTTGAAGAACTCCAGGTGAAAGAAAGAGCAGGCTGCTGTAATATGAACTGCAGGACTGGATCAATGAGTTGCTGGGGAAGAAAAAGAAAAAAAAATTAAAAGTACTTAAGCACGTAAATTAGTTAGGGCCAACAACAGTCAAATGTAAACATACAACTGATAATTTAATAAAAGCTAGCATTTTTTTATCATCTCTCCCAAATTATTTAGTGGGCTGACAAAATATATTAGTGTCATAAGATTATTTTAACAAGATTAAATCACTTGGGAAACGTGTGATAATACATTGTGTTTTGAGGACGTATTTCCAGCTTCCGCAAATGCAAACAGAAATGGTATCAGTCTTCCTCACAAAATTCTATGAAATACATAGGGTAGACATCAGAGACAGGCAAAGAAATACGCCGAGAATGGGAAAGATGGTGCTACGCTGAAAGGTAGGAGCTGGGTGTACAGTTCCTTGAAGTTGACCAAGTTCTTTGAGATTTATGTCTGAAGCACCATGAAAGAACATTCGAATCATCTGTCGGTGGTACTATCTATCTTTAAGGTTAGCTGCTGCTCATGGAAGCAGTGACTACCTCTCTTCTCAATTCTCTAAGAAAAAGTCTTACATGACTCACCCCTTTACATCAGTGTGAAAAGGATACATTGGACATTAAGTACTAACTTGGTGCACCCAAGTGGAAGTCATGTAATTCCAGCACAATTTACCACTTTAAATTAATTTAGGGGGAAAAAAAAACCCAAACAAAAAACCTACCAAATCCTTAATATTCAAGTAGTCTATTTTTGCATCTGCATTGAAACATCTGTGAAGAAATTTTTTTAAAGCTTGTATTTTCATTAGCATGTGAACTTTGAGTGGCTTATTATTTAAAATATGACTCCCAAAATCAAAATCCAGACACCTTAAATATGTATAATTAGTACAAAGTTTACACGTTACTTATATAAACAAGCACAATTTAAAAAAGAAAAGCCTTCTCAACATGCACACCTCACCACAGCATGGACTTTAAGTGTTCTACATGATGGTCCTCTTTGTTATGCATAAAATTTCATTCATAACACTACTTTTGCTGCTTCTTTTTTTTTACTTCAATATAATTAGAAAGGAAGAGCAATCCTGCCTGATTTGAAAGTTTTGGTGTTGTTTTTTTTTCTTTTAAAGTTATCCTGGCAACTGGCATTGATATTTTACTCATTATATAATAACGTATAGTTGTTATAATGAATATTATCAGTTGGAGATATTTTGATGAAAGACTTTTGCTTAGAATATCTAGATTCATCAAAATTTATGAGCATGACAAATGAGGGGACTAGTGTTTTTTGTGAGAAAAGACTGAAGACTGAGAATGTGATTCTGTTCAAACTATGTAGGAGGCAGTGTATGAAGATGGTGGAAGATGTATCAAACTCAAAATATTCAAAACCTTATTCTTTAAAGCATTTCCTGCATATGAAAACCATGGCTCAGGTGTCTACCATTTGGAACCGAGAACTGGAATAGAAATAATAAAAATCAAATTCATTGGCAGTGTGGAAAGCAATACAAAAAACTTTTTTGATCTTGCAGAGATGAAAAAGTAAACATTTTCTTATGTTTCCATAGTTACAGGATCAAAATAAGTGAACTTTGACTATAAAATTATCAAAAAGGTAATACAACAAAAACAGAGATTCTCACTAAAACACAACACAATTATCAAAACTGTAAGAAAAGATTAGGAGTGTGAATATGGAACATCAAGCAATAAATAAAAATTATACACTCTACAAATATTTTGAAACTCAAATTAAGGTATTGTCAATGGATATAATAAGGAGAAAAGGAACAACATTAAAAAGGTGAAGCTTCATAATTAATTCAGAATGAGAATAGACAAAATGCTAAAGAAAATTTCTGGAAACATCACTAATTCTACATATCTCTGTCACAGAGCAATTCCACAAATGGGTATTAATGGATATATTTTCAAAGTTAATCCCAAAACTGTGACAGTACTGCTCTATATGTGCAATAGTTTTATTCACATGGATATGGAAAACATATTACATGTTATTTTATTTGTAAAGTTTGCAGCTGTATTGGCATTTTAGTTTGGCTTAAGAGTGTGCTTTCGAAGTGGTTATTACCTTTACTGGGCTTTGGCCACATCACAGACTTAAACTAGAGCATATGAACTAGATCCTCTTGAAATGAACTAATTTAGAATGAGGAACGCACCTAATGTCCACCAAACATTAACAGATATTCAGTCTGTTCATCCAGACTGGATCTAGTCCAGATGATAACCCTCCAAAATTATCATAGCGGGGACACTGGCTTCTCAGTACCAACGGTTCAGTAAATAGCTTCATTCTCATTGCCCTGCAATACTTTTGAGTGTACACACACAAAAGGTGGTAGACAGCTGGTTGCTCCCTTAATAAAATTAGACACCTACTCACATGATCTAATGTAAGTTTTTGTGCTCAGAACTTACAGTACAGCAGGCTGTCTTTGCAAACTGGTGACTTTTAAGCACTCAAAGGAAAAGATATATTTTCCAGAAATTAAACGGGAGTTACAATGCCCTTGAATAATCTCTTATTATTTTTTGAAATTACGAACATGCTTACAGAAAAAGTGTTTATTGTGTTTCATGCAGAAAATTAGATTCATTGTTTCAAGTAAATTTTAGTGTCTGCTTTAAACTTAAAAGAATAAAACTTTATAGAAAGAAAGTTTAGAGCAAAATATTGCTACCAATAGTGATGCAAACAGAACAAAAATTGCAAATACTGAGAAAATTTTACAGGTTTTGGCTATGTGAGCTTCAAGATAAAATTATTAATTTACACCTGAAAATTACATGTATGAGATCAATTTAGGGGAAAAACAAACAAACAAACAAACAAACAAACAAACAAACAAACAAAACCCCCCAAAAAACCCTCAGGAAAAAGACAGAAGAGGAAAATAATGAGGAAAATACAACATTGGTGTCATGATGTTTTATAAGATTTGCATTTGTGATGATGCAAGATGCTACAAATATTATGAGGAAACTTTTCCTTTGCATTTTGCAAATGAAATACTTCAAAAAATAGAAGAGTTGTTGCTTTTGAAAGTCATACAATATTTTCCTCAGTAATATCTAGAAATTCATAAATTACAGGGTGGCTGCCACTACAGCTATGATAATCAGGAAAAATGTAGGAAGCGGTTGTCGGTAAGAGAACAGTCACACTTCATGGGTATGTTTTTCTGATAACAGGTTTGCTCTAGATGATCACTGTTGCTCGTATTAAAATTACAATAAAACCATTAGGGAATATCTGTGAGAGCCTGAAGTTATTCAATGAACGAAGAGAGTAAAATATTATGATTTCAGAAAGGATTGCAACGAAAGTAGATGATTAAAAATCATACCATTGGACAAACAAAACAAGGAATTAGCTTGAAAAACCTTCTACTAATTGAAGTTCTTATCCTACTGCTTACAGACTAGCTGTTTTATCTGTACTTTCATGAGCTCTTCTGCTTCAGTGGTATCCTATAACTAAGTAGAGGTGATATGATTTGCCACCACTGTATTTTTGTCTGCTTTCAATGTATTGAAATTTCAATTGGCTTTTCTCCAGTCCTCAGGTACCTCTCCCGTTCTCCACGATTTTTTAAAAATCATGGAGAGATGTACTGCAACAACATCAGCCAGCTCCATCAGCACTTGCGGGTGCATCCCATCGGGGCCCATGGATTTGTGAGTGTTAAAAATGGCCTCAAGGGATAGAAAAGCCTGCATTCTGTCCCCGTTTTGAGTACCACATTTATTTGGTGGCTCCCTACAGGTCATCATCAGTCATCCACTTGTACATGCCTAACGGCGTATCACACATCAAAGAGTAGTGCTGCATTTCTTCTGGAGGCCAGATTCTGCTCATCTCATTCTATAATATTTAACACGTGCATGTTTAGTGCATTTATGAACTTTCAGGCTAGACATAAAGGAGGCCTTAAAAAGCATAGTCCACCTGGTATCTAGCAGTTGAGTGGATGCTAACATGTATGTGAGTTTCACCTAACAATACACATAGTCACAACAAGCAAGTTTTGTGCTGAGAAATTCCTGGAGTTTAAAAATAAAAACCAAGCGATAATCAGATTCATGCAAATGTTCAAAATTGTTCATGCAAAAATTCATGCAAATCAGCCACTATTTTCTCACCAGCTTTCTCTTCCTGAATGTTTGGAAACTAGACAAGAACAGCACACGACTCCACCTTTTTCAGGAAAATACTGAAAATTCAGGTGACCAAAAACAAAGCATCCACATTTGTGCTCCGTCAAAAAGCTAGATAAAAAATATTAGAATGGATGATATTTCTATTACAGTATCATGGCTCCAAAGGGACCGTTCCTGAGACATGATAAATTATAAGATACTCTTTTAAACAACTGAAAATGCATCTTACTTTAACTAGATGAAAATCTGATAGCTTAAAACTTCAAATTGTTCAACTTATGCAGGCTTTGTTTCTAGAGGTAAAGAATGGAAATAAAAACTTTTTTTTTTCAATTGTCTTAGCTTTCGAAGGTGTAACATTACCTTCAGTGTCTGTATTAACAATTTTAATAGAATAGAATAGAATAGAATAGAATAGAATAGAATAGAATAGAATAGAATAGAATAGAATATTTCTGTTGGAAGGGACCTACAATGATCATTTAGTCCAACTGCCTGACCAATTCAGGGCTGACCAAAAGTTAAAGCATGTTGTTAAGAGCACTGTCCAAATGCCTCTTAAACACTGAGAGGCTTGGGGTACCGACCACCTCTCTAGGAAGCCTGTTCCAGTGTCTGACCACCCTCTCGGTAAAGATGTCCTGTCACTGGGTAGCAGGGAGAAGAGATCAGCACCTCCCTCTCCATTTCCCCACCTCAGGAAGCTGCAAAGAGCAATGAGGTCACCTTTCAGCCTCCTTTTCGCCAAACTAGACAAGTCCAAAGTCTTTAGCTGCTCCTCATAGGACACAGCCCCATTCACTACAACCCTTTGAGCTCTGCCCTTCAGCCTATCTTCACCCAGTGCACTGTGAACCTGCTCATCCCACAGTTGGACAACTTGCCCAGAACAATGCTGTGAGCGACAGTATCAAAAGCCTTACTAAAATCCAGAAAAACCACATCCACCACCTCCCCTTCATCCACTAGGCAGGTGACCTTATCATAGAAGAAAATCAAACTAGTGAAACAGAACTGTCCCTTTGTGAACCCATGCTGACTGTGCCTGATGACTGCATTATTCTTTAAATGCCTTTAATGCTCTGTAATCTTCCTGCAAAGCCTGACCTTGCTTCCAGAGGTCATACAGTTTCTTTTTCCTCTTGAGCTCCATGACGAGTTCCCTATTCAGCAAAGCTGGTCTTCTGCCCTGCTCGCTTGACTTACGACACAGTGGAACTGCCTGCTCCTATGCTTCTAAAAGGTGGTTCTTAAAGACTGACCAGCACTCATCAGCTCCTAAGCCCTCAAAAGCAGATTCCCAGCGTACTCTGCTAAATAGCTTCCTGAATACCTTGAAGTTTCCTCTCCTGAAGTCCAGGGTAGCAACTCTGCTTTGTTTTTTCCTCAGTACACTGAAAATTTTAAACTCAACCATTTCATGATCACTGTGGCCAAGACAGCCACCTACCATCACATCCTTCATGAGTCCTTCTCTATTTACAAACAGCAGGTCTAGGATGGCTTCTTTCCTAGTTGGCTCACTGTGTATTTGTGCCAAGAAGTTATTTCCTACAAACTTCAAGAATTTCCAAGACCTGCTCGTCACAGCAGTATGATACTCCCAGTTGATGTCTGGGAAGTTAAAATCTCTCATGAGGACAAGGGCTACCAACCCAGAAGTTTCTCCTAATTCCCTGCAGAATAACTCATCAGTGCTTACATCCTGGCTGGGTGATTGGTAGTAGACACCCACTACAACAACTCCTTTGTTTTCCATCCCCCTAATCCTTACCCAGAGGCTCTCAACTACATCATCACTAACTGTAAGGGCTGTGCAATCAAACCTCTCCCTTATGTAGAGTAAGAGAACTCCACCTCTCCTGCCCTGCCTATCCCTCCTGAACAGCCTGTAGCCCTCCATCCCAGCACTCCAATCCTGGGACTCATTCTACCAAGTCTCACTAATACCAATGATACCATAGCTCTGAGAGCTGACCAAAGCTTCCAGTTCATCCTGTTTAGTAATTATACTGTGTGCGTAGGTGTACAAGCATTTCTGATATGCTCCTGAGCCCTCCATGCTCCCCAAAGTAATGTAAATATTCCCACCATCATGCAATTCCATGCCAATGCTTGGTTTACCTACTGCAATCCTGCTGGTATCCCTTTCCGCCATTGATTCTAGTTTAAAGCTCTCTTTATTTAGTTATATTTTAGTCACCTTCCCTCTCTGAACATCTATCATCAGGTTATCAAAAATCTTCATAGCATTAACCCACTATGGGTAGAAATCAGATGTAGAGAAACAAGAATCAGATGTATCACCTTCACAAATATGAACATTATACTCATCTAATCTTTTAACTCCTGTCAGATTAAAAAAAAACAAAAAAAAGGAGAAAGGCAGGTTCCTAAACAGGTCATCAATATATGCACACCATTACAGTTACACAATAAAAAGAAATTAAACCACTGTTCAGCTCTACCCAGAGATATTTGCATGCATCCAGCTTGTAAGCAGGTGATCACATGTGTAAACTGAGAAAAAACCACAAGAATCACTAAATTTATAGTAATTTCTGAGGCTTCATACTTGTGTCCCACTGCTCTGATTCTACAACCTCTAAGATACTCAAACTAATATAAAATAAGAGGCTAAAGCACTAAAATTGTGTTTAACATGCAAGGTGTTAATTAAAAGTGAAGCATCATCAACAGCATAATCACTGTATAGAATAAGTAGTGGAGAAAAAGGGTCAGACGGATAATCACTATAGCTAGTGTTTTGTTTTGATGACCCTCAAGGCCAGCTTGGATGGGGCTTTGAGCAAGCTGGTCTAGTGGAAAGTGTCCCTGCCCATGGCAGGAGGGTTGGAACTAGGTGATCTTTAAGGTCCCTTCCAACCTAAACAATTCTATGACTCTGGTCAGATATTCCATTTGTTTGTTTTAAGATTATAAGTACTAATTTTGCATAATTCTTCTGTGAATACTTGTTACATCTTTTTACTATGGAATAACAGCCTGAGATATAGTGTTTAGGGAAATAGTTCTGCTTGTAAACTTACTCATCTACAAAATGAATAGAAAAAGAATGGGAAGAGAGCAGTCAAAATAAACTCACTTAAAAACTCAAGCAATTGTCTGTAGGTTCATATGAAAAGCTTCAGTGACTTGAAATAACTTGAAGGAAAAGATGATTTTCCTCCTTTCCTCACGGAAAAGGTTATTCTCCTCCTTTTCTCAGTACTTCTAGCATTACACCAAAACCTCTAGACTATCAACGTTTCAGTTTACAACTTTTATGTCATATCTTCATTGTCATGAATGAAACCTAGTAGTCTCTGCTCATCTTTTTCTTGCACATACTGTTCTGAAGTCAGAGGTGAATAAGAATTCGTATTGCTATAGAAAGTCTTTAATCAAGGAATAACGTTATAATCCCAAATCGGTGAAACTTTAATGTAATAAATCTTTTAAGTTATCTATGAGAAAATGTACTCTTCCATAGCTCAGAAAAAAAGCAGTTACCAAATCCCTTTGTATATTCAGAATCTAGATAACCTGTAAACCTGCATAACTCAGATATATAATACTCTCAATAAAGCTGATGATACAGTCATAACAGATTCAAGAAGCTTCCATACTTGCTTGCTGCTCCCTGTTTTGTGTTACAAATTAACATTTCTATTAAGAAACACTTCTATTAAAAATGAAAAGTATGACCATAGTGAAGCTAGGAAGACTGGGAGAGAAATGGGGATAAGGGAAAAGTTTAGATTTATTTCTGAGTAATTTTTCATGAAGGTTAACAATGTTAATATCAAGCCAGTGCACTTCATTTTTTCTGGTAAATATTTGTACAAGGGTCAACATCCACCACAACAAGTATGAGATCCTTCACTGCTGAATTATATACATGTTAACGGAAAATTCATAATTGTAAAAAGAAGAGTTAGAATTCCAACCTTGAACACATACATAAAATACATTCACTGAACTCATTTGAACTCAAAATTGATTTTTACTAAACATCACTCAAGGCTAAGTGAATTTTAGTTTAAAAGTTACTGTGGCATCATCTGTCCCTCTAACAAGGTTGTCAAAAATAGCCCCTGGTCTACTTCCAACTGAGCTTTTCTTATCTTTTGCAGAAACCCATCTGCTGTAACATCAATGAAGATGGATTTTTTCCTGAGTATTTTTCAAATACATTGACATTTATTTTAGGCACTGCAGGTGTATTAAATTTACTTATTACTTTACGTTTATAAGTGAACTATAGACAACAAAAAGAACCGTTTTTGTTGCGGTTCATGGAATTCATTTAAAGAGGATTTGTAAAACAAATTTTAGTGTTCCTTTCCTTTGATATCTCAATCTCTTAATAGAGTGACGAGCTTCTCTAGTGTAGATTATATGGGAGGAAAAGGATTCTCCTGGAGATACTGGATCAAACTTAGACCAGCCAAAAGAAAATATGACCTCATTGGGAATTATATACACTTTCATCGCAGCTGAAATTAATCCGTATTTGTGATATATACTCTATGGTTTGTAAATGCAACAAGAAAGTTCTGCCCACTGGCAGGACTAGAGGCAATAGGCGCAAACTGAAACACAGGAGGTTCCATCCCAACATAAGGGAAAACCTTTTTACTGTGAGGATGACCGAGCACTGGCACAGGTTGCCCAGAGTGGTTATGGAGATGTTCAAAAGCCATCTGGACATGGTCCTGGGAAACTGCCTCTAGGCGGCCTTACTTGAGCTGGAGATATTAAACAAGATGACCTTGAGAGGTCCCTTCCAGCCTCAACTATTCTGTAATTCTGTGAATGAAGGGATGAGTTAAGAGGTTCAGGTAAAGTAAGGTAAAGTAAAATTGGGAGAGGATTACAGCATACCTGTTAGCTACATTGTTGGGCTGGAAGATCAGGAATGTAGGGATTAATTTCATTTTTTTCCCAGATACATGAGTATTTTTTAAATGAAATCTGTTCCTCTGCTATTCCAAATTCTCATCTATAAAAGAAAAGACTATTTGTCTGTTTTACTGGCATGTTGATTAATTCATACACCTGGAGGTATTTTACAGAAGCTAATAGAGAACCACTGAATTTATTAATAATAAAATGAATACGATGTAGTGCTAGTAGAACTGAAATAGAAGTAAAAACAAGGGACCAGAAGTGGGAGCAAGATTGTTTGGAAGATCTGGCTGCACAACTGAAGATTCATTTTTTTTCTGCGCTACTAATCTGAAGTATAACATAAGCATTCCTTTTCTGCCACTGTACCCATACAATAAATGAAAATAGAATTGGTAAGAGAAGTTAAGTTTTATTTCAGGAGGAAGCACATGTACATAATATTGTTACTATTAATTAGGAAGCTAGGATTAACCATTTCACCTTCAAGAAAGACTAACGGTTGTCTGTCTGTCTGGGCAATACAATACCTAATTAAACAAACAATTATTGTACTGATCAGTAGATTCCTAAATTAGATGTCTGATTCATCCTTAGTATCTTCCTTTATACAATTCAGACAAATCTAAAGATTCCACCTTCTGTTTATTTGTAATCCTTACTGCATAATGGAGACACACACTTACTTGTAACTGTTTGTTGTGTCCCCGACTTAATTTTTGATTTTGTTAACAATACAAGTTTAGACCTAAACTGTAGATATCTAATCAGAAAACTAACAGAATACAAATGCCCCCCTTATTAAATATCTTATTTCATATTCAGGAAAAAAAAAAGAAATGTCTATATGACTTCTCCAATGTCATTTTTCTGCAAGTTTTTTCAACATCAGAAGTTCAATAGCTAAAACGGACATTTGAGATAAAGATTTGTACCTAAAGTGATCCATTGCAACTACGCATTACTCATGGAAAACTTAATGGAATTCAAATTAGCTTAGCCTGTCTCTCACCGAGGGAACCTTGAGCTAGCAGTTGAGGAAAATGGGACTGCGCATCCAAGAAAACAGACCAGAAATGATAAATGAAGGGAAAGCAAGCCATTCTAAAGGACCAACAGCAGAGCGGGAAAAAGTTTCTCACCTTACGATGAGAAGCCCCGGGGGTGGGACACTTCACTGGGATGAGGAACTGGAATGCACGTGGTGCTGAATGCTTAGAAGCAAAGGGAATCTGTGATGCAGCAGCTGTAGAGGTTTACTTAAGCCACTGGTAGCAAGAAAAACAATGGTCCTGGCAAGTCACTTAACCTTCTTGTTTGTAAAATGTGAATGATTACTTCGTCATTTTTTTCTACCAAAACAGTAAGTGTTCAGCTAAGAATAATCCATCTGCATTTATCTCTGGAACAGTCACCCTGCTCCACTCCTCCCCCAACAACCTACCTTTGAATCTTCGAGAGACATGGCAAAAGAGATTGCTATAAGTGACGTAAATTTTCCTTCATAAGGAGTAATAAAAAGCTGATCATTTCTCTGCATGTTTTACAAACATGCACTTCTTATTTTTATTTCACAAATTATTCAAATAACACAGAAGGCAAATCCTGTCCTAAGCTTCAAATGAAGCAATTCAGGAATTACTCCTAACAAAAAAGATAAGAAATAAACAACTTGCCTGTCAATATGCTTTAATCACTATTGCATTCAAAAATGTATCTTAATTATACGCTTAATGTAATACAGCAGGGCCAGACTGCTAGGGACAAAGATGCAACATGACGATTAAAATATGAACAATTTCTCCTTGCTTTCTATTGCTCTGCAAAGTTTCTAGATATTTACCACAGCCTATTCTATCCAGTTAAGCCTCACACTCTGAGGAAACACTTATCTTCTCTTCCAGTGCCCAGTCATGTTTTATAATGGAAGAAGGCAATCTTGAATAATGGATTACTCAAGCTGCAGAAGTGTTAATGAGCCATGTTTGCTTTATGTTCATACACACAGATTTCCTATTATGACATCAGTCAGAATTGGCTTTATATCACTGAAACTGCAACGATGTACAGGGATAGAAAGTAAACTCAAGAACTAGGGATAAGGGAATCATAATGACGTATTTGAATACTTCCCAGGCATGTAAACTCACAAACCTCACAAACTACAGATATACTCACAAAAAAATACAGAACTTTCCTATCATATATTTAATAACTCAAGAGATTGAATGATATAAGGTTTTACTGCCCTGGTTTGTGGGAACTACATAATATATTGGCAAAAAGTAGAAAAGACATAAAACATATAAACATGTCAGTGACAAGTTTCATATTGTAAGAGGGAACACATAATTTTTTGAGGGCTGTAATCTATATGTCTCTCTAGTAGCTTCTGTTTTTGGTAACTACATTTGTGAATGACCCTCTCTGTCACGAGGACTACAGGAAGAAAGAATCACAGTAAGCACAAAACTTCTGCAGTGCAACAATGAAAAAGGTGTCATAAAACATGGATTTTAACACTTGCATCTAGAAAGATTATGGAGAGGTATCTGGTGAAGAGGTTTAGTGGTACTTTTCATTAGTATATTGTGGACAATATTTGTATTTTGGTGGATAAGAATAATAAACATACAAACTGACAAAAGCAAGGGAAGATGAGAATTTCTGTCATGCTGGAAGTTGTATTTTATTTGCCCGGTGAAACAAATCTTTCCAAGCTTCTTTGTAGAAACCAGAACTGTGCTTTTATATCCTTTCTGCTCAAAGGTTAAATGTACAGTTTGCACTTCTTTAATATAAATGCTATCAATAATAATTCATTAACTGTGTTGGCTGTATCACCCTTTTTCTTCAAGAAAGTAGTCATTTTTTCATCTGTCAGTTGGATAGAAAGCACTTAAGCATACACAAGTTTCATGGTTTAATCCCAGACAGCAACGAAGCCCCACGCAGCCGCTCACTCAATTCCCTCACGATGGGACGGGGGAGAGAATCAGAAGAATAAAAGTGAGGAAACTCATGGGTTGAGATAAAGACAGTTCAATAGGGAAAGCAAAAGCCGCGCATGCAAGCAAAGCAAAACAAGGAATCCATTCACCACTCCCCATGGACAGGCAGGGGTTCAGCCATCTCCAGGGAAGCAGGGCTCCAGCACGCGTAATGGTGTCTTGGGAAGACAGACGCCATCACTCCGTATGTCCCCCCCCTTCTTTCTTCTTCCCCCAGCTTTATATGCTGAGCATGACGTCATATGGTATGGAATATCCCTTCGGTCAGTTGGGGTCAGCTGTCCCGGCTGTGTCCCCTCCCAATTTCCTGTGTACCCCCAGCCTGCTCGCTGGTGGGGTGGGGTGAGGAGCAGAAAAGGCCTTGACTGTGTGTAAGTGCTGCTCAGCAATAACCAAAATATCGCTGAATTATCAACACCGATTCCAGCACAAATCCAAAACACAGCCCCATAACTTGCCAAAACCAGCACAAGTAGTTATGAAAATTCTTTCAAAAAATCATAAGCAGACATTTGTCACGTACAGCACTTTCTGACATTGACGTTAGGGGCTACTTAGAACTCACAAGTGGAAAATTTGTAACAGCTGGAATGATTAAGTGATTACAAGAGAAAATGCATCATTAACACCACATACAACACTTCCTTCTGACTTTAATTTCTGTTATAGCCTTTTTATGCATTAAAAAAGTTTTCCTTTTTAAAAAGTCCTTGTTGATCTATTTTCACAAGACATTTCAAATAGAAATAATTGTGATCACATTTACCTGAATTTTTACCTAAAATTACCTAAATTTTACAATATCCTAAATTTTACAATAACCTCCTTCATGAATTACAATTATCACAGTTATCTGACTTCAGACAGTTTTGTGCTCAATCCTTCACAATGTTCTTAAGATTGGGCTAGACGGTGTTTCTATAACTGTGTTTTTAGCCTCTGTGTGTCCTAATAATATGTTCTTTTGTCATCTCTTTAAATAACTATTCACACAGTCTGTTGTTGATGTTGAAGTTATCCAAGTGTTTTTCTAAACTAGATAAAAGGTTTCCAGTGTTTTGCTGGGGTTTTTTTTAGGCTGACACAATTTGGTTGTTGAGCAGTATATGACTACAAGTTGTCACACAGTTCCTTCTGTGTGCCTGGTCATTAAATGAAACCAGAAAATAAGTATTAGCAGAACTTAGTTTATTAAAAGTGGGTTTTGGTTGTTTTTTTTTCCCCCCCCAGAACTGTCAAGACAAAAATACACAGGTCCCTCTTTTTCAGGGGAACCTGAAAACACCATGTTATCTCATTAACAAAGAATTCTTAAGGAGCAAATCTCTCTTTTTATTCCATTTTCCCCCTTTGTTTAGAAAGCTGCCTGTAATAGCTACCTCTTTAAAAACATGCAGTTGACTGGATAGTAACAAACCATGAAACTTAATGAAGGAATAACAATAGTTTTTATAGTTCTATTTATTGCCCCTATGGTAGGTTTTCACAGGAAATACGCTTCCTTCTCCATCAAAACTCCTAAAAAGCCAAACTGGGTTCCCCATTGTACCCTAGTGACTTCTGAACGCAATTCCACTGGTTGTTGAAGCTAAAAGCAGAATTTTGCAATGTTTTAATGCCAAATAGGGAACGTCAATATTTTTTCTCGTATTGCCAGAGGTATGGATTTCTGTCTGTTCTTGTTACAATGCAGCTGCCAGAGTCGCCTGCAATTAAGGTACATCCTAACACTATGGTGTAATCCCTCCCCTCGTATTTTATCTCCCTTGAGTTATGTTTCGTGTGGAATGCTTAGCACAGGGAGACTCTACTCCTGGTTGTGCTAGCAGAATTATTAATACGAAACAAAATACCACTACATTAAGCAGCACTCCATACTAATACATTAATGTAAATAAATGCAGTAAAGGCTATACCATACCATGATTAATCTCTTGGACATTTACTACTAGTGGCAGAAGAATTACAAGTATTGTATGTAGGGTATACAATTTTTTAAGACATCTGTTTTGTGTTGTTCTATTTTTAAATAATTATCTTCCCACTCTTCATAGTCTATATTCTCAAAGAAATTATTTCAGGCTGGACTAGCCTGTATAGGTGCTCAGATGTAGACATTTTAAATATTTCATGATGTATGCCGATGACAGCTGTTTAATTTATTAAGATCTCACATTTCTGACATTTTCCGTTGCTTGAATATAGCTTTGCATGCTATTGTATATTATTTGCCTTTCACAAAACAGATTCTAAATGAAAGAAGGTTTTCTTCTCTTTCTGTGTCTCCCATTAAAGATCAGATTCTAAGTGGAACTGTCTTACTTTCAATTAAGAAGGTAGTCTCATGCTCAGAAATATTTTGAAGGTGAGATTAATTCGCAGATTGCAACTTGTTGCTTGCACTATATCAGCCATTTCCCAAAGTCTTCCTCTAATCACTAGATAGCAGTGTTATTGGAGTAACAAAATAAAGGCACTCATGGAAAAAAAGGGAGTCTTCTAAATAAGAATGGCTACTGAAATCTCAGAAAGGAGGACAGCAAATGATCCACAGTGATCACCTACTCCATTTTGAAAACATTAGAAACAATTCATTCAACATTCCTATCTGAATCCTCTCCACATCATTGTTCAAGTGCTCCAGATGATGGCAATTCTTCAGCCCTCCTAGGCAAATTACTTCAGCGCTTCATTATTCTTACTGCTTTAATTCACAACTATCATCTTTCAGAACTTGAAACTTGTTCTTGCCCAGTACACAGACAACATGAGGAAAAATTTCATCTGTCACTCATCTGAAAAGAAGTATTCTGTCTATTTTAGTTTTATTTTTAGTCTGAGCACCAAATCCTTCAAGTTTTCCTTGAAAGCTGCGCTTCCCCGACCTGTAAAGATTCTCACTGTTCTCTGGATTTTCTTCACTGGAAGGATATTCTTGAACAGTTGTAGATGTTGTACACTAGTATCTGTGCTGCGCAGTATCTGCATCTGGTATCACAGACCTCTCCTATTATACCAGCTATATGCTCAGATTACACCTATTAGATGTAGATCTTTGGAGGAGCATGGTGCAGCCGGCTGCTGGCTGGGAATAGAGGAAACCTGGGAGGAGTTCACAGGCTTTCACTTCATGTTTTTGTCTCCAGCTCTTTATAGGAGTAGGGAACCCAAAATTAAGAATAGGTCTCCACTGACATGCACTATTGTGAAATTGCCAGGGAAATTCCTGTTAAACACCTTTCAGTTACACAAAACTGCACCAGAAACCCTAGCAATCAAGACATTATGGCTGAGCTCTGGCTTTACAGACAAATCCTTTTGCATAACACAGTTATTTGTGATTCCTGATAGCCCCATATCTAGCTTTGAAAACAGGCTGCTTCATCATCAATAAATTACACTTTAAAGCCCCTTTTCATGTAGTCTTTGGATATAACCTTCTAAGTGTTCTTGCCTAAGTAGAGGGAATATTTTTGCAAGGACAAAAAAAAAGATGCAAATTAAAGCATCTTGGATGATTCTCTGGATGTCATTGGGGCTGCATAATTTTTCTGCATCTTTTATTCTATTTCAAGTTAAATGTTACAGCATTTCTTTGTAAAAATGCTTAGTTTAATTTTGAATCTATTATTTTCTATTCAGTCAGCATTGTGTTCATTTCTGGGATTTAACATAAAAGCACCTGAAAAAATAATTAAAGCCTTTTCTTGAATCTCTGGAATTGCAACAATGCTCAGCAAAGTGGGACAGTGATAAAATTAGTGTTCTTTTACTTTACACAGTGACAAGGAGGTTTGAAAAGACAAAACAGTGAACTTAAGTACTGCTAATTGGAAAAGCTTACTTGTTGATAATATGAATATATGCATTAAAGACTGGGCATACTGCAAGCCACAAAGCAAAAATCTGTTTTTACATCCCTCTAACTACTCATCATGAGATTTAGTATGAAACTGTAGGGAATGAAGTAACAATTTTAAACAAAAAGTTCAAGACATTATAAACTTAAATGTTGCAGGACTCTGAGGGCAAATTTTGAAAAGCCAGTGCTATCCTACATAGAAAAATTGAAACACTAACAAACACTGGCAAACAATGTCAGAAAAACAATTTCATCTCTGCGGAAAGGCTGAATGAAAATGCTTTGTTTTGATATAAACACAATTTCCTCTCAAAATCGGTTTTAGTGGAAAATTTTCATCCCATTTTACTTAAAACTAGAGCTTGGTCTCACTCCTGCAGGTGCAGAAGTATAGACATCGCACTTCTAAATACTGCAAATGAAGATTTTGTTATATTAAAAAAACTTTTTTCTAAACCTCCTCTTCACTGTGTGAAGTAAAAGAACACTTTTTTTTTTTTTTTTAAATCATGTCCCACTTTGCTCACTATTGTTACAATTCCAAAGAGTAGTTTTGGTAGTCTGACCACTTTCAGTCTCAAGGTTTGTGTGTTTCTGTTGTGAGTTGACCAGATGTTGTCATTCAGATCTGTACTGTTCAGTGCTCTGGATTTGTTAAAAGTATTAGGCATACAAACATGAGATCTAAAACTTAGAGTGAAACGGTATTAAGCCAGATTCAGACAGAAAAGATATTATTTATTCAACATTCAATTATTCTGTTCAGAAAGTTTGCCGAGCAAAATGGGAAGAGAATTTGATTGGCCTGTCCCAACCGTCGTGGTTTAGCCCCAGCCGGCAACTAAGCCCCACGCAGCCGCTCGCTCACTCCCCCATGGTGGGACGGGGGAGAGAATTGTAAGAGTAAAAATGAGAAAACTCGTGGGTTGAGATAAAGACAGTTTAATCCGCAAAGCAAAAGCCGCGCAAACAAGCAAAGCAAAACAAGGAATCCATTCACCACTCCTCATGGGCAGGCAGGGGTTCAGCCATCTCCAGGGAAGCCGGGCTCCAGCACGCGTAGTGGTTTCTTGGGAAGATAGACGCCGTCACTCTGAATGTTCCCTCCCTCCCCTGCTTCTTCTTCCCCCCCGTTTTATATGCTGTGCATGACATCATATGGTAGGGAATATCCCTTTGGCCAGCCTGGGTCAGCTATCCTGGCTGTGACCCCTCCCAGCTCCCCATGCACTTCCTCCACTGCTTAGCAACAACCCAAAATATCGGCATGTTAATCAACATTATTTTCATCCTAGATCCAAACCACAGCACTATACCAGCCATCGGGAAGAAAACTGACTCTATCCCAGCTGAAACCAGGACATATATATAACTGAACACATACCTTTATCCCACTACAGTATCCCTTAAGCTTGTTTGTAAGTTAGACAAAAATGAGCAGGGCTGGACTGGATTTTCAACAGCCTCTGAAGACAGTGGCTAATTCCAATGAATGTAAAGAGGTACGGAATCCTTAGCTCCCTTTGGAAAAAAACACAGCATGTGTGATACTCTGTGCAGAAATTACAATACAGTAGCAGGTACCACACAGAATCTGCCATATCAAGTGATTCTTTCCCAAATCTCTTATCTGTGGCATCTGTACAATAGTACCGCTGCTCATGGTCTTCTGCTGTGAAGTTGTGAAGTTGCAAATCAGTGAACTTGCACGTAACACTTCATGACTAGACAAATGACCTTAGCACATTAAATGTAGCTGGATTACCTGAAAGATTGCATGCTTACCTCATGTTCTTGCAACTATCCCAGTAAGCTTATATGAAAATTTGTAGAAAACTAGGCTACATAATTTGAGGAAAACTGTCACTTCATAATTCATTTTCAGTCCTATGGTCTTCTGATGTGGTTTTGTTGATCCATCTGAGTGTTTCCATTGGGTTGCAGTGTTTCATTTATGAAAACTTTGTTTTTGCCAGTCTGATCTGTACCAAAGAATGGTTCTGTACAACAAACATGGCTGCAGAGTAAACTTAAAACTCAACAAAACCTCCAGATTTATTCCACATTGTTAAGTAAGAAAAAACAGGTTTTTTTAATCAAAATTCAAAAAGGTCTATGGCATCAATACAATCGCGTGTCTTCCCACAATCAAACTGTTCTAAAAAATCTTTAAAAAAATTGTTACTAAAGAAAATGGAGAACATTATAAAAAATAAGGCCACAAATACCCCTATCTCTTTCCCTTCCCCCCCTCTATGCACGCAAGTCTAGTGGACTTATCAGAGCAACAGCAGAAGTTCTACCTGATGTTTTATCATTCCGTAGAGGGCTTTGATGAACATCAAAGTATAAAAGTCTTTATCAGCTGGATAGAAGATTTATCTGAAAACATGAGTGATTAACAGCAACTATATCCAATGTGTAAAAAATTCCAAGAGACACTAACAAAACAGATCCATTTTTTTCCTCAAAGTTATTCTTTTTCCCCTCAAGCATTCTATTTTCTGCTGTTCGCTAAACGGACAAAATGATATGACAACGATATGACAAGAGAAAGATGGGTAAACTTTATTCATATGGTGTGAAAATGCCCACTATAAGAATAATTTAAACAATCGTTAAACATTAATTATATATTTAGTAAAAAAACTGATATTAATCTCACACACTGGCACAGTGATTTCTTTCCAGAGACTTTCTTCTAAAAAAAGAAATTAAAAGAATATTAATAGTTTAGAAGCATGATACCTGAGTTTTGTTATCACTATTCCTTTTTTCAATGTTGTAATTGCACTAGGAGCAAAATTGTGGCAATATGGACTGAATAGTGGACTACAAGGTTTGTGAAAAAGTGATTGGACCATCAGGTTCAAATAGTAGTGATCAACTGCTCAAAATCTGAATAGGTGTCACATTGGGTGCAGTCCTATTGCCACTCAGGCAGATATTGTCTAATGACTCTGACAATACCCTGGAAGAAAGGAGAATGTACAATCAGCAGATGGACATGAGCTCTCACTGTCCTGTCAGCTGCAAATCCTTGCAAAGCTGAACTAAGACTATGAAGGCTTCAGGTATTCACTATTTTCATGTTTGGCATGATTTTCACCACAGCTACACACCATTTAATTTGAAAGATGAATTCCAATTCTCTAAGTATCTGAGCCATGGCAGCCTGCCTCAGAAAACGGTAAAAGTCAGCTATCTGAAAGAGATAACATGAAAAAGGAGTACCTAAATTTTGATTATCTAAATTTGTGAGAAGATGGTCTGAAATAAAATGACCTACAGATGGTATTCCATAGCGTTCATGTTCATAGAGTTTTTCAGTGCCTTAGCTTTCTAACCCACAGGTTTTGGAAGTACCCATTGGGAACTACCCAGCAGTTCAGATAATGCAAGGTTTTACTGACACTGACTTTTTTTAACAGCAAAGCTATATTCCTGCATTTAGCTGTTTCTGCAAAGTGATTGCATAATTTTTCTGTTTGAAATAATATATTTCTAGTCCATTTTTCTACCTGTGATGGGTTGACCTTGGCTGGATGCCAGGTGCCACCAAGACACTCTATCTCTCCCCTCCTCAGCAGGACAGGGGGGCAGAAAATAAGAGTGAAAAAAGCACATAGGCCAAGATAAAGGCAGCTTAATAAAGCAAGAGCAAAGGCTGGGTGCGGAAGCAAAGGAAAACAAAAGATTTATGCTCTACTTCCTATTAGCAGGCGATGTCCAGCCACTTCCCAGGAAGTAGGGCTTCAGCATGTGTAGTGGTTGCTCTGCAAGACAAATGTCGTAAAAAATGAATGCCCCTCCCCTGTCTCCTTTCTCTTGGATTTTCTTGCTGAGCTGACGTCATATGGTATGGAATATCCCTTTGGTCAGTTTGGATCATCTGTCCTGGCTGTGTCCTATCCCAAGACCAGCCCCAGCCTACTGGTGTGTGTGGAGGGGATGTTGGAGAGACAGCCTTGATGCTGTGCGAGCACTGCTCCGCAGCAGCCAAAACACCGTCGTGTTATCATCAACGCCTTTCCAGCTACCAATGCACAGCACAGCACCATGAGGGCTGCTATGGGGAAAATTATCTCCATCTCAGCCAGACCCAATACACTACCAGGGTAAGCTTATGCTTTGTGCCTTTTTCTGGTAGTTTCTGTATGCTGCCTTTATGTCCTTCCAACACTTAATGTAGTACAGGGATTTCAGTTCAGCATGGGGATACTGGAACTGGTCTCCTTATACAGTACAGGACAGTGACGTCAGAAATATTGATCCCAAGAAAAGATGGTTTTAAATAGCATGTTGCTACATCTGTCTTAGCTTTCCCAAGTAAATGCTATGATAATATTCCATTTTCACAACAAGCTCAACTAGAGGAAGGCTGAATAGTATCTGCATATAACTGCATTTTACTTTTTAAAGATGCTCTTACGCTTTACAGATTGAAAATAAAATGGCTATTGGAGTTAAACCTCATCTAAATCTGTCCATAAGTTTTATAACCAAATTATAAAACTGTGGAAACAAATAATATCTTAATGCAGTAATTATGTATCTAATGCAAAAAGGTGTATGTGTTGATTAGGCAAGTATTACATATCCTTCCTAAAAATTTTTTATCACTAAACCAAAAGTTCCCTATCTCAGGCTTTCACAATACTAAAAGAGACCTCCAAACCAACATTTTCAGTCCCTTGCTCTCATAGGCATACGTTTCATGTAACGCCACTAATAAATTTTAAGACACTTACGATCTTTTCTGAAGAATATTGTATTTCTCACTTATTTGTGACCAGTTTATACTTGTTTGTGCTTGTGGCAATATTATCTTTCTGCTCTTCCACTTCTCCAGCATCTATGCACTCTATGTAGTGAGAGTGTTGAGACAATGCAATAATCTTCCTACCTTTCTCACAAAACCAGTTCACTTTTAAAATTCAAGCTAAAATCTCAGTTATGGTAGCAATAATAAATTCAGATATTGCAGATACGTGTTTGAAAACTGTCAGAATAGCCAACTAAGAGGAAGAAGGATGTGCTGGGCTTTGAGGGTGAGGGAAGCAACATCAATGGATTGCTCCCACATTTCATGACCTTTCCCCTCACCTCCCGCAAACTTTTATGAAGCCCTTTTTCCATCTGCTCTTTTTGCCATCATAAACTTTTCACTTTATTTAGTCTACAAGGGCATTTATTAAGTTTAAGAATATGAGCTGACACCCCAAAACATTCTGCAATAGAACAAATCCAAATGAGACTTTCACCAACAATCAACAGCTGTGGGTCATGTCTTGTCTGTTTATAATATGAGACAAATTTTGGAGATCAACCACACATAGGTAAGAAATAGAGCAAAAAGTAGCAAGTGCTTTAATCCTAGCCCACCTGTAGAGACAAGCTATTTACTTAATTTGTATTTCTGTGAAGTGAAAGTTAAATTTAGCAGTAGCTCAGGTTAATCATGGGTAATTATGTTGTACATCTGCCCCCATGCATGCTTCTGAACTGTCATTTTCGAAGTTTGCTTGTTTTCTGGTGATAGACAGGTGTTTAAAAATGCAAGTTTTCAGAAAATTTTGATAATTGACAGATTCTTGATTTTTCTCTATACTGAAAGGTCAAAGTTTCCTTAAATAAATATTCTACTTAAAGCCAACATGCCACACCATTAAAACAAAAGTGGTTTATTTTTTTTTCATTTACAAGTTATTAAAAAAATGGTAAGATGTTATAGACTCAACAGGAAATATCTGTTGACTTAGAACGTTCCCTTATTATCGTACACCTCTGTGATGTTCTTTAAAATTACTGCTTCAGTTTAAGAAACTCCACTATTGGATAATTTAATTGTCCTTTATGAGTTATCACCAGTTTATATATAGCCTTTCCTGATTGCAGCAAGTATAGTCTCCTGAAGACAAGTTTCTTTTAATAATTAACACAAATTATTTACAATGTTCTTGACAAAAATAAATACATAAATGTACACCCGAATAGAATTTTCTCATGTGCCCACAAGGATTTTTCTGATTTCTGAAGATTTGGTGACAAGAAGAGGAAGGAAGAGGAAGGGCAACTTTCTAACCAGGTGAAGAATGTAATCCCCTCTTCTGACAGTAATGGAATTTGAGCTACATACAGTGAAAAAAAATCCCAAACTCTAAAATGAGATCAAATCTATTTTTTTTTATTGGTGGTAACGGAAATCACTGTAATTAATTGTGGGGGGAAAAAAAAGTATTATTAAGGTTTTCAAAGATTTTTTTCCCATGCAAATTTATATGTTAAATTTTTCCAAGTCCATCTACATGCATAATTATCTCTGTAATCTATTGTCCTTCCCCATCTTTCTTATTAATGTGTATCCTACACTGTCTTCCTCTAAAAATTATCTTGTAAGGTGAGGTCCTTGTTACCTTATTTGAACCTTTATAGAACAATAGAATAAAACCAAACTTTTATATCAGTTACAATAAACAGTTTGTCTATTGTTACTCAGAATATATTCCCCTTTCCCCTTCATTTTCCCAAAACTGGTACCAGATATCAAAACCATGCAAAACGATCAGCGTTACCACATTTATCATTTTGACAGTGCATTTGTAAGATAAAATCCTTTAAATATTTGTGTTTTGAAGCTGTATTTTTAAATGGCCTGAAGAAGTGATTCCCTGCATGAAAAGAGAAGTCATGTTCAATAAAGAAATAACATATTTCAAAAGGAAAAGACAAATAACCAAGTTATCAAAAAAAGAGAGCAAGAGTGAGGGCAATCTAGATATATTTGTAATTGATAAACAGGGAAGATTTTTTTATTTATTATCTTGTCAATGAAGACATATGAATTAAGACATTCAGCTCCATGAGGACAAATTAATTCCAGTGAAGTGATGTCAACAGGAAAATTACAATCCTGACTTATAAAGAATGACAGTTCTTTCCAGTACATGTATACCTATTTTTCTTACTGAAAAAGCTTTAAAACATACTTGAATTATATAGCTAAAGTAACTAATTAAAATCTGAGTGTTGCACTTACTTACAGAAAAAATTGTATGTACTGAGCCTTATAAACTCCCATAAATGGAAGAGCTCCTGTAATTATAACCGTCTGTGAGCACATAATCTTAAACGTAAAAATATCATGTTTAATATTGTATTGGGTTTAATAATTTCATTACAAAAAAGAATTTTTGAAACAATTAATATAAAGGTAATCATTACAAGTTTCTCAATATATATGTAAAGTTTTGTTTGTTTTTCAGTATTATATTATCCTTACATACTAATCCAGTAAGATTTTATTATTTAAATATCAATACCTGTACACCTGAATAGTTGCTTCATTGTTATACTAGTCAAGTAAGAATGTTAAAACCTGTTGGAAGTAAAAAAAAAAAAAAAATCCTTTATTTTCAACTATATTTGCCTGTATAAATAAATTCAAGTGAGAACACATTTAACCTTTTGTCTTCCTATACAGCAACACTCTTGTCAGTTGTTCAAATACCAGTAAAGGTTCATAAACAGCAAATGAACATTAGTATAAAAAAAAAAGCATAGTGAATGTTCATTGAGTTTGTAATTTTTAGGCTAATGATACAGATACTGAAATTTCATATCTAATTGAGATGGAATGTGGAATAGTGTTTATTCAAATTTTATTTTTCTATTATTTCCTATAGACTTGCAATTTATTTCCCCATATATTACCCCATATATATATTCACCAAACTATTTATTTTATATTTTTTCTCAGTTTCACTTTTAGCTACACTAGCTCAATTAGCGCTGTCACTCTCTCAGGTTAGGAGTAACAACATCTACGAACCACAGATTCCCCCCATCATTCTAATGATGTTCAGAATGTCTCTTTTCTGGCACTGTTGTTTAAAAACAAAGAAAAGAAACTGACTAAATGACTAAGTTTATAAGGAAAATGGTGCATTTATCTGTAGATAAAATGATCTTGACCTACAGAAGAGGAATAAAGTAAGAGCAATTAAATTTATATTTAAACTCCTTTTACTAATAGTAATCTTAAATACTATTTTGAAGAATAGAAACTATATTAAAATGTGTTACTTCTTCAGTCTAAGTATTACTTTAAATCTGTCTTAGTTATCTTAACTATACTCTACCAAAGTTTTCAGGCAGAAGAAACAATTTACACATATCTGTATGGCAATTCATAATAGCTTTCCATAAAGCTAGGAAAGTAACTGGTTTTTTTTTACTCCCCAGGTAAATAAATAAGAGGCTAAAGTTTGTGTTCCAAAAATTTGAAATAGATAAAAAAGAAAATCCCTTCAAAATCAGAGAAAGTAAGGAGGATGTCTGTGGCTAAAATGAGAAACAAACAGCCGTGCAAGATTCACAGATACCTTAATGCAAAAGAGCCCCAAACTAAATAACAGATTTTTTTCTTGTTCAGCACAATGAAAGAAAACCAAACATGTCCTTTCTCTGTTGCATAAAACAGTAGTAGTACGTGGAGGAAAAAAAAAAAAAAAAAAGAAGGAAACCCCACACAAAACAAAACCCAAAAACCCCAGAAACCTGACAGTGAAAAAGTTCTCAACAGGTTAACAATGTGCCACTCTGCAAGAATGTGAAGCTTCAGGAAAAAAACATAGTTAAAACCAAAAACATTACATCAGCTTATCCCAGCCGTAATATCAACATAATTGAAGACAGAGATATGATGGATACATGTATCCAATAGAACAAAAGCAAGAATTAAACTTCAGTACTGCCTGAGGGTCACGGGAAAATTGTTTGGGTTTTTGTTCTCATTGCATTGAAATGGGAAATAATAAAATCACTTCTAGTACCTCTTCCGCTCTACCACCCACTCCGCAACACCCAGCGCTCCAAGCTGGCAAGTTACTACTTCTCTGAAGGCATAATATATCCCAACACATCCTAACAATAGATCTCAACAACCAGAGGTAAAACTATGACATATTTCAAAGGAGCTATGCAAATGTTACTGGCAAAAAGTAGTATGTATACTGGCAAATAGAGTATATTATCTCTCCTTGTAGGCAGCAGACACAAATAGAACAGTAGTTGTGGACTATGTTCATAGCTATCTCCCCGAATACATACCTATTGTCAGAAGGCATTGTTAGAACTAGCCCTATGTGTTTTGTTATATGAAATGACATATGTCTGAACCCAGAAGGCTGTACAGCAAACAATGACCTGTCATATGACATGACATATGTATGCACCCAGGCTATGGAGCCGCCACATTAATGAGAGCTTTTCTGACTTAACAGATGAGCTCTCTTTTATACGATACCTTTAAAGGAACATTTTCTGCTTCTTTAAACTTGCTTGTAATAGGAAAGCAACAAAAAACTGAGTGTAGAAAATAAGCTCTTTCTTTCTATTGCCTTTTTCCTCCATTCTGTATTTTTTTAAGTCTATCAGCATAAGAAAATGTATGTGATACTTAACATGTCTGAATTTAATTCAACAGCTCTGTAATTACGGTTTCCTAAGAGATGCCATTTATATGATACTCTGCCATTTTCTGAAGTGGTGCAGTTAAAAAGTTAAGTATCTTGCAGAAACTTCTGATAACCCAGGAATTGTATGAGCTAATCTGATGCAATTCTATCACTCCCATAGAAATATATAGTAGAATAACTAAAATGTTATTAAAGCATTGCAGAGAATATTTCTTCAGTGAGCAATGACTCAAAGTGAAGGTTCTAGACTTAAGAATGTATAGTTTCTTCCACCTCTCTTTGAAATAAACAGTAATACAAACAAATATATTTCTTAACAATGAACAATGTAATTTAAAAGTAACAAAATCATGGGGAACAACTTGTAGTTCTTATTAGGAACAGCAAACCCCAACAAGCCTGTACAGCTTCCAGCTGTAAAGTACTCAACAAACCCATAAACCAATCTTCCTACAAAATTATTTAGTTTTCACTTTACTAATTAGCTAGTCTGAAAAGAGCAGAAAAGCATCTGTTGGTATGCCTACTCCACAGGGTCATTTTACTACTTAATTTATCAAGGATTCACAACATCTGCTGTGGCTGGACAGAGAGTGTTCTCTCCCACTCACTGGCAATCCTTACAGACCCTTGCAGTCTATGGGATCATCTTCAAGTACACTTCTGTTAGCCAAAGAAATCTTCATGGTATACTGGCCAAACACATTTTTGGATACGCAGTGTGGAAGTGGATGTGCTGCCTCTGATGTCATAGAGGCGTCAAGGTGATGTCAAAGTTCATTATTGTTAAATGCATTCTTATTAAATATTTTTTAAAAGAATCATGAAATAGATTTTTCATGACAGTCTTATAAGTATGAAATAAAATGCATGGACAAAGTAGTATAGGAAGAACACATGGGAGAAGAAAAGGAGAATACAGCAGAAAACAGGAAGAGAAGAAATGAGTGTAAAACTAATGTTGCTTGGTCTCAGATTTAAATTTTTTTGCTACAATTTTTGCTATGTCTGTTTCCATGCTCACATTTTGAAAGTGCAAGTGGCCAATTTTTGGCAAGCCAGGTTTCAACAGCTATAGAAAATTCTGTGATTCTGTGAAATATTTTATGGGAAGTCAGTAATAAAAATAATCATGACTACTCTGTTTATATGACCCATAGCAGGAATTTCTTAGACGTTGACATTCTAGTCATATTGTGGTAGAAAAGGACAAAAAGTAGGAAACTGAGAGAGAAAAGATAAAAAAGGAGAAAAAAAAGGGGGAGGAGGGAGACGACTAGGAAAAAATATAGGAGAGAAGAGAAGGAGACAAGAAGAAACCATGAAGAAACTCCTAGCAAAGAGGCATTGAGTTATACTGTCTGATGCTTAAATAAGAGATGTGGGAGTAATAAGAAAAAGCAGGGTGGGAACTGAGTTTTGGAAAACAGACCACAAACTTTTCAATACTTACTCCTCAGGTCCCAGAATAGACTGTTAGAGACCCTTATGCTTCTAGTCCCTGCAGAGAAATACACCTCATTGTTATTGCTAATGGCAATTTGTTCTTTGCATGAAGAAACCCAGACGGCACCACCCCGTCTTCAAAACTAAGGGCAGGATATAAAGCTCACAGCTGTCCTCAGACAAGAAAAGGCCACCTTCCTCCTCTATGCTGATTCATGTAGACAAGAAAAGCAAACAGGTAGAGAGAATAAGAGGGATACTGGAAGCACATATAATCACTGACATTATCTACATTCTCTTTCAGTATTTGTCAGCACCTCTAATTCACATAGTTTAAGAGTAAAAATTTAAAAAGTATCTTAAAGAATAGTAATTTCTGTGATGTATCTGTCCTCAGATTAAATCTGAGAGTAAAAATATACAACTACCAGCACAGGATAAAGCTCATCAGAAGCTATGGGTTGTCTTTAAAGGTGAGAATCTGCCTAGTTTCTTCCTGCAATGCTGTGGAACGAATTCTGTGTCTTCACCAGCACATTTCTAAATTTTACTTAGATGGTAGGGCACAGCTTTCACAGATCCTGAAGTTCATCTGTTTGGTTAATGAGACATGAAAATAATCCTTTCTCGTTTATTTTTTCCATTTCCTCTCCTTATTTTACCAGTGATTTTATCACTAACTTTGAAATTTAAAAGTTTTATTATGTATGGTATATAATACTAAGCACTTATTAAAACTGTGTTTCTGTATTCATCCAGATGAATAGCTGTGCTGGTTTTCAAGATATGTTGAGCTAACCACGAGTTTCAAGAAGCCATACTAGTAGTCTCTTGCTACCAAAGGTCTACTTTACACAATGGTAAGGAAAATAATATGAATGCCTGAGTCAGTAAATAACTTGTGTCTTCGTATTTTTTGAGTATGTTGTCCAAAGACAGTTTATTTATGTATAAACTAAATTTTGAATTGTAGCATATATTCAAGGTTAGCTACTGATATCTTTATGTCATGATCGAATAAGCCATGAGGCATATCTTGAGTATAAATTTGCTGAATACTTTATTTGTAATCTCCTGATAACTACATCTTAAATGAAAAAGTAAAATGTTACATAAAAATATATTTACATTAATGTATTCACAGTAACATTCTTTTTTGTCAGGTTGGACTTTGTTCTTTGTCATGAAAGAGAAAAGCACAAGCTCTTAAGTTGAAGGCTGAGGTACATGCAATGAAGGGCAAAGCTCCAGTGTATTGTGAAAAACATCTAAGTAAACAAAATGCTTGATGAAAGAATTCTGGAAGTCACAGGCTAGAATATGAAAAAATAGGTCTATTTACAGAGTAGGTATTTCAATATAGCTTGAATATGTTCTGAATTTCTTATTTAAATTATATATGCTTTTACTGTTTATGAGAATGCACTTAAAAACCCAAAAATGATACATAGAGAACTCAAAAAACCCTCTGTCAAGTTAATTTTTAAGAAATATGTTTAAAAAATTGGCTTTTCTAAAATGGTTTTGCTGACATGTCTTTAATATTTTTTTCTGATTT
The DNA here is from genome assembly GCF_964289735.1 of Phaethon aethereus. Classification (NCBI taxonomy): domain Eukaryota; kingdom Metazoa; phylum Chordata; class Aves; order Phaethontiformes; family Phaethontidae; genus Phaethon; species Phaethon aethereus. Next base: position 88,774,728 of record NC_138582.1, on the reverse strand, counting down.
CTCAATGGCAAAATGAAGCTGTAAAATGCATTAATTTAAAAAAAAACACTTAATTTGTTGTTCACCAAACAACTCAACTCACATATATTCCCATATGTAGGAGCTGAATGTCAGAGGACTGCTGTATATATACATTAATTACAGGAAATTAATTTCAGTAGTCCAACAGATATAATACTGAAAGTTATTACTTAGTGAGAACTCAAGTAGAATTTTCTTAAATCATAGCATATTCTATCTTACATTAGAGTCTTGCTTTAAAGGTTACTTCCTAGCTAGAAAATACATAATTGCTCCATCTGCCAACCCTACAGCATTGCGGTACTGTCAAAAGTGCCATATGTGGAAAAGTCAGACTGTTGGCCTGTTTAATATATATAATCTGTAGAACCTGTGAAATCAAATGGTAACATCTCTCAACAGATCTCAAGATACATCAGGAATGTTTGTTTTTCTTTTTCCCTTTTAAATAAGCGTAGGTGATATGGAATAGTTAGAATGAGCTCATCAACTTTATTGTTGGATCCCAGGAAGACTAGTTAATTCAGCTGACCACTGCAGACCTGAGTTTTCTGAAAAGATCCACACAATGAAGAAACGTAATTTAAAGTTTACACTTTTAAAGCACCATGAGTTTTGGCCAAAATAATTTGTGCAACTTCCAGTCTTTTTATTTCTATCTTGTAACCATGCAGTGCAAAAGTTGAAACTTATGAAGTTAATATTGTAACTTAGCAATCAAGACTGTTAGTCTGGAAAGTCTGGACTAAAAGAAAATGCTAACATCTATTTGTTCTTTGGTAACAAATATGGACAAAGAGCATTTATGTTCATCCTTTTAATGTACACAAGAATAGAAAGTGATAAGTGACTGATAGCTGAAAGTGTAATATATTTCTAGATTTTTCATCTAGCTTTACTGTAAGTCAAGTTACTAGAACAAAATGGTATTTGTAAAATGGAGTTCTGTTTCCAGTCTTTACTTTGGAGGAAAGAAAACACACAGTTTCCAGATCATCTACTCTAAGTAGCTGCTTTTCTGTGATTATGGTGACTCTCCTCAAATACAACCATTACAGAAACATGATGTCATATATTGACAGCCTGTAATGCTGCATTGTAAGTTGCAATTCAATAAAGCTATTCACTCTACACAAATATTATCTTTCTTTAAAAGAAGGCTTATAACCTAAGGCAGCAAGTTAATACATATTTGCCCTGCTAATATATTTACAAGCCATTTCAGCTACTTGGTTCGTGCATGAGAGGATCATCTGAATACTAACTTTGTTTAGAATGACATTATGAAAAATGCTCAGCTGGAATCAAAGCACTTTTAAAAGACACTGAAAATAGAATCAACTCTAAACTTGCAAAAGACTGTCTTCCAAGGCAGGCAAAAAGAGCATGTGAGTGTTCAAAGCTCTCCTTCTTCCAGTAAACCATTCCTTTCAATTTTTATGAGTTGGTATGGGTAGTTATGAATCAAAAGCTGGTATAACAGCATGAATAAAAGCCCACCACTCCCCTGCAGTTCCTAGGCTCCATCCCAAAAAGGCCATCTGCAGTCCATGCTAGTGCATTATCCCCTGGATCCTCTGAGAAACCAAAGTAAGGATAGCCAGTTTTGTGCTCGGTGTTCATTCTTGGGTGTAGTTTTTCTGGTGGACATGTATTGCATGGCTGTTGCACTTGCCAAATGACTTGAACTAGGAATGTAGGACTGTATTATACGGTGTTGTCGTGGTTTAACCCCAGCTGGCAACTAAGCCCCATGCAGCCACTCGCTCACTCCCCTCTCCAGTGGGATGGGGGAGAGAATCAGAAGAGTAAATTGAGAAAGCTCATGGTTTGAGATAAAGACAGTTTAACAGGTAAAGCAAAAGCCGCGCACGCAAGCAAAGCAAAACAAGGAATCCATTCACCACTCCCGATGGGCAGGCAGGGGTTCAGCCATCTCCAGGGAAGCAGGGCTCCAGCATGCGTAATGGTGTCTTGGGAAGACAAACGCCATCACTCCAAATGTCCCCCACTTCTTTCTTCTTTGTCCCAGCTATATATGGACATCATGGGGTATGGAATATCCCTTCGGTCAGTTGGAGTCAGCTGCCCCAGCTGTGTGTCCTCCCAACTTCTTGTGCACCCCCAGCCTGCTCACTGGTGAGGTGGTGTTAGAAGCAGAACTTGACTCTGTGTAAGCACTGCTCAGCAATGACTAAAACAGCTCTGTATTATTGACAGTGTTTCCAGCATAAATCTGAAACATAGTTCCATACGAGCTACTATGCAGAAAATTAACTCTAGCCCAGCGAAAACCTGCACAGGGTGCTAAATCAAGACATGCGTGAAACAAAGGAAAAAGACTTGCTTCATTTGTTTACCATTTTTTATGTCTATTGTAAAAGCACTGCTGTGTACCAGGAGAAGAAATACTGCAATCCAGGATGACTTAAGAAGTATTTGTGAGAAATTTTCATGGATTGACATTTCATAATTTACATAAAAACTCTCTATACAAATGCACACATGCACCCACATAGAGACAGGATCAGTCTTAATTCTTTGACAGTATAGGGAAAATTTTTCCACTCTAATTCTTAGATAGCATCCCCCCCACTTATGCTTCTTCATGCATCTCTCCATTTTATCTGTAGGACAGACCCATTCTTTCAACAGGTTTTAGAGCTGAGGGTGATTTGAGTTGTATGCTTACGAAAAATAAGCAAGCATTTTTACAACACTCATAGTGTTAATGGTGTACATGGTTTATTTTCTGTTCCAGACAGTATTTACCAAAGGGCAGAAAGACTGATTTTCTTATTTTCAGTTTTCCTAAGCATATTTGAGAATCATGAGTTATTGTCGCTCATAGTCTAGGAACAATAAAGCTCAAACACATGAAGGGAACCAGCTCCATCCCCTCACTTATTTTGTGATCAACTCTGTAATTCCTCACCAGTGTAACTAACAGAAATACATTTTTCAATGTGCAACTAATAATATACCTCCCATACAAAATGTGTGATTTAGAGGAAAGATTTTATGCTTAAGTTAGAGAAGGTAAAGAGGAATCTTTGAGTAATACTTTTGAAGTGACACTATGTCACTGTAAAAATAGAAAAAAGTCATCAACAATTCAAACAATTTGCTTTGTACAAGTCAGATGAAAATAAACAGTGAGGTAAACAGACATAGCCATATTGCTATGAAGACCACAATTTCCCCCAAATAATACAAAAATCTGTCACTTGTAAAAAAGAGAGTTTTGGATGACATCAAAACAGTTTTTTTATCACCTTCTCTTCATTCCCACTGGGTCATACATCATAACCTTCTTTGCTCTATTTTCCTCCCAAATGAAAATATCTGGTGCCTTCTCCCTCTCTTCCTACACCATTCACGTTCCTTTGGGTTCTGACTTTTTATATTCTCATCTCTCCTAAGATCTCTTTCCTTCCAATCTAGACTTTGATAAAATATCCAAATGAGAAAAAGAAAAACAACTACATGGAGGAAAACTTGGGGAATACGATGAAGACGACTACTGTTGCTCACTCCACAGTTCTATAAAGCTCCTATATGATGAAAATAAGCAGAATGTTAAAGACTCATAAAATGCAGTGTTAAAGACTCATGAAAAGCAGCTAAAATGAAACATTTCTCCCTCGTGCTAAGAGGAGGTTTACCAAATCAGGATCTGGAACAGCACAGTGGCAGGAACTGGTACAAATTTCCTCCTCAGCTTGCACAGCTGGGATGACCCAGAGTGCTAGTCAGAATTTGCACAGGGTTCACCTGTCTGTCTGAGCTCATATCCTTCCTGACTGGTTCTGTTTGTTTCTCCAGAACAAAGCTTTCTCACTGTCAAACCTCCAAAGTGTCCCAGAAGCTAAATTTTCTGTGAGTGTCAATTCCCTCCTCCTTCTGTTGTGTGCACTTTCAGGCAAATTCTTCTAGGCAAGAGAGAAGGAATTAGAGAACTTTATCTACCAGTTTTACCACTGCTACCTTTTTCTGTTGAAGTGAGTCCTTGAGGATAGAGCTGGGAGATTTTTGGTTTGGTTGATTGGTTTATAAGAACAACTTCAAGGAGGAACAGGCTGAGCATATTGCTCTTTTCCCCATCTTCTAACCTTTGCCATGAGAAAAGCAGGCGAAACAAGACAATCAGGCCCACAGCCACCAGGCTGTTTCCAAACTACAGGAGAAGTTGTTTTCCCTATCTCTCTGAAAATGTGTGCAACTTCTACTTGCTCTTTTGGTTGTCCCCTACATGTAGTTCCCACCTTATCCAGAAATAAGACCAATAATTAAGCCTCTCCTCTTTCTTTGCTGTTCAGAAAAAGACAGGGAAGGAGCAGCTCTCAGCAGTAGAGCAGAGATTGGCTTTAGATTTCTGCAGAAAAGTTAGTGATCAAAACAGATGCCTACTGTAGAGCAAAAGTATTACTACATGCTTCTAACTATACCATAGATGTGATCCTTAATTTTGTAAAGAACTGGCCTCAAAGTGCCGCACCAGGCACAAGAACCCCTCCTCTCCTGAAACCAAAACACAGATACAACCCTTCTTCTTCAGACCAATCCAGAAGAAGTCTTGGCAGAGTTAGAAACCATTTACCCTTCCAAATAGCCCAAGGAAGGATAATTCTCATACTTATGCTGTCAGACAGATTTACTTTCTCCTGTATTTTCAAGTCAAAACATTTTTCCTATAATATCTTTCAATAAAAGTTTATTTTATGAAAAACTGTATTAGGTTAAGACTAAAATAAGGCTAAAGAAGCTTAACATTAACCAAGTAAAAAGAAGAACGATAAGAAAAGCAGCAGGTAAGTGTAAAATGCTTACTTTAACCTTGTGTTTGTTTCCCTAACTTGAATTTTAATGACTTTCCCTCCTCTCCTCCTTCTCTCTGAAGAAAAAATGTCATGCTGGCAATTGGGAACTTCTAATAAAGTCTTGATAATGTAAATATTCACTGACCTTTCTTCAGAAGTAAATACATAAAGGAGTTAGTTTAATATATGTGGTTTACCATATCACCTAGTACTCCCTCCAACCAAGATTTTATTACACAATATCAAGTCATCATGAAGTCAAAAACATTCACAAGTTAGGGAATGCTAGAATATGGATTGTCTGCAAAGCAATAATTTAATCCCATTATGTGTATCTTTATGATAATTCTTTAGATATATAATTACACAGTACTTATTCCATATTATCATACATTGTTCCTGCAGAGGAAGGGCTGTGCTTGATTAATGAACAGCTAGTCACATTCAGCTCCATTTTTATGTGCAGGATCAGTTACTGCACACTATTCAACCCCTGCTCTGAACACAGAATTATTAGTTTCTTCATGAACGTTGCTACAAGGATCATCAATATAACAGAAATGCATTTAATACATTTAAATTTGTAACACCATTGTTAATTGTGAGTGGTGTATTAGGGTGATTATACAGACAAGAGACAGAGACTATAAAATCAAAGAATTTACTACATTCACGTAACCAATATAAGAGATACAGAATCTATCTTTCCAGATTGCTTTGCTTTTTGTAGCTTCATGTATTTAACAAGCATTAATTTCTGTTGCAGTTACCAATTCCTCCAAACTGAGCAGCCAGCAGATGAGAAATACACAAGTAATAATTGCCTTTGTGTTACTGTCACACAGACTCTCTGACAGTGGTGTAGACAGAACTCCAGATCTTTGGAGCAGTAACAAGCTACCTTAACTATGCAGTCTTCTTCTTCCTAGCCATGCTTGCCTCTGTGATAGGCTACGTTACCCACCTGAACTCCCTCTGAACTCTGAGATAAGCAGGAGCTATGATACTGTGCCACTCAGGATTGCTTAGCTCCCAGCTGAGACCAGGGAAAAGCAGCTTTCCCAGTATCACTGTCTTGGGAATGGGAGCTAGGGCTGATGGTCAGCTAAAATCTGCTTTACAACCAGGGATACTTGTTGTTGTTAGGGATGGCAAAGCTGCTCCTAGAACAGTGGAAGGAATCTGAATTTCTTTAAAACAAAATTATATTCAACTGCTTTTTCTGTTGTGGAAAGCTAGTTTAGCCACCATGATCCAAATATTGCTTGTGAATGGTCTGTACCCAGTAAACCTGTCAAAGTGAGTTTTCAAATAAAGGAAATCCCAGCACAAGCAACGTTAAATTCCAAAAGGAAGTTATTAGGTAAAACGTCAGTATAAAACCAAGCAGCAAGAAAAGGTGAAATGCCCTCTGGCTTGGAATAGTCCTTTTATTGGTTTTGGTAATGCTTCTTTGAAGGTGGAATAAAGACTAAGCTTGACAACAAATTCACAGAATCACAGAATCACAGAATCACTAGGTTGGAAAGGACCTTTAAGATCATCAAGTCCAACCATTAATCCAGAACCACCATGTCCCCTAAACCATGTCCTGAAGCGCCACATCCACACGTTTTTTGAACACTTCCAGGGATGGCGACTCCACCACCTCCCTGGGCAGCCTGTTCCAATGCCTGACCACCCTCTCAGTGAAGAAATTTTTCCTAATATCCAATCTAAACCTCCCCTGGCGCAACTTGAGGCCATTTCCTCTTGTCCTATCACTAGTTACTTGGGAGAAGAGACCAACACCCTCGTTGCCACAACCCCCTTTCAGGTAGTTGTAGAGAGCGATAAGGTCTCCCCTCAGCCTCCTCTTCTCCAGACTAAACAACCCCAGTTCCCTCAGCCGCTCCCCATAAGACATGTGCTCCAGACCCCTCACCAGCTTCGTTGCCCTTCTCTGGACACGCTCCAGCACCTCAACATCCTTCTTGTAGTGAGGGGCCCAAAACTGAACACAGTATTCAAGGTGCGGCCTCACCAGTGCCGAGTACAGGGGCACAATCACTTCCCTACTCCTGCTGGCCACACTATTCCTGATACAGGCCAGGACGCTGTTGGCCTTCTTGGCCACCTGGGCACACTGCCGGCTCATATTCAGCCGGCTGTCAACCAGCACACCCAGGTCCCTTTCCGCCGGGCTGCTCTCCAGCCACTCCTCCCCAAGCCTGTAGCGTTGCATGGGGTTGTTGTGGCCAAAGTGCAGGACCCGGCACTTGGCCTTATTAAACCTCATACAGTTGGCCTCTGCCCATCGATCCAGCCTGTCCAGATCCCTCTGCAGAGCCCTCCTACCCTCCAGCAGATCAACACTCCCACTCAGCTTGGTGTCATCTGCAAACTTACTGAGGGAGCACTCAATTCCCTCATCCAGATCATCTATAAAGATATTGAACAAGACTGGTCCCAGAACCGAGCCCTGGGGAACACCACTCGTGACCGGCCGCCAGCCGGATTTAACGCCAAATTCAGGTTAAAGTAATTCATGTAGAGAAAATAGGTCATCAGAATCTCTGAGCTGAATTACAATACAACTTATTTAAAATGGAAATTCAAATTTCTGAATCTTTCCCTTTAAATTTCATTGTAATAGAAGGTTTTATTAAACAAAAATGGGAACAATTATTGATTCTTAACTGAACCGAAACAATTTTTTTCTCAAATTGAACTGAACTGGAACAACCATTTTGAACTATATATTAAAACTTGTCTGCAAGCAAAAGTTTAGATTATTTTCTCATTAGTCATTCAGAATATAGGTCTAACTAAAATATTACTTAATATCAGGGATCTATTTAGCACACGGATCATGTGCAGCTGCCAAGGACTTCAGGACACTAACAAATAGCAGACTCTTCCCCTGTCTCCTTTTGCTACCTTTACGTTGCAACACGAATCAGCACAATCCAGCGCACACTCATGCTTCTACATCATGACTGTTGTATGCTGCTCTGCTGACTGGAGCACAGACCTGTTTGGAATAGCAAATTCTGTATCTGCCTGATACCAATACTAGCTAAATAGCTACAGAGATCAGCGGATCCAAGGACGAGGAGGCTGTCCATACCTTTACAGGTTGTATCTCCACAGTAAACTATCTGTTGCTGCAGTGGTGATCTTCTTCCCATGGGTTTTCATCCCTGTATATATGTATAGCTGCTGCTCGCTCTCTCAACAAAGTGTTATGTTCAGAATTAGTAGAAGGGGAATGGAGAATGTTTCTTATTAGTCCCATAACTTCAGCTGCACTGTGGACATTCTTATTGCCAGGGAAGCACAGCACTGCAGCCTCTTTCCACCTTCTTATCTGCACATGAACAGTGCTAGGATATTTAGACAGGAATTGAAATGACATGATGGAAATACAAATGATGTGTAAGCCCTTACATGGCAACAAAAATGGGAGGTCATTCACCAGCTGCACCATACTGTTAGATGACCCTTCCCATTATAAAATATGGTCTTTGTGAAATTTGTTAAAGTGGTGCTGGCTGAACCAAATCGACTTGATCTGTAACAGAGCTAAAAATATGCCGGTATTGTTCTCTTGTTTATGTAAATCATTAGTCTGGTCATTTATTTTCCTGTAGGAATTATCAATGTAAAACTGATTAGAAAATTATTCCATATGGTACTCATAATAAAAGAGAGCACATTTTCTCCACTGAAAGCTAAAACAAAGCTAAACATTAAAAAAAACTAAAAAGCACTCCACTTTGGAGAGAACGCTTTAAGTAATTGTATTTCAATGTGTTTCAGTAACATGCCCAACAGTAAATTTGCAACAAGACAAAACACAAAGGCTCCTGGACATGTACAGTTTTTCCATTCCTGTGATGTGTCTATTTTACTGCTTTAGTGACTGATAAGGGAGAGTGCACCCACAGACTAAAAAATTCATTCATATGTTGACATGGGAAGAAAAGATAGACAATGGCAGACAAATGAGGACTTATTACAGCTCCTGAAGTATACACAGCACAGTCTTAATTCCTGATATGATGACATGAAATGACCTCCATCTAGTTGATCCTACTCACCTTTTCCATTATATTTTTGAAAAACAGTGCAGGAATATTTAATGTTACTCAGACCTTTACCATGCAGGACAGTCTCCTCATTTAGACTGGATGTATCACTGTATGTAGTGGTGGTCCCCTGTAGCAATCACATCAATATATACACAAAAGTCTGAAGAAAATAATTATTCTTAGTAAACTAAGGCAAAAGTGAAAGTCAAGGAAATAATTTCTCTTTTGCACTGTGAAATGAATAATACAAGTCTTTTCAGAACCTTAATCTGAAGGTAAAAAGATTTTCCACAAACCCATCAGATAACAATAAAATATACTCAATACAATGCACAAGTGTATAATCTAAAGTAGTAGGAACAGGATATAGCATATTTCTGTATTTATGCTGAACTAGCAAGAACTAGCAAAAACAAAAACCCCGATGGCATTACATTTTGGAAGAATATTTGTTTTCGTAAGTAATAAACCATGGTGGTTTATTTTGTTTGGGTGCTTGGTTTTTTTTAAATTATTTTTTAATGAATTTGTAGGAAATTCTTGCTTAGGTCTTTGACATTATTCTGCATATTTGTAAAAACTATTTCATGGTTATTTCTTCCTTAACAGGAGAAATTTTAAAATCCATTAAAACCCAGTAAACAGTACCGAATGTCAGATGAAAATTTCAAGGTGCTTGAAAAATCCCTTGACTTAGAGATGGGATTTTCAATATTGCAAATGCATTAGAAACACAAGCTTTTATTAATGTATTTTTAAAACTCCACACAGTCCTTTTAAAACTCCATTCCTTATAAAACACGCTATTAAAGTTTTCCAAACTTACAGAACAGAAAACTGGTCCAATGTGGCTTGTACAAAGACAGAGTCATCATCAAATCATATGCAATATCTTACATCTTGCTACAGGCAAAAGGGTGCAGGACATACAGTTGAACTTAAGAATGTACAGTTAATCCAAATAAAATTTTAAGTCTAACAGACCAAAACAGTTAATTAATACAAGCTTTGCTAACAAAACAGTTAAAATTGTGATGGCAAAAAACTCCTCACTGCCCTACTGTTGCTCCTCTTCCCTGGTGTTAATGCTTACCCTTGGGCATCCCTCTGGGTCCTTATGTGGACAGTTTCATTCTCCTTAGGAGAAGAGGAGGATTACAAGCTTTCAGCATTCTCAGGGGTTCAATGAGAGGACTCTGATGCTCACGGAGGGGGTCCTTTCCTCCTCAATTTTGGGCCCATTTAAGTTTATTTTTTTACCTTTCCTCAGCACGGTCCACACCACCAACAGTATCTCACAGCCCTAGTGCACTCTGGGGAGGTAAAAGCCTCTCCCCACCAGACAGCCAGGTCAGCCAATGCCACCTAGACCAGGACAAGGGCCGCCCCACAACAGGGCCCAGACCCTGCTCTATCAGAGCACTGTGGGACTGGGGGACTGGGGGACTTCTGTTAATAGTGGCAAAAATCATATTTACACTTCTAGTACAAGAATGAGGAAATAGCAGATGAAATTGGTCGAAGTTGCAAAATAAACAAAAAGTAGATTGTTATTCAGAGGACAAAATTTCTGAGAGACACTGTAGGTATCAAAAATGAGTAAGGGTTCTAAAAGTGATTAGCTCCATATTTCAAATTCATGAGAATAAAAGCAAACTGCTTACCCTAGAAGTAAAAGGCACAATTTGGAAATCAGAAATACAATGAGCTATAATTAATGGAACCCAGAACTGCCTCTCTGTATTTGTACTCTGTGCGGCTATTCTCTTATTCTTAACTAAGCATCTGCTGCAGATGGCATCTGTCAGAGACAAGGTAGTTGGCGTGATGGAACATGGATCTTACCCATACCATTCTTTGTTAAATCCTACAATTTGGAGGGCTAAGAATTTAACATGTCCTGTAATAAAACTGATAGTATCATAATAAGCATTATAAAATAATTGTAAATGCATTCAAAATACAGTTCTTATAGGCACTCTTCATAGTCTTTGCCTTTGTATTTCTCAATTTACAGAATTACGTGAAAGCAAAATATTTTTTTCCCAAACTGTGAGTGTCCAGGCTAATACAGCGGTCAGGTAATTAATGAGATAAAACCGTTGGAAGCAATACAATGTCAAACTATGTGGTCTATATTAAGCTTAACAGAATAGGAGGATTTTGTGTAAAATGAATCACTCATGCTACTTACCCCAGCTTTGCACATTTAAATTTCCACTAACTAATGGAGAAAAACGATGAAGTCCATATACTTGGGGACAAGAAGCCAAAAAAGGGGGTTTTGCTCAATTTACACCACTGAAATCAATAATATTACATTGCTGAGAAATCAGCACAGGTAGGACCAGAATTGGGACAAATATTTTAATGTTACTCTGAGTCTCCAAAAGGGAATTTGTGTTAGATTAACTCTATTCCCATTACAGAATATGCAGCTTGTGTGCATACTAATTGATCTATAATATTTCATATTTATGAAGACTTCTACTTGCCCTAGACATGCAGAGAAAAAGACAAGATAAAAGGATTGTGGTTTAATTAGGTTTCAGTGTATTAATTCATCTGAGAGCTATCTGGCAATAACTCATACAGTGCAGGTCATGGTTCATTTTCGTTTCTATCTGGCCAAGAGACTGTCATGAGTTGCCTTTGTCCACCTGCCCACCAGTCAAGTAACCTTCCCATATGAAGGCCTGTCATCACAAGACACTTCCAGATTGCTAGTCTTCTACCTAACAGTCCAATGAATTTTGTTGTTAGCAGTTCCCCTCATAGCATGGGCAAAAATATATTCACTTTCTAATAAAAAAGAACACCCAATAGTCCTTGTAAAATTCATGTAACAGTTACGTTACTTCAACATAAACTTATTTTGCCTTTCCCCTGTAATTCATGCACCTTTTGGGTTGTGTAACCCCCCAAAAAATTAATTCCCTCCCAGCTTACTGTTTGCTGCAGCATTTCAGAGCACCTTAGACTGGGAGAATTATTTCTATCTCCCATAAATCCCTTTGTCCTATGATTACAGGCATGTTATGTGGTGTGGCCAAAGCAAGACTGTTGTATGCACAAAACGGATACATACTAAGCAAGATAAAATTAATATTTGTTATTTTGAACCCAGACAGAGGTACACAAAATTAAATAACTGGTGACAATGTGTAAGTATTCTGCAACATTTTACCACTACTTTTCTGGGCAACCATTGTTTAACTCTTCCCGCAGAGATTTTTTTTTTCTTATAGTCAGAGATAATTTCCCCTGAAGCAACTTCTGCCCATATCCTCTTGTCCTGTCTCCTCATCCTTGTGACGGTAACACATCCGTCTTCTCTATGTCTAGCTTTTAAGTACTGGAAGTCTGTGATAACTCCCCCCACATACACACTTTTCTTCTCTAGGCTGAACAAATCTAAATCCTTTAACCTTCCCTCATATTCAAAATTCTCCAACCTTTCTGCCATCTTGATGGTGCCCTTGGTGGCTTCTGAACCTCCTCACGTTTTTTAAAGGCTCTTGAACTGTGGGCACCAAAACCAGTGTCCCAGTTGTGGCCAAAAAGTGCCGAGTAGAGTAATCACATCCCTTGATCTGCTGGCTATACTCTTGTTGATGCAACCCAGGATATGGTTTGCCTTCATTGCTGCAAGGGTGCTTTTATGGCACATATTCAACTTCTTGTCCACCAGGATCCCCAGGTCTTTTTCTGCAGGTGCACCACAGCCAGTCAGACCCCAGCCTGTACTGCTGCTTGTGATTCTTCCATCATTGTTAAACATGCAACTCTTGCTGACTTAATCTTCCAGCCTGTCTAGGTCTCTTTGGATGGAGGCTCTTCCTTCTATTGCATCTGTATGATCTCCCTGTTTGCTGTCATCCACAAGGCTAACATGAGCGGGGTTCTTTCAACCCTGTTATCCTTTATAAAGATATTGAATATTAAACCAATAAGGAACTCCACCTATGACTGGCTGCTAGTCCCTCAGAGGTCTGACAGAACCAGAAAAATACTGCAGAATAAAGGAAACCTGAACAAGTCTGGATTCAAATATTAGGATGTTAAAAGCAGACTAAATCACCCCGTTTGCTCCCCAGGGCTCAGTATTGGGTCAGTTCTGTTTAATATCTTTATCAATGCTCTGGATGAGGGGATCGAATGCACCCTCAGTAGTTTGCAGACAACACCAAGTTGGGTGGGAATGTTGGACTGCTTGAGAGTAGGAGGGCTCTGCAGAGGGATCTGGACAGGCTGGATCGATGGGCCGAGGCCAACTACATGAGATTCAACAAGGCCAAGCGCCAGGTCCTGCACTTGGGTCACAACAACACCATGCAATAGCTTCTATCAGAAATAGTGTGGCCAGCAGAAGTAGGGAAGTGACTGTCCCACTGTACTTGGCACTGGTGAGGCCACACCTTGAATCCTGTGTTTGGGCCCCTCACTACAAGAAAGACATGGAGGTGCTGGGGCGTGTCCAAAGAAGGGAACGAAGCTGGCGAAGGGTCTAGAGCACAAACCTTACGAGGAGCGGATGAGGGAACTGGGGTTGTTTAGCCTGGAGAAAAGAAGGTTCAGGGGAGACCTTATTGCTTGCTACAACTACTTGAAAGGAGGTAGTAGTGAGGTGGGTATTGGTCTCTTTTCCCAAGTAATAAGTGATAGGACAAGAGGAAATGGCCTCAAGCTGCACCAAGGGAGGTTTAGATTGGGTATTAGGAAAAATGTCTTCAACAAAAAGGTTGTCAAGCATGGGAACAGGCTGCCCAGGGAAGTGGTTGAGCCTGGAGGTATTTAAAAGACATGTAGATGTGGTGCTTAGGGACATGGTTTAGTGGTAGAGTTAACAGTGTTAGGTTTACTGCTGGACTTGATGATCTTAAGGGTCTTTTCCAACCTAAATGATTCTATGATTCTATGATTTTATTACTTTCTTTGGGGCTGGCACAACAATGATGAAAGAGGAAAGATGGCAAAAAAAAAGGAGGAAGCCAGTTTCAACTCTGCCCTCCCTTATCAACAAACTCTCAAGCCTGACCATCTTGACCATCTCAATGAAGGACCACAGCCATCAGTTCTAAATATACTTCCTATGTTGCATGGCATTTTATGCTTATAGGGTAAGTTTGTAAAGACAAATTATTTTGTAGATGTAGTGATAATGATTGATAGCTATTGAGAACTGAACACTGTCAGTGTGTATACAAGCCAGTAAAGAGCTGAAGTTTGAAACCGGCCTGATTTGTTAGTCTTTAAATACTACCATCACAGTGGTATCTGATTTCCTAGCAGATACGCAGATCTATACATTCAGTTACAATAGTAGTCAAACACAACTGTGCAGTGTAGTTATGTTGGAGGGAAACTGAGAGATGCAGGCCTTTTTAGCAGAGTAATTTCCAAGCAGCTCAAGAAGCAGATCTGCATCATTTTTCTATTTAATTGCAATAGGGATAGAAATGCTATATTGCTTTTTGCAGACAGAGTCCTATACTGTCCCTGAGACAATTTTCACATTATTCCCAGACAGTCTGTAACCATTCAACATCCTTTTTGTCATACAGAGATTTTCCTCACCAATGAAAACCAAACATAAACCCGTTAAAGCTTGGTCTATCTGCCTTGGGAACCATTGCCTACAGGTTAAAATATTATTCACAGGAAAATTCTCTTTAGGTCTTCATCTGTCTGTCCTTATAACATTCCTTCAACTGTGCTTAGCCAGAGGTGTGTCACCATAAAAGTATGGGTAAAATGCATAATATAATGCCTGTACATACGTTTACCCATTCCTACACTCCTATTCATGTTCATGATCCTGAAGGAAAAGACAAACAAGAATATGTATGAACTTGAATATATATAAAATAAAAAAAGAGAGTAGAGATTTCCCTAGACTTTGAGAATTTGGATGGTAATGTCAATAGATATTGCTGCTTAGAATTCTATTTTAGGGGGTACTGTGTTTGTAATTAAACTGAACCTGAACAAATAAGATCCCACTTCGCCAAGACAACTTCAACAGAATATGCTCTTCTTTAACTTTAATTTCAGTTTTAATTTCAATTCCCTTCCCTATTTAAAAGAGTGAACTAGCAGTACCTGCAACCTCAGCACATCACTAAGCCAATTGGTACTGACTTGATCAGGCAAATACTAATATCTTAATCCGATTCTCAGACCACACTCAGTGGTTTTAAGATTTAAATACCAATTCTCATTCCATTATCACAAATGTCTGCATTCCAAGAAAAAGGTATCTCAGCAAAGCTGAATCCACAGTGCATCAGATGTTCTGTGTTAATCGCAAAAATGTATTGCAACACCTGTCTCAAAGTACCAGAGTTAACAGTAGCAGCCTATCCACCACAGAGAGCTCAAAGAAGAGGTGAGCCAGATCACATTTATTCTGAGATGCTGTTAGGTGGGAGCATGCATACATAGATGCATGCAGGATTTGTGGAGAAGTTCATGCAAGACATCCTCTGATTCTTCCTGTTGCAATTCTTCCTTTCTGTTAGGGGCCGCCTTTTTTTTTTGACAAAAGGCACTCCAGAAACAAAACATGAATATATATTCATATTTTCTATATAATTTAAAACAAAAAAAAAGACAAAATACTCTTTTAGAGTAAAGTCCTCTCTCTTTCTTTTTTCAATCTACCTCAAAAACCCAAACAAAGGAAAAAAGAAAAAGATGACCTCCACAGTGCTCTGGCAATAGTTCTTCAGTAATTGTTCTTTCTGAGCAAGCAGGGATAGTTCTGTTAAAATTGTGTGGTGAGGAGTGTGGCACGTCAAAGAAAGGAAAGAACTAAAGTTAGTCCTGAAACCTGATCCTGTGATCCAGAATAGTATCACTAAGAAATATTTCATTTACATTTCACCTAACTTCCCCTGGCTGAATGGAATTACATGATGAGTAGAAGTATCGCAAAACAGCAAAAGTGGTGTATGAAGGCAACAGTCCACCGTCCCTTCCTGCTGGTTATAAGCTCCTTTATTTATAAGCACTTCAGTGGAAGATTTTTTTCCACTTTGGGAATGTATGCAAAACATATTAATAGTTGAAGGCAACCAATGTTTATAAACAGGTTCAGATAAAGCTTTCTCAGTTTTACTGCATGTTGAGATAAGTGATGGGAAAGGAAAGCATCACAGAGAAGGTGGAGGAAAAATAGAAAAGAGCAATATTAACTATGCCAAAATAAACAGTGTTCTAATACAAGGGAAAGCAAAATCAAGAGTATTAATTTTGTAGCACTCCAAAGAAGGAAAGTGGGGGGGAAGGAACAACAAACCACTACAAACCTTTTTCCTCATGCACATTTAAGTAGCTTTTCAATTATTTTTAATCTTCCTTTTTATTAGAAGTCCCTGCATTTATTGAGATACTGTAATTGTAATTTTTTTGTTCTTAAATACAAATACATAATCTATATCCAGTAAGCAACATAAAGATGCCTTGTATGAATTCACATCTCTCCAGGCAAATGTAGCATGAAACACCAGATATGGGAGAAGGAGCAGAAAAGCTATTTTATGATTCTCCTCCAAAACTGAAATTTTAAGTTATATGAGGACATACACCAGACAGATTCAGATAGATGTAAGTCTGTAATGCAGCAGCTCAACTAGAGATTCTGTAAGGCAATATACTTTGACATAAATCAGAAGTAAAACTTGCAAGATAACCCATTTTCCAGCCTGTCCACACTATTCAGGTTCTCCAAAATCTTAAACCTGGTGTGCAGCTTACATGCTTCCTTCCCTGCTATCCACCAAATGAGAGATTGTCCTGGTTTCAGCCAGGATAGAGCTGGTTTTCCTCACAGAAGCCAGTGTGAGACTGTGTTTTGGATTTGGGATGAGGAACTGTTGATAATGTGCTGATGTTTTGGGTTGTTGCTGAGCCGTCAAGGACAGTCCAGCTTCTTGTGCTGGCCTGCCAGCGAGCAGGCTGGGGGTGCACGGGGAGCTGGGAGGGGACACAGCCGGGACAGCTGACCCAGACTGGCCAAAGAGATATTCCCTACCATACGACGTCATGCCCAGTACATAAACTGGAGCTGGCCGGGGGGCGGAAATCGCTGCTCGGGGACGGGCTGTCGATCACGGGGTGGTGAGCAATTTCTGTATTGGGCATCACTTGTTCTTATACATTCCTTTGTTGGTATTATCATTATTGTTCCCTTCTTTCTTTCTGTCCTATTAAACCGTGTTTATCTCAACCCACGAGGTTTTTCCTAATTCTCTCCCCCGTCCCACTGTGGGAGGGAGAGTGAGCGAGCGGCTGCGTGGTGCTTAGTTGCCGGCTGGGGCTAAACCACGACAGAGATGCGCTGCCATCTGCTTCCAATTCATTTGCACGTTCCAAATCAGCAACATGCTTGAACTGACACTGTAAGTGCCTAAGTCATCCCATTGATTTTAGCACTCATGCTCAAATGCAGGCTTGTTTTTAAGTACGTTGTTGAATTGGGACCTTAAAGTGAATTTAAGGAACTCATAAACCCAGTTAGCAGTCAAGGCTATTATTAAATGCATCAATAAATGGTAAAAGATCAGATTGTTCCTTAATATCACATTAGAGAGCAAAATATTTCTGTAAGTTATCTTGGCCTTCAGAAGGGGTGAACTGAAAGAAAATTATGTTAAATAGCAAAAAATTATATACAATTGAATTCACTCTGGGAAGCTGCCCTGTCAGACATGTACTCCTTGAGTAAAATGGGTTTATTTTTATTGAGACTAATATTCAAAATATTGCCTACTAATATGGTTTCATTGCTCATGCAGAATCCAATTTCTATTTATCTTGCATGGAAGCATCTATTTACTGAAGCCAGTTCAATAACTGAATGCAGAAATACGTCTATTTACATTTACTCACAGTAATGTATCATTTATCTGCTTGTACTGCACAGAGCCCTATTATTGAAATGTATTGCTTTTTCTCTATATAATTTTCTCCTATCTTGTTTTGTGTACTTTTTATTACATTTGATGTACCGGCCACCTCCACCCCTCTAAATGCTTCTTTCCAACCAACTCAGTGTTTAAAACTCAGTAGACTCTTTTTCATACAGATTTGCTAATGGGTTCTGCTTTTGCTCTTCACTTTGTCAAAAATCCATAGACAAGAATATGGGGGAGGGACGAAAGACATAGCTGACACAAGAAATAAAATAATAAGTGCATGTAATGTTTAGAGGAATGTTTTGTACCAGTGGAAGGTTATTACATGAGCTCTTCGCTCACTTGGGTCAGGATCCAGCAAGTACCAAATCAGAATCTCAGCAGGCAGGTTTTAATCCTCCCTGGGGCGCTTGACTTCCCACAGAAGACAGGAGGAAATCAGAGTTATCAGGCTACAGTCAGAGAAGTAACCACTGACATCATGGCTTGCACACATTCTTCTTGGGACTTGAGGGGACAAGGGGAAAAAAAGGCTTTCCAGAAGAGTAACCAAACAGTCACTGCCTTAAGTGCTAGGATGTTACTAGATGTAAACATACTACGCTCTTATAATTTCCTATTCCTTTTTTTTAAATGCTACCACAGCACTTAAATCTTAAAGCCAGTATAAACTACTATAACCATGTATAACCAGAAGTTATGCATTTAAGAAAAAATATTGCATTAAGCATTTCAACTGGTCTTCTGGTAATACTCAAACTTGTTCATACAGAACCATATATATTTACTCTCTTGTTTTCCAAGTGTTGTTCTTTTATTTTAAAAAAGTATTTATAACAGCACATAAAGGTATGGCACTCTCACAAGTGCTGTTACTTATTGTGACTCAGTCACTTGACAATGTGAAATGAAAAGCTAAAGTGATCTGAACAGACAACAAAGGAAATAAACAAACACAATTTATTTCTGAAGCCATAATGTAAATGTGTAAAATTCCGCAGCTGATTAAAAGCAGAAACTCCTTTTAACCTTCATTTTATATGCTTGATCATTTCCTTTGCTGACTTCTATTTTTCTGTTAAACTGTTGCCATCTTTGTTGCATCTTGTTTCAGCAATGATTAATGGAATTTAAAAGAACATATGTAAAAGCTAGATTTCACACACAACAAATAGCATTCAACTTGTACTCTTCCTGTATATTGGAACAAATATTGCTACCTGTGGAGCTAGCTATGTTTACAAAGGAGAAATCCACCCTTGCCTGGGAAAGGAAAGTATCTAGTTGCATAACCACAGTTCATATGCATTAATACGGAACCCAGTTCATACAATTACGATGTGATTAAAGCAGACCTGGGTGTTTTACCTTGTCGTCTATGATAAGGGAAAGAACTCTGGGAAATGTTGAACTCTGTCACAATTTTCTATGAATTCTCATTGTTTATTTTTATCTAAAACAGACCTGACTTCATCTTTTCTTAAGGTGGTATAAATCAGGGAAAATACTATTTAACAGGGGTACATTGACATGGAATCACTTAATCCCATGGCTCTTTAAGGCTAAAATGTTATTATGTCATAATTCTAAATGAATCTTCACACACAAAAGGCAGGAAAAAATAGCTAATAAAGTGAAAATTTAGGCTGCAATTTATTTACAATGTTTTCTAGTTGGTGATTGACATTTTGATCTTTTTAACAATTCGTTTTGTTTTTGGTAAAATTATCCTATAGGTACCACATAAATAGGTGTTTTACTGACACAAAATGCTAGCACAGTAATAAACTGTCCGGCTGCTCTTAACATATTCCCATTTGACTTTCCTTTAGCTATTAAATTAACTAATCATTTTATTGTACTATGAGTTTCCAGCTTTGAGTATGTGTTGATTAAGGATCAGCATGCACAGTAGTCAATCACCTGCTTTGTAATTACATCTCTAAAGCTTCTTAGTGGAATGAACGGAGTCTGCTTCTGAATACTGCAACATGGTCTTTTTTTTTTTTTCCCCTCATTGGTATATGACTCTCAAGGACTTAACTGGCACCCAGAGCCAGATGTAGTTTGCTTCTGGCAACAAACACTGGAGTTGTTGTTTTGGGAAGAAACAAACTCTATGGACAGGCAAATTATGCTCAAAACCACAGTAAATATAGGGATTTATGTCTCCAGGGTCAGTGTTACAACATGTCCCACACTCCTCGCACAACTGTCTGATGAAAGCTACAGGTTCTGATGATAAAGTCTTATCTTCTACCATCTGCATAATTTTGTGAATTTGCAAGTTCTTTTCTATACTGAAGCTGCTTTTCTCCCCAGTCATTGATACATCAGCATGCTTCTTGTACTAAATCTACTGCCATGACTACTTAAAAAAGCACAAACTTGTGATATTTTTTTCTTTCTAACATTTTAATTATTCTTCAAGTGATTCCCCAGTGAATTCTATATATACTAGAAACACAGGAGACTAGAATCTTTGTGAACAGTGTTGTTCATCCAAGTCTAATCTGTGCTCTCTACACTAGCTGGCACTCACTAGCCAAAGGAATAAAGGGAAGAAAAGACATAACTTGCAACTGCCTATTAATGTATCATTATTCATTCTGCTTACAATCAACACCCACGAATTTCTTCTTCTCAGTGAAGTCTTTAACTTTTGCCTATTTTGTTGCTTAAAGAGAATTAATGAGTTCATGTTCTTCATGATCTATTATTTGTAAGACTGCAAATAATGCAACTAATATCTGAAGTTTGTAGACAGTTCATCAAAAGTGAATAGATCTACTGAAGTAACTTGAAATTCCATTGTTATTTCCAAAGAAAATTAAAGTAAAATCTACTTTTACTGCCACTGGAGGCACAAAATCCATCTAGAAGACCTAAATAAGACAGGACAAGTTCCTTACCAGTCTGAAATTCAGCAGTCAACTCCAGTTCACTTTAAAATAGGAGTCAGACATGTTTTGGCCTCCCAGCATTGAGGGCTTCCTAAATGTCCAGGTGAGATTTTGCTTATGTTCCATGAACTGCTGGCTGAAATCAGCATAACTATCAGGCAAATATCATTGTCATGATTGTTCAGAAAATCCTATTACTAAACAAGCAGAGACTGAAACAAAAAAATACATACTCCAATTTGTAGAAAACATATTTAGAACTAAATTTGTAATTGTCTTGGTTTAGCCCACCTCCAGACTAAACGCTAGCACTTGCTCTATCTCCGAAAACACCCCTCTCAGCTGATAGAGGGAAATTGGGAAAGAGAAGGAAACTCAGGGGGTCAAATGGGATGAAACAGAAACAGATTTAGTAAAACAATAAAACTAGTATCAATACTAAAGCAGTATAAAGTACGCAGAGTTATTCTCGGCCCAGATGGTGGTCGCGAGCGGCGCGCTCCCAGCAGTGAACGCGGGTTGGGGGATGCCGGGAGCAGCGCAGCTCCAGCGCGGGGAGCGCAGAGCGATGGGCGAGACCCTCCGGGGACGGCAGCCGCTGCGGGAGACAGAGCCGCTCCCAGCAGACTCCCCAGCTCACGGTGAGCGTGAGGTTTATGGCAGGGAACACTTCTGGTGGTCAGCATGGGTCGGCTGCCTTGGCCTCCGTTCCTCCCGGCTTCAGCACCCGGCCACCTGAGACTGCTGGAGGCCTCGAGCACTCTGGAAACCCCCATGCCCTGGCTGGCCACGAACTAAACCAAAGTGTCTCATCAGCTCTGTTCTCACAGTAACGGTGCTGCGGGCTGCTCAGAAATGCAGCTTTCCTGAACAGAAAACTGACTTTATGATTTGATTCCAGCAGAACCAGGACAATAACAAAACAGAAATTTCAATTCACTCGGCAGAAGCATAGTACTATTTGTGCCAGGGTGGAGCGAGGGCCAGCAGCTCCCCAAGGGAGGGCAATCTTGTCTGAATACAACTGTGGCCAACTCTGTTCTACAACTACAGGTACCTTATAAGTTATAATTAAAAAAATACCAGAATTTCACTTGATGCAGTTTGCCTGAAGCAGGAAATCAACATGTAAGTGACCAGTAAATAGCACTGTTTGTCAGAAGGAAACCATAAATATTTTTATTGACCCTACTGTAATCCCAAAAGACAAAGGTACTTAAAAATCAGTCAGTACATCCACATTATGATAAAATAAAATAAATAACCCACATAGTCATCTCTACAAGATATTCAAAGAGTCAATTTTTTTGAGCTTTGTTTCTCAACCTGTGTATGAATTGCTTGTGTTCAGAAACAAATATCCTTTCTTCTTCTGGCATTTACATATTTCACAATAACCTAAGAAAATGAAGGTGAACTCTCCACATAATTTGAGTCATTACCTGAAAATGGCAAACTTTTTTAAAAAGCCTTAAAATGACAACATCTTTTTTTTTCAGTTTTTTTCATATCACTTGCTATGTACCAAATATATGACAATAAAATAAATATATCAAGTTTCTGTTTAGTGTCAACTATTGAAGCACTGTGTAGGCTTCAGGTGTACCTCCATTAACTTTGTAGACGCAATTGTGCTGGTTTTGGCTGTCATAAAATTAATTTTCTTCATAGTAATGAGTACGTGACTGTTTCAGATTTGTGCTGAAAACACCATTGATAAGACAGAGGTGTTTTCATTACTGTTGAGCAGTGCTTACGTAGAGTGAAGCCCTTTTCTGCTTCTCACACCACGCCACCAGCGAGGAGGCTGGGGCTGCTCAAGAATTTGGGAGAGCATACAGCTGTCAGCTCACCCCAACTGACCAAAGGGATATTCCATATCATATGATGCCATGCTCGGCATATAAAGCTGGGGAACGAAGAAAGAAAGGGAGGGCATTCAGAGTGATGGCATTTGTCTTCCCAAGAAAGCATTATGCATGGTCGAGCCCTGCTTTCCTGGATATGGCTGAACACCTGCCTGCTGATGGGAACTGCTGAATGAAGTCCTTGTTTTGCTTCGCTTGTGTGCGCAGTTTTTGTTTCACCTATTAAACTGTCTTTACCTCAACCCATGAGTTTTCTCGCTTTTACCCTTCCGATTATCTCTCCTGTCCCACTGTGAGGTGGTGAGCTAGTAGCTGTGTGGTGTTTAGTTGCTGACTGGGGTTAAACCACAACAGTCCTTTTTGGCACCAAACGTGAGGCTCAAAGGGTTCAAGATAATGACAGGTTCGATTGTAATATGCTAGCTCACAGCTGTTATTGCTGTTTAGCTACTAATCGCCAGGCGCCTGTGCTTGCCATGGGTTTGCTTTCCTTACGTATATTAGAGTCCAGTGCTCGTCAGTGGCTGCTTTTTGCTTTCGCTGCTGCCGTGCTGCTGCGCTGCCGATCGCCTGGCTCTGCTGGGCCTGGGAAGATTTTGGTAACAGCAATGGCCTCGGGCCTGGGCTGGCAGATGGCCGGGGCATCGCTGCTGTTCCTGTGTTGCTGTCCTGGACAGGCTGGAACTCCACTGTGAACTCGAGTCGAAGGGACGGTGACCTGTGGATGAGTCCGTATGGGACCAGGACACCCTGACACATCTGTGGCCGCCGATAAGCCCATGCCAGA
The DNA here is from genome assembly GCF_964289735.1 of Phaethon aethereus. NCBI lineage: Eukaryota > Metazoa > Chordata > Aves > Phaethontiformes > Phaethontidae > Phaethon > Phaethon aethereus. The sequence continues at coordinate 88,751,338 of NC_138582.1, read as the reverse complement.
GCAGGTACATCTTGAAGCAGCTGTGGCCATAGTTATGTCTGTGCTACAGCAGGTATACCTCTGATGGGATTGTGGCACAAAGGTAAGTCCACTCTGGAGAAGGTACACCTCGAAGCATCTGTGGCTGTGGATAAGTCCATGCTGCAGCAGGGACACCCTGAAGCATCAGTGGCTGTGCATAAGGTCATGCTGGAGCACCTCAAACCCTTTGGCCATGGATAAGCCCTCAACAGTGCAGGTACTTTCCTGGAGGGACTGCTGCCATGGGTAAGGCCATGTTGGAGCAGGTTTACTTCTGAAAGGACTGTGGCTGTGGGTAAGACCACACTAGAGCAGGTACATCTCTGAAGGCATTGTGGCCCATGGAGGAGGACCCTTTGGCACAGGTGCACCTCAAAGCAACTGTGGCTGTGGATAAGTCTATGCCACAGCAGGTGTTACCCCTGGAGAGACTGTGGTACACAGATAAGGCTCCACCTGGAACAGCTACAACTTTAAAGGATTGCAGTCTGTGGATAAGTCCAAGCTGGAGCAGGGTTAAGGGGAGGAGTTCATTGCAATGTTAAACCCGATGGCCTGGTCCAAAGGGGCCAGGGGTGGAGATTGCAATGGAAATACCTTTAAATTGCTGTAACACATGATTTGAGTTGCATGTTATAGGAATTACTATAGCAGGAACCACCTGAACCGGAGGACAAGCCTTACAAGAAGCAGTGCAAGTGCAGCAGTGACCTGACCTGAGCCCCGCTTTGGTGCCCAGTAACTCCACACAACACACCAGCTTGCCTGTCCCAAGTGACCACCATAACAGAGGGAGCACAAAATCATGGACTAAATGAACTCAATGGACGTTTGTGGATGCTTTTTAAACATTTTACAGGAGTGGTCCATAGACTAAGGGATGTTATCTGTGTATTATATCAAAGGATGGGAAGGGGGGTGGTGGTTAATGAGGTTATATTGTATAGTGTGGCACCTGAGCATGATGCAAATGGTATGGAATAAAGGGTGGATACGGTCCTGGTTTCACCTGGGATAGAGTTAATTTTCTGCATAGTAGCTCGTATGGGACTATGTTTCAGATTTATGCTGGAAACACTGTCAATAATACAGAGCTGTTTTAGTCATTGCTGAGCAGTGCTTATACAGAGTCAGGGCCTGTTCTGCTTCTAACACCACCCCATCAGCGAAGAGGCTGGGGGTGCACAAGAAGTTGGGAAAGGACAGCTGTCCAGCTTACCTCAATGGACCAAAGGGGTATTCCATACCATATGATGTCATGCTGATGGGAAGTAATGAATGAATGCTCTGCTTGCATGCGTGGCTTTTGCTTTACCTATTAAACTCTCTTTATCTCAAACTATGCATTTTCTCACTTTTACCCTTCCGATTCTCTCCCCCATCCTATTGAGGGGGAGTGAGTGAGCAGCTGTGTGGTGCTTACTTGCCAGCTGGGGTTAAACCACAATGGCAAGTAAGATTTGCAATATTACTATGTAAGCTACTTAATCAACAAAAAAAATACAATCTTAAATTTACTGAAAAGCTGACTTTTTTCCCCAAGTGATCATGTCTCCCATGCCATTGAGGCATCTCCTTTATTAAATAATGGGAAATAATGAAATGATGCCCTGAAGACAGTGGCTGTTTGTTGAAAATTTTTAACATGTACTATTCAAATGTTTTTAGCAGTTAGCCGGCTTGTAGCCTCCCTTGTGGCTGTCAGCTGTGAGATCCAAGTATATGACAAAGTGACAAAAAAAGTTAGCATCCCCATTAGGTACAAAAGTAAGACCAAAACAAATTGACTAGTAAAGTGTTGAACCTGTCTCTACGCTATCAGCTCATGATGATCAGATAGCTTCCAAGGTGTAAAATTTGCAAAAAATCCATGTAATTTTATTCTTCAAAATGTAATTGCACTGATTTAAATGCGTGTTAGATTATATCCTATGATACTGTGATCTTCTTTGGGGCACTTAAAATCTGACTTATATGGAGTTCTATCAAATTAGCACTGTCCTGACACCGTCTCCCTCATATGAATGAATATTACTTTTTATGTTACAAATCATCCAAGTAGCAAGGTTTTGCCTATTTACTGACACATGTTTAAGTGCATTACTGGCCTTTATCAAAATACTAAACAAAAAGAAAAGCTGTACTTGGAAAGTTCTAAAATTATAATCCTATTTAAAATCTAACATATCTAAAACATACTTTTGAATGCCAGAGGTAAGAAAACATTAAAACCTTTCTTTTCAAGGAATGGGTCTTACTCTAAGAAGCCAGTGATACACATAGAGTCTAACTTCAAGACAATAGTAGGATTAAAGTACAGAAACTAAAAGAAAATAACGTGTGTAGAAAGATTAGACACCTTGTCTAGAATTCAAATTATCTGGGGAAAAATGTAGTATGAAGTAATACTGTTTTGTAACTATTACATGAAAAAAATGACTGAGAATACTAAATATTTGAAGAAATATCAAGATTACCACAACATTTTTCAGTTTTATTCCGATAATTTAATAAACACTGGAAAAGGCTAGAAGAGACTTCTTCAGAACACCATAAAAAGTTGCCGTACCTAGACTGATTTCCAGTGCAACGCAAGTGTTGTGGTTTAACTCAGCAGGTAGCACAAACAACCACACAGCCATTCACTCACCCCACCACACACACAGCAGGCTGGGAGAGAGAATCGGAGAAAAGAAAAGTAGAACTCATGGGTTGAGATAAAGATAGTTTAATAGGACGGGGAAGGGGGGTAATAATGATAAAAGAACATACAAAACAAGTCATGCACAGCACAATTGCTCACCACCCACTGACCAATACCCAGCCAGTTCCCAAGCTGTGGCACCTCCCCAGCCAACTCCCCCAGCTTTAAATGCTGAGCATGATGTCATATGGTATGGAATACCCCTTTGGCCAGCCTGGGTCAGCTGTCCTGGCTGTGTCCCCTCCCAGCTCCCCGGGCACCCCCAGCCTGCTCGCTGGCAGCCCAGCATGAAAAACTGGACAGTCCTTGACTGCTTAGCAGCAACTGAAAACATCAGCACGCTATTAACATTTTCTCATCCCAAATCCAAACCACAGCACTATACCAGCTATCAGGAAGAAAATTAACTCTATCCCAGCCAAAATCAAGACAGTAAGTAATATAAATTCTCTGAAATAATTTCCGATGCAGCAGAAAAATTTCCAATCTGGAATTCTAAATTTCCAGAGAAAATCAGTGTATCAGAATCCTTGATAAAGGTTTCACTGGTCAACACTCTTTAATATTAAGAATTTGCATTTCATTAATAGTTAAAATTTTCCAAGCTATGTGCTATAATACCCCTCTGTGTAGAGTCATTACTGTTAGTGTAGGTTTACTGACTTCAACAGTATTGCATGAGTGAATCCAGCTTTATTACAATGTATTATACTGTTTTTATATATTAAAAGTTATTTCCTTTCTCCTTAAAGTTAATTAACTGTGCTCTTTCTTTTCAGTTTACATTTCATCTGGATGTCACGTGCATATTGTCAATAATTTACATTACATTACATTCAGTATATATGATATACATTTAATTCTATAGATTCTACATATTGTACAATTTCATTTATAGATATGTATGGAATCCTAATTTAAAGCCTAATTTAAATTATTTGGATTTGTAAGAAAAGTTCCAAACATGTTAAAAGTAGCTTTGCGCATACAGAACTTTGGTTTTGTGAACTGCTATGGCCATAGCACATCATCTAATTCCTAGCCAGTTTGTTTCATCAACCCTAGGCCCAATACAGGTGATATTAGCAGCAGTCCTTCTATACCTGATTTTTTGAACAGGTGAGGAATGCACAGTACTCAGTGATTATTCCTGATTCAAAAAAAGAATACTATGAGTATGAGTAACTAGAATTCAGTTAAGATGACTTAGTGATTCAGAACATTCTCTTCAGAATGTTCTCTTATATGCTGCCGTGCCTCATACTCTGCTATTGTTTGACATCTCCTGTGACATCACGAGGAAGTAACCAGAAATCTTTCAATTAAAATTTAAAAGCCCCTTGAGTGCTTTGGGAAAATCTCATCACACCATATGCCAACACGCAGGACAGAACGCAATCCTCATGTGATCATAGGTGCTGGAGACAACAAAGGCTAAGTTCCTTCTCTCTAATTTAGCTAGATTTTTCATTTTAATTGATTTGGGTTGCTGGTGATTACCTGACAACTACTGAAGCAAAAAAAAATAAGGTGACTTACCCTGCTATGATTAGCTGATTTATAAGTTTAAAATGGGAGACTCATACCTTCATGGCTGCCTTTTCATCAGTATTGAAAAGATGGACTTTTGGACAAGGCGTGATGCATATTACATGCTTCTCTGTGTGACATCAGAAAAAGATGCTGGCAACAGAGGAACCTGCTGTTATCAACTGTTCCATATAAGCTTATTTTACCTCTTCTGCTTTCCAAACACTTAAAGAATAATTTAATCCTCTTACGTAATGATGCTTATATAAGTGCTCAATAAACACTAAGAATGTCCAGTGTACTAATGAAATCAGCAAGGTTCAGTAGTTTTTTGCTGTATAGGATGAAAACTTCCTCCTTGAGATATAAACTATGTCATGTCCAATTATCTGTTGGCAAAGGTATATTACCTTTCAAAATTTCATTTCACTGGCAGTGCTACATAACCCATTGCCTGACAGTTTTTGTGAGATCTACCATGGAAGCAATTCACATCTAGATCGGGTCCTAAATTTTACTAAATAGGAAACAAGCATTTTTCCACTCTACTAAATTGTCAGTGTAAACAGTATTTTGGCAGCAGGCTATCACAGACTTTGAAAATACTTTCTCAGCAATCCATGCTTAAATTTAAAATGACATGCAAGTAACGATTTTTAGCTACATGGAAAAAAAAGCTACAGATTTTCTTACCATATGAGATATAGTACACTTGTGGGTTCACAGATGGCCAATGAATATTTCTAAATAAATTTAATATGCCATACCAAGAAAGTTTGAAACCTGACTGCCTAAAGTTAGGGTTCTGTATTGATATTTACATCTACAAACTACTAAATACATCCTCTTGTACCAAACCACTGAGCACATGAAATCTGAATTTAAGAAAAACTAGTTATAAGTGCTGAGCACTTTGAAAAAACAGACTTAAAATACTTTTCAGTAAGTAGGTACAACATATAGTGCAGTACAATTAAATATGTATGAGCCTAACTTTAAGCACATACTTTAAAATCTTTGCCTGACATTTTCTAACAAAAATATATGATTTGCATATTTAACATTCTTTAGATTAAAGTGAAAATGAGGAGATAACATTTACATTAAACTGGTTCTCAAATATGATTATTTCTAATGGCCTCATATCTTATATTAGTTGGCTGTTATATTTTAAAACTTAGTACAAACATTGACAAACTAGTCTCTTGCAACAGCTGCGCAGGGAAGCAAATCTTTTGGGGCTTAGATTCTTGTGGATATCATAGGATGGAACTGATAATGAGTCACTGAAGAGAAATGACAAGAAAATCACAGAAATATGGTGTTTATATATTTGGTTTGTGAAAATGGTTCCTCTGATTTAGTAGTGAATCTCTGACTGAAGATGATGACACATGTTATTTGGATCAAGGGTTGATGTTGATTAATTAAATTGTATTTACTGAGGGCCACAAGTCATTTCTGCAAAATGTCGCATAAAGAGCAGTACACTATCTCCAGAGTAGTCTGTTTATGACTCTCCTACAGATACTCATGCATATAATTTTTTCTGGACATGTATTCTTCTACACCTATTTTCAACAGAGTTAGTTTTTCACAAAAACCAGCTGTATCCAACTTTGTGATATCTGGTCAGATGTACAAAGTGGCACTCTTTTGCAGGGTTGGCCAATTAAGAGGCAAAGTTCAGCTAAGGACATGATCTCAGTCAGATATGACAGCTCAGGAGAAGGGGGCACAGGATACTGACAACTAACACAGGGGCCACAGGCATGGCATGAAGAGCAAGGCAGAGTGAGAGTGACAGGACGAAGACACAGCAGTTCTTGGGGGCTGTGCAATTAAGCTGGAGAGGAAGTTCTGCCTAGGACTGCACTATTCGTGACAAGAGAGAGGCTGAGGGAAGTCATTTACATTGTTTCTCACACTGTCATTTGCATCCCCTCTTGCTGATGTTTCTTCCAGTGATCCAAGACAAGCTGCTATAATGTCCTGAGCAGGCTGGTGCCCTGTGACACAGAGAGCAAGATTTGTGGATGCCAGGCAGTTCTCTGCTGGGCTTCTCTTACTTCCTTAGTCTGTGTCTTCCATCACAATGTCCTTCAGACCATGAGCCACATTAATTTAGATAGGTGGTTCCTAGATGTCAGCCCTACCCAGCATTTGTCAGGAATCACACCTGCCTAACATAGCCTCTGCTCTGCTGTTGATTAAAATGTTTTCCCTGGAGCAGAAAGATGAGATGCCATGGAATATGGAGGTAATGAAACTGGATTATCAGGAAATTTTTACAGAACTGGCCTCTACACAGCATAAACAAGGAGGTCAGGAACGGAACAATAGGAAGATGGGAGTTCTGATGTGAGGGCCTGATTCTCTGGAGTGAGGTAAGTAGTACCCACGATGGACTGGACTGGAAGAAGCGCTGCAGCAGGGTGATTGGGGACTGGTGGTTTTGGAGTGTTATGAACTCGAATTAGAGACTTAGCTTATTTATCACCGTTGTAGATCTCTCTACTTAGACACAGAGTTCAAAGAAGAGAACTTCCAGTGGAAGATTAGGCTCAGGGGATAGATTATTCTAAGAACTCAATCTATACAGGTTCATGGGGTCAGATGGGCTACATCCAAGGGTACTGATGTCTTAGCAAGTCTGCTTTCTGTCATCTTTGAAAGGTCATGGAGATGTGAATGGTGCTTCTAATGACTGGAGAAAGGCAAACATCTTCAAAAATCCAGGGAACTCCACACTGTTCAACCCCACTTTGGCCCCTGGGAAAATAATGGAACAAGTCCTCTGGGAACACATTTCTGAGCACAAGAAGGACAATAAGGCAATCTGAAACAGTCAACATGGATTTACCCAGGGTAAACCATGACTGTCCAATGTGATTGCCTCCTGTGTCGATATCAGGGACTGATGGCCCTAGAGGTGCTGAAATGAGGTCCTTTGCCAGGCAGGGACAGCAAGAGCTAACAGTGCCCTCAAGGCCCTGACATCATCTTTCTCTCAGTCTGCTCTGTCCACCAAGATGAAATACTATTCCATATCTGTGCTTTATTTTCTCTTTGATTTCGCTACAAAGTTCTAACTTCTACTGTTCATTCACTTCATCTTTTGTGTTGTTTCTGACATATGTGACTAAACTTATAAAAACCTATATGTGTCAGCATCTGCAAATAATGAATCAAAATCAAAAGTCACTCACCAATTAAATTTTAGTCCCAGTGATAATAGTAGTTACGCGGTTCCATGTTGCTTATCTGCTACTAATGAAGAACGAACCGCCATAGCATACTCTATAAGGAGAGTTCCCTTAGGATTTTTTCCATGGGCAAGACTCCATGCAACTTTGGAGGAAAGAGACCTTTATAACTACTTTTTTTCCATTTATGTTCACACCACTACTGACTAGATCTGATTAATTTTATGTGGGATAGGTTTTTATTTTTTGTGTTTTAACTGCCCATTTGTACATTTTGATTCTAGTTACTCATTGTTTTTCAGCTTCTCTGTGATGTTGTCAAAAAGGGAGTATCATATTTTAAGTGAACGCAAAAAATACAACACTGTTTTAAAAAAGTAATTGTGTCCTTTTAGTCAAAAGCAAAAAATGTGCTGGCACCAGGGCCTATGTTGCATGCATGAAAAAAGATTTTGCCAGCTGGAACAATGAAAATGTTTACAGTATGTTCACAATATGATTTATTGGAGTTTACAGTTCTGGGATGGGTACATTCTCTAAGGTACTAGATTGCCTGGAGCCTACCCATTTCTCCATGTTCTTAAATTGTTTCCAAACTACTTTTAAAGTATATTAGATATATTTGCTAAGCCTTCTTGTTCTCATGACAGCCAGAACCACAAGCACAATCTGTGGATTCCATGTGAACAGATGGATGTTAAAAACAAAAAACAAAACTAACAGAAGAAACTTGCCCATGTGAATTCAACCCAAATGAATGACCAGTGACTTGTAGATACCACTTTTACAGTGTGTCAATGTTCTAACACTTTGACATTACTGGGTGTAATGTCTACCTGAGAGATAATTTTCTTGTATGTATACATCCAGAAATAGTACATTTGCATTGGTGAATGAAACAGTGCTTTTAAAGGCTGATGAGGTGACTACAAGGTTCCTGTTGTAAAGTACAGCCCAGATTCAGAATAAATCAGAAGTGCACACATAACACAATTCTTGCCCTAAACAATCTACCTTCCTTAAACAGCATGGGTGAGGCATATTTTAAAACAGCATATTACATCATTTACATCAGTTGCAGCATTTAAATTCTACAGCGCTTTAAAACAAAACAGACATGACCTTGAAACAAGATTTATTATTTGGGCAAAATAATGCACTAGTGCAAATACACAGTTTTGAAAACAAGCTTTTGAAATGTTGGTGTTCAATGATGAGGCTTTCTGTGCATGTGCTCATGTTAGTGTAATGGGAAAATGACACTCTAACTAATGCACGTAAATAGATATAAATGTGTAACAAAGGTATCCTATTAATGGCCATAACATTTCTGTAATCTGAGAGGTAGTCATTCCAAAATATGAAAAAACATGACTAATTACAGAGATCATAAACGAACATAAATATGGTAGCTGTAAATATTTGCAATATATGATGGGTTTGTCACATTTGCGTTTCTTTTTCTGTTGTATAACATCCACTTTTCTGGAAAAAATATAGTTCTATTTATTCCCAATGTTATTACTAACTTTGAAACATATATACCTGGCATATATAGAATCATAGAACCATTTAGGTTGGTTCTAAAAGACCCTTAAGATCATCAAGTCCAACCATTAACCTAACACTGTCAACTCTACCACTAAACCATGTCCCCAAGCACCATATCTACACAAATTTAAATACCTCCAGGAATGGTGATTCAACCACTTCCCTGGGCAGCCTGTTCCAATGTTTGACCACTCTCTCCATAAAGAAATTTTTTCCAAATATCTAGTCTAAATCTCCCCTGGCACAACTCGAGGCCATTTCCTCTTGTCCTATTACTAGTTACTTGGGAGAAGAGACCAACACCCACCTCACTACTACCTCCTTTCAAGTAGTTGCAGCAAGCAATAAGGTCTCCCCTCAGCCTACTCTTCTCCAGACTGAACACCCCCAGTTCCCTCAGCTGCTCCTAATAAGACATAAGACTTGTGCTCCAGACCCCTCACCAGCTTCATTGCCCTTCTCTGGACACGCTCCAGCACCTCAGCATCCTTCTTGTAGTGAGGGGCCCAAAACTGAACACAGGATTCGAGGTGCGGCCTCACCAGTGCCGAGTACAGGGGCACGATCACTTCCCTACTCCTGCTGGACACAGTTTTTGATACAGACCAGGATGCTGTTGGCTGCCCTGGCAACCTGGGCACACTGCCGGCTCATATTCAGCCAGTTGTTGACCAACACCCCAGGTCTTTTTCCACTAGGCAACTTTCCAGCCACTCCTCCCCAAGCCTGCAGCATTGCATGGGGTTGTTGTGACCCAAGTACAGAAGCCGGCACTTGGCCTTGCTGAATCTCATACAGTTGGCCTCGGCCCATCGATCCAGCCTGTTCAGATCCCCCTGCAGAGCCTTCCTACCCTCAAGCGGATCAACAGTTCCACCCAACTTGTGTTATCTGCAAACTTACTGAGGGTGCGCTTGATCTCCTCATCCAGATCATTGGTAAAGATGTGGATAAACAGAACTGGTCCCAATACTGAGCCTTAGGGAACACCACTTGTGACCAGCCACCAGCTGGATTTAACTCCATTCACCACAACTCTTTGGGTGTGGCCATGCAGCCAGTTTTTTACCCAGCGAAGAGTACGCCCATCCAAGCCATGAACAGCCAGTTTCTGCAGGAGGATGCTGTGAGAAAGTGTCAAAAGCTTTACTAAAGTCTAGGTAGACAACATCCACAGCCTCATCCACTAAGTGAGTTACCTTGTCATAGAAGAGATCAGGTTAGTCAAGTGGGTCCTGCCTTTCATAAACCCATGCTGACCGGGTCTGATCGCCAGGTTGTCCTGTAGGTGCCATGTGCTGGCACTCAAGATGATCTGCTCCATAACCTTCCCTGACACTGAGGCCAGTCGGACAGGCCTATAGTTCCCTGGATACTCCGTCCAGCCCTTTTTGTAAGTGGGCTTCACATTTCCTAACTCCCAGTCAACCAGGACCTCCCTGTTAGCCAGGACTGCTGATAAACGATGGAGTGGCTTGGTGAGTACTTCCAGTAGGTACTTCCACTTCCCTCAGTACCTTTTCGCGGATCCCATCTGCCCCATAGTCTTGTGCGTCTCTAAGTGGTGCAGCACCTCACTAACCATTTCCCCTTGGATTAGGGGGGCTTCATTCTGCTCCCCATCCCTGTCTTCCAGCTCAGGGAGCTGGGTACCAAGAGAACAACCAGTCTTACTGTTAAAGACTGAGGCAAAGGAGGCATTAAGCACCTCAGCCTGAACCCAATAAAGGATGGAAATTCTCCTTAGCCCTCGTTTTGTTGCTAATGTATTTATAGAAAAATTTTAAATTTTCTTCTAAGGCAGTAGCCAGATTAAGTTCTAGTTGGGCTTTGGCTCTTCTAATTTTCTCCCTGTACAGCCTCATGAGATCCCTGTAGTCCTCCTGAGTTGCCTGCTCCTTCTTCCAAAGGTCATAAACTCTTGTCTTCCTGAGTTCCAACCAAAGCTCTCTGTTTAGCCAGGCTGGTCTTCTTCCCTGCCAGCTCACCTTTTGGCACATGGGGAAGGCCTGCTCCTGTACCCTTAAGATTGCCTTCTTGAAGAATGTCCAGCCTTCCTGGACTCCTTTGCCCTTCAGGACTGTCTCCCAAGGGACTCTCTCAACCAGGGTCCTACAGAGGTCAAAGTCTGCCCTCCGGAAGTCCAAGGTAGCAGTTCTGCTGACCCCTGTCCTTACTTCTCCAGGAATCAAAAACTCTTACCATTTCATGATCACCATGCCCAAGACGGCCTCCAACCATCACATCACCCACAAGTCCTTCTCTGTTTGCAAACAACAGGTACAGTACGGTGCCTTCCCTAGTTGTCTCTCACCAGCTGTGTCAGGAAGTTATCTTCCACACACTCCAGGAACCTCCTAGACTGTTTCCTCTCTGCTGTATTAAATTTCCAAGCAAACATCTGGTAACTTGAAGTCTGCCACAAGAACAAGGGCTAGTGATGGTGAGACTTCTCCCAGCTGCTTATAGAATATTTCATCTGCCTCTTCATCCTGGTTGGGTGGTTTAGAATAGACTCCGACCATTATATCTGCTTTTTTGGCCTTCCCCCTGATTATTGCCCATAAACACTCAATCCTATCATCATCATCATCAAGCTTTAGACAGTCAAAACACTCCATTAGAGGGCTACTCCACCTCCTCTCCTTCCTTGCTCTCGTGATTTCAGCTGGCATAGAGTTCTTTTCATATATTTTCATATAAACTTACTGAGAAAGTTGCAATTTATTATGCAATTAAATGTAGCAACAGCTACATTTAATATGCCAAGGTCATTTGTCTAGTCGTGAAGTGGTACATGCAAGTTTACTGATTTGCAACTTCACAACTTGAAAAGGGCAACAAAGCTGGTGAGGGGTCTGGAGCACAAGTCTTATGAGGAGCAGCTGAGGGAACTGGGGTTGTTTAGTCTGGAGAAGAGGAGGCTGAGGGGACACCTTATCACTCTCTACAACTACCTGAAAGGAGGCTGTAGTGAGGTGGGTATTGGTCTCTTCTCCCAGGTAACTAGCAACAGGGCGAGAGGAAATGGCCTCAAGTTGCGCCAGGGGAGGTTTAGACAAGGTATTAGGAAAAATTTCTTTACTGAGGGAGTGGTCAAACATTGGAACAGGTTGCCCAGGGAGATGGTGGAGTCACCATCACTGGAAGTGTTCAAAAAACATGTAGATATGGCACTTGGGGACATGGTTTAGTGGACATGGTGGTGTTGGGTTGATGGTTGGACTTGATGATCTTAAAGGTCTTTTCCAACCTTAATGATTCTATGATCCTAGAACTTCACAGCAGAAGACCATGAGCAGTGGTACTATTGTACAGATGCCACAGATAAGAGATTTTGGAAAGAATCACTTGGTATGGCAGATTCTGTGTGGTACATGCTACTGTATTGTAATTTCTGCACAGAGTATCACACATGCTGTGTTTTTTTCCAAAGGGAGCTAAGGATTCCGTACCTCTTTACATTCATTGGAATTAGCCACCGTCTTCAGAGGCTGTTGAAAATCCAGTCCAGCACTACTCATTTTTTTCTAACTTACAAACAAGCTTAAGGGATACTGTAGTGGGATAAAGGTATGTGTTCAGTTATATATATGTCCTGGTTTCAGCTGGGTTAGAGTCAGTTTTCTTCCCGATGGCTGGAATAGTGCTGCGGTTTGGATCTGGGATGAAAACAATGTTGATAACATGCCGATATTTTGGGTTGTTGCTAAGCAGTCAAGGCTGTTCAGCTTTTGATGCTGGGCTGCCAGCAAGGAGGCTGGGGGTGCACAGGAAGCTGGGAGGGGTCACAGCCAGGACAGCTGACCCAAACTGACGAAAGGGGTATTCCATACCATATGACGTCAGGCTCAGTATACAATGCTGGGGGCATTGGCCAGGGAGCACCACTGCTTGGGAACTGGCTGGGCATTGGTCAGCACATGGTGAGCAAGTGGATTGCGTGTCATTTATTTTGTATATCCTATTATTATTATTACTATTACATTTTACCTTCTTTTTTTCTGTCTTCTTAAACTGTCTTCATCTCAACCCAGGAATTTTACTTTTCCCAGTTCTCTCCCCCATGCCACTGTGGTGGGGAACTAGGGAGCAAACAGCTGTGTGGTGCTTAGCTGCTTGCCAGGTTAAGCCACAACACTTGCCTACCCACAGTTGATAGCCAAAGACTATACAACCCTCAACCCTGAGACTCTGCACCCACTCAAGAAACAAAGGATGAGTCCTTGTATTTCCCTGAGATTAACAAGAAAGGTAGAGCAAAGACCACGTGATCCAGACATTTTAGAGAGAAAGAGGGCCCCACTATTGTATGGCCTCTCTATCTCTAAGGAGAGAAGACAGGCAAACACAGTTTAAGTATCAAGATTTCTGAAAAACCATGAAACAAAGGGGTAGCAAAATGATTTTCAATGGCTTTTGTTTGGCTTTAGAAAAACTACTATAAATTGATAAAAGCTGATAAAGACATGTATTCCTATCATGTGTGTACATTTATGTTGATATATATATATTTATGTTTACACACTTTTTGGAAAAGGTAGTGTTGCTTTCATCTTCCTAATACAGAAATGTCCCTATGCATTTTCATTTCTATGGACATTCTTATAGTTCTCCCGGAATCCTTTGATGGAGGCTAGTAACTTTTGTTTAGATAAAGTTTATTATCCAAAGAGGCATACAATTTTAGTTAAAATATTAATAGACAGAGAGTATATTTCCCTTCACAACTTCCTTTGTCCAGGGTTTATCACCCTCCTGGTTAAAAGGATACAGGGTATTTCCAGTTTACTTGGTTTCAGGTTCAAGCCACTGGTTCATGTTATACTTTTTTCCTGAGAAATTAAATATCCCAGTATTCTGTAGTACATTTTCTTCATAGATATGTTTGTACACTGCAACCAAGTTCTTCTTTAAAACGTAAATAGACTGTTTTCTGTCCCTCTTCAATGAACACTTTCTTCACCTAGAGACTCATTTTCATGGTTCTTTCATGCATCCCCTTTTTTTCCAACACCCTCTTAAAATGAGGAAACCAGAAAAGTATAATGTTCCAAAATCCATTCCAACAATGCATGTGTCTGGGTCATTGGTAAGTCAATGCTCCCCTATTCACAAAGCTAAATTTTACTTTTTTTTTTTTTTAATATCACAGTATCACACGTATTTACTATGTTATATTTAGGTTGGTTTATTATGACCTCTCCATTCTCTTCAGAATCGCTGTCACTGCACACCCAAGCATTTTAGTTTTACTCTGTATTTTATTCCCAGGATGCGTTATACTAAGGTTTCTTACAGAAATTCCCTAATAGCCAAAGGTCTTGCTACTAAAGCAGTTCATTAAAAAATAATTAAAAAAAAAACCAAACCAGAAACAGGTTCTTTGCATAGACGCTAAGACTGGCCACAAAGTAAGTGTGTAAATTAGATGTAAGCCTCCTTGTCACAAATAACAAATGTCACATGAGATAAGGTAAGGAAAGCGATGCATGGCCACTAAGCTGATTCCAAACACAATAAACAAGTATCATGTAAATGTGGTTTACATATCCTAGCATGCACTGGGCTTGTTCCAGTCCATACAGCTGTTCCAGAACATGACTCTATTACATTAATGTAACATTTTACTCTGCAGATGACCTACAGGGCAATAAACTCACTAAACTGCATCAACTACTTTTCCAAAACCTTCTAAGAAAACAAATATTCCGTATAAGAAACAGTCATTCATTGAGTAGGTATAGCTTGCATTCCTGGTTTCTAGATTTACAATTGTACATATGGCTCTATAGAGTAAATGTTATTTAAGTGCACCACTTATCAAGTAATCCAGACAGTTTTGTTTGACTGTGTTCTCTTCATTACATCTCATTCCACTAACTTTTATGGCATATATAAATCTTCCAAGTGGTGACTCTCATATTTATTTCCATACCACCAATTAAAAATATTAAATAGCTCTAGTTCAGGCCCTGTGGAACCTGTTTGAAAGACTCTCATTTGGTTATTGTTTTCTTCAGCTGACAGTTGTAGAGATTTGATAATGACCCAGTTCTTAATTAATTTAGTGATGACCAATACATTCTCTAGTTGTTATCATCCACAAAAGTTACCCTAGATGCACTTTTAAGAAAACATCATGTTCTATCATGTTCCCTTTTTTGTTATAGGTGAAGTGTGACCCATTCTTACACAAACCACTATACAGCTTACTGTAACTCTTCTTCATACATGTTTACAATTTGAAGAAGTCTACACTTCATAACGCATAACGCCTGAAACAATGCATAGTAGAAATACCAGAGCATGTAAGTTTTACACGCTACTCATTATTATAACCACTTTGCCATAAAGACATAGTCTTTACCTATGAGCGAAATGTGGGTCTAAGCCGTGATATGTGAATTCTTAAAGAGCACTCTTAAAGAGTATCTTTGCTCCTCTCCTTCCCTATCATCTAAGGAGCTAACGTCATATCACAGTAGCTTGAAAAGCAATTATAAACAAAGATTTAAAGGATTAGGGCTTTCATTATTTCTCATCAGTTACATTTGCTTTAGACTAATTGGTAACTGTGATCTAAGTAATTTTGTTCTATGATATTTCATTTAAATGCTGTAAGTCAACTTACCTAACTGAAGGATAAGGCATATTTCTAATATGTTAACAAATTCATTTCAGCTTTAGTTCCTGTATCCAGTTTTATTTCTTAGAACTGTGTCGTAATTATGCCCCATACAGACATTTTTATTTATGGTGAAGTGGTCGTTTCAAAAATGTTCTGATAACCCATTCAGTATTCAGCATCTGTATGGTACTAAGGATTTGAATATTTAGTTCCTGATTTTAGAAAAGAAACATGCATTTTACGTGACTATCATCTATTAATTGTTATTTTTTAGTTCTTTAAGTAAGTGGGTATAGCATGACTAAAATTCAAGACTATAGTAATTTTTATATGCATTTACATATTTATCTCTGTCAGCTACAGTAAGTCAAATCAGCTGACATTTTCGTTGAGTAGAGATTTAATATGAAATCCAATTCATGACTCTACTGGACACCAAGGCTGGTTAAATCTTCATATACTTCACAAATCCTGTTTTTCTCCAAGAGAAGCTACCTTTTCTTTGTATGCGGTATAGCCATGGGCTGGTGTTACAGAGTAAAATAAGGAAGTTACCTTAGGAAACATGGATAAGAGTCAGAACCCCTGTTGTTTCTGCATTTGTATTGGGTTCTGTGTTGTCAGTGCCAGGAGATGCCTTTAAGCATAAAGAACAGGCTGAGCACAAGGGATTCTTGACCATTTGAAATTTGAAGCCAGACTTCCCAAATAAAAATTATTTTTTTCCCACCAACTTATACGTAATTGGTTTGGGTTTTTTTGTTCAGTATTGCCTACTGTTTTAGTCTACTGTTCAGTTATTAATATCATGAAGGCATACCTTTCCCTTGAAAATTTAGAATCTACAGTAACAATAACAGTTAAAATTTTTTCCCAGAAGTTTGCCCAAATGCAACTGAAATAAATTTTGTTAGTATGCATGATACTTTCATTGAAGACCAGGAGTCTAGATTTAGTTTTAGGAAAGAAGTGGCCATTAATTGATACAACTAAGGTACACATTGCCATCTTAAAAAGTTAATTTTCAAGTGTATGTAAGTGGCACTGCACTGTAAATGTTACAAAATTTAAATAAGTACTAAATATTGGAGAATATTAGAATCTATGATATATTATTCCTACACTGGGTACGTAAGATCCCTGTTTGAACGTAATACTTCTTGACATCTGAGCCAACACAAGTTTAGATGGATCACTACGCTGTGTATAAAACCATTGTTTTCTAGCTCATAATATAATA
The DNA here is from genome assembly GCF_964289735.1 of Phaethon aethereus. NCBI lineage: Eukaryota > Metazoa > Chordata > Aves > Phaethontiformes > Phaethontidae > Phaethon > Phaethon aethereus. The sequence goes on along the minus strand of NC_138582.1, from coordinate 88,734,455 downwards.
AATATTATTTTATTTATATCGAATAAATATTTTTTTAATAATAAATCGAATAAATCCAAAAAAAATTTCTAACTATTTATTTCATCACTCTCTGCAAAAAAATGTACGGGCATTGTCCTTTCTAACTCCCTTACTTACATCCGTCCAAAATACCATGAAAAACAACGGCAGTTTTGGGCCACTCAATCTTTTCCCTCCAAGAGGTTTCATCACATACTTGCAATATAGTAATCCACTATGTTGGGTTTTTTTAAAGTGTGCTGCCTTGGCCGGCTGACAGATGCCCACCTGACAGCTAACTCGCTCCCCCTCCTTAACGAGGGCAGGGGGAGAAAATAAGTAAAATCTCGTGTTGAGATAAAGACAGGGAAATCACACACCAGTTACCATTCCGGGCACAACAGACTCAACTTAGGGAAAAGTAATTTAACATATTAACAATTAAAAATAGAGTAGGAAGGTAAGAAACAAATATCAAAAAATGAAACACTTTCTCCTCTCCCTCCTTTTCCCAGGCTCACCTTCACTCCTGACACCTCTGCCTTCTCTTCCCCCCACCAGCAGCACAGGGCGCTGGGGTCAGTCCATAGCAGCTCCTCTCTGCCGCTCCTGCTGCCTCACATTTTTCTCTGCTCGCCCCCGGGTCCTCTCCTGGGTCTGCCGTCCTTCAGGATAAACGCTCCAGAGTGGGCTCCCCAGGGGCTGCAGCCTTTCAGGAACTACCCACCTGCTCCAGCGTGGGCCCTTCCCGGGGCTGCCGGGACACGCCCGCCCCGCCGGGGCCTCTCCCGGGGCCGCGGGGGCGTCTCTGCCGGGGCGCCCGGAGCAGCCCCTGCCCTCCTCCCGCTCTCCCCTCGGGGCTGGCGGGGCTGTTTCTCACAGCCTTTCCCTCAGCCCTGGCTGCCGGGCAGCGTTGTGCCCTTTCTGCCCCAGGCTTTCCCCGCGGCGCCCGCCCGGGGCTGAGGGGCTCAGCTGGGCCCTGCGCTGGGGACCGGCCGCGTCCGGCACCGGGCAGCCGCGGCCCCGCCGCGCAGGGGCTGCCCTGCAGGCCCCCGGCTGCTGCCAGCACCAGGGCACCTGCACCCAGATGTAATTTTCCCTTCTCGCCTCTTTCTTTTCCTCTTTCCACATTCCTCTCCTTTCTCTTTTCCTGTTTTTCTTCCTTTCCTCATTTAGGACACTGTTAAGAATAGAATTAAAAGACATTAGTTGAGAGTAGAAGCAGGGACAGGTACCCTGGAAGGAGCACAGGGACACTGCTCGATTGTGTAGGGATGGGGTCAGGAAGGCCAAGGCGTGACGGGAGCTGAACTTGGCAAGGGATGTCAGCCAGAAAAGGAAGGTCAAAGAAAGCGTACCCCCCGGATGAACGTGACTGGCAGACTGGTAACAGTAGATGAGGAGAAGGATGAGGTACTCAGCAAATTCTTTGCTTCTGTCTTCACTGTCGGTCTCTCTTCCCACACCTCTCAAGGGGATGGACTGCAAGATGGGGACTGGAGGAGCTAAACTGCCTCCCACTGCAAGAGCAAGTCCAGTTCGAGACCACCTGAGGAACAACATGCACAAGTCTATGAGACCTGATGAGAGACATCCCAGAGCCCTGAAGGAATTGGCTGATATAGTTGTCAAGACACTCTCCATGATACCCGTGATGAGTGATGTCCTCAGGGGTCCATATTATGACCAGGACTCTTTAATATCTTCAGCAATGGAATAATGAGATCAAGTGCACCATCAGCAAATTTGCAGACAACACCAAGCTGAGTGGTGCAGTTGACACGCCTGAGGGGCGGGATGCCATCCAGAGAGGCCTGGACAAGCTTGAGAAGTGGGCCCATGTGAACTTCATGAGGTTCAACAAGGTCAAGTGCAGGGTCCTTCACCTGAGTTGGGGCAACCCCAGGTATCAATACAGACTGTTGGATGAAGGGATTAAGAGCAGCCCGGCTGAGAAGGACTTGGGGGTACTGGTGGATGAAAAGCTTCACATGAGCCAGTAATGTGCACTTGCAGCCCACAAAACCAACCACATCCTGGGCTGCATCCAAAGAAGCGTGGCCAGCAGGTCGAAGGAGGGGATTCTGCCCCTCTGCTCTGCTCTGATGAAACTCCACCTGGAGTCCTGCGTCCAGCTCTGGAGCCCTCAGCACAGGAAAGACATGGACCTGTTGGAGCAGGTCCAGAGGAGGGCCACCAATATGATCAGAGGGATAGAACACCTCTCCTCTGAGGATAGGCTAAGAGAGTTGGAGTTGTTCAGCCTGGAGAAGAGAAGGCTCTAAGGAGACTTTATTGCAGCCTTCCAGTACTTAAAGGGGGCTTATAAGAAAGATGGAGACAGACTTTTTTGCAAGGCCTGCTGCAGCCTTGGTTCTAATGGTTCTGAATGGTTCTAAACTAAAAGACGGCAGATTTAGACCAGCAAGAAATTTTTCACCATGAGGGTGGTGAAACACTGGCACAGGTTGCCCAGAGAGGTGGCAGATGCCTCATCCCTGGAAACATTCAAGATCAGGTTGGACCAGGCTCTGAGCAACATGTTCTGGTAAAGATGTCCTTGCTCATTGCAGGGGCATTTGGACTAGATGACCTTTAGAGGTCCCTTACAACCGAAACTATTCTATTCTATGATTCTATGATATATGTTGTTTTGATAGATAATATTTTGTTATTTAATAAAATTTAGCTCTCATTATGGTTACTTTATTTCATCTTTGAGCTAAGAAAAGAAAAAAACTCTTGAACAAAGAAAGATCCCTTTCAACTACTATTCCAGGATGGCTTTAGAAAATCTTTACATTTTAAATCTTTTTGACAGCGTCTTGAAATAATCTGGTTATTGGTAGGGTATAATTATATCAGTCTTCCATCAATTTTCACTTACACTGCTGCAGTTCACCAGAATTAAATGGATTATATGTGATCATTAAGAACTGCTAAATTTAATGCCATATTGGGAGGTAAATTACCTTAGTCATATTTTAAACCTTGGTGAGAGCTTTAGAAATTGTGCAACTTGAACTATAAAACTATTCAAACTCAGCATTGGAAATAGCTCAGTGGTTTTGCCTGTAAACATTACTGGCTCATTTGAATTCTGTTTGTGCCTCTGAACTGCCTGTGAAAGTTTCCAGACTCTTGTTCTTTTGGGTTATTTACTGATTTTAATGCTCTCTTATTAATCCCCCCTCCTGGTTTTTTCCAGCTGGTTCTGGTATATTTTGAACTTGATTCGATAAGAAAGTTGAAAAGGCATATCATAGGGGAAGATTTTCTTTAGTATTTTCAGATTGGATATATTAATATGTATTAGTAAAAATGGTCATCCCAGTGTAGCAGCTGTTGTCATCTGATTTCAGACAGAAATTATATTTCATTCAAACTGTGTTCTTTGTGAAAGAGATGGCATTTTCTACTCCTGCTTCACAGCAGAAAACAGCATTTTCTGTAGATTTTTTTCGGGGAAAAAAATCTCAGCTTCTCTTGATTTTACGCTGTTTTTGTTAGATTAAACCTATCATAGCTATGGTGATGCTTTGGGAATCTGCAAGCATAAATTATTGTGAACATAAGCTTTGTCTTTGCACAGCCATTCTGTTACCAAGATATGATTAATTACAACTTCCTTGTGCATTTCAGTGTAAGTTCCACTAGCTTTGCAAAATCCTTTAACATACGTATGGAAATTCAATGAGCAGAAAAAGTGGAAAAATGTAAACCAAAAATCTAAAAAATGTTTTAATTTAAATTCAAACAAAATAGAGTAAATAACAGGTCATTTTTGGGAGGAAAATTTATGTAGGGAAATCTACCAACATTTCTTAGATTAGCATTCTAAAAGCCTGTCTATATTATCTGCATTTTCATCTTAGACTTGCATTCTTGTATCAATAACATTTAGAATCACAGTTCAGCTCTACAAATTGAAAGGCAAAATTGAATCTCATTCATTTGCTGATAGGAACCCTATTCCTTTTACATTTGACTCTATCGTTCTTTCTCATTTACTCATATAAGATGATTATTTCATTAAATTAAATTAAACAGAGTGATACTAATAGGCTATATAACATTTGGAAAATGCTTGGTGATATATTATTCTAATATCCTGATATTAGAGAAATGTGAATAATTTTGTGTTAGTTCTTAACTGGTAGGGTCTTAATGTTTAGCAGGGCTTTCAGGCTGTCTTCCAATACTCTTAAATACTCATACTGAACAAACGCCTTGGATGAAGTATAATGAATTCTGGTACTGGATATTAAATAAGTTTAGTGACTTGAATTTTTGGTTGTATAGCATATAATTCTATGTAATATATTTAAATTTAGTAAGCTAATTTATATTAGCTGGGAATACTGAAATAAAAAAATGAAATAATAATGAAATACTGAAATAATGAAAATACTGAAGTAATGAAATGCCATATAGACTTAAAAAAAAAAAGCTCTGGCTTCTAATGTGCTTTGAAACAAAAGTGGAGAATTATTTGCTAATTACAAGCTAAACAAGATGTCAAAAATGTTTCTAAGTATTCTTAAATTATACTATATATAAATTATATATATAATAAAAAATTTATTATTTTTCATGTACATGTAACTTGTATTTCAGTTTAAAAACTGAATTGAGACTGCCTTTGCCCTTTAAGATTCTGAACTGTGTTGGAAAAATGGAAAGGGTACTACTGTCTGGTAGTGTCAGTTTGTGTATGCTTCTCACACATTTGTTTGGGCAGAAGTTTTTAGAACGTAGAAAGCACACGTATGCGAAAGCGCATACAGGCTCACAGTGCTGTTATGTAACTTGAATTTGAGCTACATCACCTTGTAAATCCTTGTTGTGTTTTTTTTAATATTTCCACTATTGATTATCATCCATAAAATGCACTGCGGTTACTTCCCATGGCTGCTTGTTTAATAGCTGAATAATTTGTGTACATTTCATAGACGTTGTACTTCAGCCCCGGAGAGAATTGTGAGTTTGAACCAATCTGCTTCCCATCACCACTATTATTCCTTAAATCGGGAAATAGGTGCCCTTTAACAACCTTCCAAAATCCTTAATGTTAGCAGTGGGAGAGAGAGCTGACACAGGTCTTTCTGCAGCAGGCACAGTGCCGGCGTGAAAGCCACAGCTTAAGGCTAGGCTGGTTGAGAATACCTTGCTCTCTGGACCTTTACAACTGAAAATTTACCTTGCTGTCTTTCGTGTTCACCTGAGGTAAAAGGGATTTCTCAACCTTGCCAATGTTTTTCTTCCATTTTGCAAGTTGTTAGATGGCTTCTGAGGTTGCAAACTTCCTGTAATAGTTAAAAAAATGTGTTGTTTTAGTAAATACTTGATAGGCAGCTAAAATTTTGCAGCCAACAGATCTCCAGAGGAGTTTAATAAACACACCTTCACTGATTGCTAGGACACTTTTACAATATTGAACAGGAATGAGTAGCAATAATCTATAAAAAGCACACAGTCACTATTTGTGAAAATTCCAGTGTACACAATGTAATTTGAAATCCCTTTTTCTCCCCCTTGTTGGCAACAATTTTACTAGTAATCCCCATGTCTTTCCGCATAGCCTCTGAACTTCAGAAAGCTTCAGCAATCTCTTAGCATGGCAATTAGCATAAGACCAAAATCAGTGGGTGACAAAGAGCCTTTATTTGTAAGGGGAATTATCCTGTAGTTTTTATTTCTAGCAAAGTCTTCTATAAACTTTTAATGTATCTCCACATGGGATTGCACTGTCATTTCAGAAAGCTGACTTGGAATGTCAGAGGCCACGGCTGTGACCCATGATAACATCCCATCATGAGCAGACCAGAAGTGAACTATTAACAATATTACTGTCCACACCAAGGTCAAAACTGAATGTTGGAGATGGGTTTTCAGCTTTGTACTTCTTTTTTTTTTTTTTTTTTTTTATTGAAGGCTTGCTGAGATTCAGAAGTGTTCACAAGTTCAATGTTTCTGCACTATTTTAGCTTCTATATGTTCACAGACAAAAACTCTAAGGCCCTGACACTTTTACTTACGCAGTTACTTCAAAATTGTCTAATGATGCTGAGTGGAGCTACTGGCAAGGAGGACAGCTTGTTTATTTATTCATAACAGAATTATTCTCATTCTTTGAAATTGGTGATATTGCACTTCTCTCTGATAGCTTACTGTTTACTTTACAAATGTCTGTTTTTTCCCATTTCATCTTCTAATTTGAAAATGTACTAAAATGTTAGCTGAAATTAATGTCTCATTAGAACCTTGGCAGGTAAAAAAGTGAAGTGTTGCTACAGTTCGGTTTAAATAGCACAATGCAAAGTATTGCTATAGGTCAGAAAAATTGACCAGTTTAATCTACCGGTATTATGAGTCTAAAGTGACAGGTTTTGAAATGTTCTAATTATCTTGCCCATATGTTTAAATGTTCATTGGCTTTAGGCCAGGACAAAATACATTGCAGATAAAATACTACTAAATAAAATGAACTGCATATTCTTCATGTAATACCTGAGCCACTGATAGTGATAATTTAAATTTCATCTCTGTCAACTGACAGCCCATCAAAATTATTTAGGAGTAGAGTCAGTCTGCCTGTGTGTGGAACTGAAGCATGTATAAGAATAAAAGGAACCCCACAACTTTCCCTACCACTTGAGAAGTCAATATTAAGTCTAGAAATACCTGCTGTTCCTAGAATCAGGAATTCTCTTATACTACTACTATTACTTAAATTTCCCTATAGCTACTGGTAAGTCCAAATAATAGGAAAATGCAGGCAAAGACCTATTTGATCTTTGTGATATAAAGGGAGGAAACATGCTATAGTCTTTCAGTATACAGAAGCATAAAAACATGTAAATTACTATATGAATATTCAAGAATATTTTAGAAACACAGTGTTGTTTAACCAAACATATAAAAATAGAATTAACACTCAGTTATGAAGCCTAATGTTCTATATTTGTAAGAAACCTTTTTGCAACTGTTTCTTTGATATGTGTGTTTTGTTATTACAATGTAAATCAATTTTATTGAAATGCAAATAAGATTTTCTTAGGAAACAACATAAAATAAAGTTTAAGTGAGTAGCAGTGTTATTTCTTTTGTTTGAAACTGTACTAACTAGACCTCATGAGGACTGGAATTTTTTAGATAGTGTTACTTGTGCACTTTTTCTTCCAGCAATACCCATTACTGCAAGAATGAGATTTTTAATTCAACAAACACTGTGTAAAAAGCGAACAGCGTAGTGCTACTTTGACCTTTTCAGTGTTCTTTGTTTTAGTGGGTGCTTATGTACCCTTCTTCTATAGCTTTTAGAACCTCTGAGGATAAAAGAGAAGATGGTCAACCAGTCAAAACACATTACATTTAAAAAGTTAGAGTGCATATGAAGGCTTTATGAAGGTGTTAATCTTTTAGATATTCATTTTTAAAAAAATGGAAAATTGCAAAAACTCTTGCTAAAAAGGCTGTTCAGGCTGTTTTGTTGTAACAGCTTCCTTGCAAATAATTTGCAAATTAAAACATACTTTCTTGAAAGAAACATATTCATTGTAATTAAAATTAATGTGATGCATTTGGTTGAAGAAGACATGCATACAGAGAAAAAGCAAAAAAGAAATGTTGAAGGTTACAAAACATGAAATGACGAAGTGAATCTCAAAAGCTTGATGTCATGCTGGTTGAAAAAACCTTTTTAAGAGTGGCCTTTCTGTCAGCTTGAAACACAATTGAAGCTTACCTTGTATTTATGGCTTTACTCTGTTACTGCAATGTAAGGAATAATGTTTTCCTGCTATGCATCTCATGTTAAATGCCCTTTTTTTAAATTAACATATTAGTAACAGAACAAGCATTAATTTTGAAAATTAGTTTAATTTCATCCTAAGGCAGACATTTAAAATAAATCATATTAACTATATTTTGAAAGTGCCTGGTTTTATTCATTGGCTGAAAAAGTAATTCAGCTTATTAGCTTTGATACAGATGCCAACATTTCAGGTATTAAAAGTAGGCCTGAAAAATTAGACAGGACGAATCTTAATTTTTTATGTCAAAGTTTAGAAGATTAGAGCATAGGTCATCAAGCCTAGGTATATTTTCATTCATACATTTTACTATAAAAAATATTAGGTTTGTTTTTCCCATTACTTTCACTGTAGTTGTGTTTCAGAATCCCACTACTTTGTTCTCATGTCCTGCCTATGCTTTTTCTTGACTGAATTTTCTCAATAAATCCTTTTGTCAGTACTGCGTTTTCTTTCCCCAAATGAAATATGAACATGTGAAAAACCTCTGTTCAGGTAAGCAGTCTTAGCTCTTTCTGCTTCTAATGCTTAAACATACTCTGAAGTGTCTTTCCATTGTACTTTAGGTGCAATTCACCAAAGCCATTCAACAGTATTGATGTCATTGTCTTTGAGCATTATCAGTAAATATTTTTTGTCAATGTTAATTCTTTTGAGTGTTCCTTGATCTACCTTGTTCTAACAGTATATCATCATATTTCAGAATAGTCTGGATTTAAATTCACTGTACTTCACCCAAGTTTCTCTCAAAACCTTTCCAGATTTTGCAACAAACTAGGCAGCTGGCACTTTTGATAAATCACACCATCCAGAGATGAGTGAAGAGCTCTTACCGAGTGGGGCACTCAAATTCAGAATGGTACCTGAGAAGACATTCTGACTGAATTTTTTTTTAATTAAAGATGAGAGTATCTCCCATTTAATGAAAATTCCATCATTTAGTTGCCTTTTGTCCTCATACCATTGACAGACATCTCAGCTTAAATCTTGTCAACTTATGGTGCATCTCCTGCATGGAGCAAAGACCGCAGTAAGATATTGGGTGGTTTTAAGTTCTTTATCATATATCTAGCAAAAATTTAATTGTTGAGTGTAGAAATGTCTTTACTAGGAAGTTTACATCTGGAAGTTGTAAACATTCTCTGTTTGAACACTATGAAATGGGCTGAAGTCGTTAGACTTCCAGCAAAAGAAAAATCTGAGCTTATGTACTCTTATTGAAACATAGTTTTAATTTATTTCTCTTAATTGCCATTTTGAAACAATGCTGGGGTGCCACGATCTTTTCAGATCAAAGGCTCTTAAGGTCATCTGCAATATTTACTTTGTATTAAGAGACTGTGTTTCCTCATGGGAATTTAAACTTCTCTCTGTTAAATGTATTGACCTGCCTTTAAAACCACTGTCAAAATGATCCATCCTTTATCTTAAGTGTTTCTGGTGGCATTACCCAAGTCCTGTTATAATTTGAAAAGAATCCAATCAAACCTTTATGCATAACACTGCTATAATTCAATAGAAAACATTACATATAGGTGAAAGTATATTTTATGTGTTTTTTACTATTGCTACATAACATGACTTTCTGATGATCCTTTAACAATATCTATGCCATGCAGGACTAATATATGTTGTGGTTGTCAAGAAACCACATATGGGAAAACTTATTAAGCAGCCATCTCCTCAGGAATATCAAATGAACAATCACATGATTATAGCAGAAGCCTTGAAAGTGCAGGGTCAGGATGAAATCTGAGGTCCCTGGGCTAGAAACACCGCTTAGACCAATTGACCAACAGAGATGTAAACCGGAGAGGAACAGGCTTTAGAACTGGTCATTTGTATTCTGTACTGTACTGCTATGTGTGCTTATTATGATTAACAGCAACTGTAATTTTAGCATTTAGATAAGATTTTGTGGTCTGTGTTTGGTCAGTCTTTGAGGAGGGGCTGTTACAAACTGGATGCAACTGTTTGTGTCTCTGGCAGTTCAAGACTGCCAGTGAATCGGGTATTTATTGTGTTACTTTCCTTCTCAAAATTAAAAACTGAGAAAAAAACTACGTATCCAACATACAGTCAAGAATTTAGTGTATTTCTTTAAATAAGGTCCAGCTTTTGTTTGAATGTCCTTTCATTATGTCCTACAATCCTATGGGAATAATGCTGCAGCCCAGTAAATATGATATTGCCATCACTAGCAGAAGCCCCTGGCTCTGCAGTGCCCTGGGGGTGCAGGGCCTGGGACCTGGTCCAGGTCTGGTTGGCGCCAGTTGCCCTGGCTGCCTGGGAGTGGGTGACCCTCACCTCCCCGGGGTGCACTGAGGCTGTGCAATACCATCAGTGGTGTGGCCATATATATACCACTGATGGTATTGTGAGGAAATGTACAGAAATAAACCCAACCCAAGTGGGCACAAGACTGAAGAGGAAGAAAATTCCTCCATGAGCATTAGATTCCTCTCAGCAAAACCCAGAGGGTGCTGAAAGCTTGTAATCCGCCTCTTCTGAGGGACAGTGAAACTGTCCACCTGAGGACCCAGAGGGATGCCCAAGGAGTGAGCATAACAGGCAGGGAAAAGGGTAGATGTTAGTAAAGTGTTTGGTTTAATAATTTTAAGGCTACTACTTTCTCTTTTCTGCATTAGTCTGTGTTATGATTATTAGCGTTATTGCAACTAGACGTGTGATAACTGATTACATTTGTTAACAAATACTTGACTCCATACAGAAAGTTTGTTCTGTTTTTGCTCAAGCAAAAGAAGTGTAACAATATTTCTCATTCATAAGTCACACACATCTATCAGAGTAAGAAGAGTCAGCCTTCGCCAGCTATATTATTTCCAGGTAGTGTAGTTATTGTCTGTCCCCCAGCCCATCACATGGCCTTTTTGGAATCTTCAGCTACCATTGATTTAAATTATCAGGAAACCATGAAAAGATCATATTTCTTCTCTTAAAAACTTCAGTTAGAAACACAGCTAACATGGGAAAAATATATAGTCTTAAGGGAAAATATTTCAAGTATTGTGTGCAGGAGATACATACACATGTATTATTGTATCTGTCAAAGAGCTACAGTTACATTACGGTTAATAACCACTGTCACCTTGAGAATATCTCTCATATCTAAGGGGCACAAAAATAATAAAAGTTTATTCTGGAAGTAGGCCATGAAGTAATTGAAATAAAATAAAACAAAACAAAATAAAGTAAAATAAAATAAAAAAGCGTAACATAACATCACATACAGTATGGTACACTACAACACAATACAATAGAAATTAGGTTACCCAGCTACTGGAGTTGCAGCTTTTGCTGAATGTAAATGTTAACTTCAGTTTGTACAACATGATGAAATTTCAAAAATATAGTATTCTTATTAATTATCTGAAGAATTATAATTGCTTAATACCTGCAGTAGCCTCAGACAGACGTGATATGCTGATATGCTCAAAAAAGATGGGGAAGATGAAATGGGAAAAAAACACAATAAAAAACATTTCTTATGTTTGGCCTTCCTCACAAAGTAAGTATACAGATCTGTGAAAACCAAAAAACTAATTAATATAGCAAAACACCACAACATAAAAAAGGTATTCTACAACCTTGTTATAATGCATGAGCTTCTTACTCTAAAGCCAGGCTGGACAGCTACACTTTTAATGGAATATAAGGTCAACTAACTTTTTTATTCAATACCTAGTAGAAATCCAGCTTTCTTGTTTGTCTCCTTTATCTTAATGTGAATATAGCACAGATCAAAGCACTCTTAAAAGATCAGTGCAGTTCCCTGAAAGGAGAAGTAAAAAGAACCGTCTGCCCAAGTGCCTGTTTTCCTTCTGAAATTCGTTGGCAATTACTAATTTCATAGTTTCTTTGAGTCAGGCTTCAGACTAAGGTTTGATTTTTGAAATTTGCCTCTGTTTTCCTCACTACAACACTTTATGTCAAAGTAACTCACAGATGGTGCAGTAATGCTTTTGTATTCCTGTAGTGTCAACTTAGAGCCAAAACTGGCCTTAAGAAGAGTTATGGACTGACATTTGAAAGTTATTAGAACTGAAGTTCTTTGCCAGGTCCGTTAAGTTCTTTAAATCAAGTCCATAATTAAAGTCAAAGTCATGTCTGCACATACGTTCAGGGACCACCAGTTATTTCTTCCCCTGTGAGTCAGTGGTTACAATATACATTTGTGCTCTTCAGATTTATTGCATTAGAGGTCGTCATGTATCTATTGACTTTATGTCTAAATGGAAGAACTGAAGGCTATTACACTTATTAAAGTGTAGTGGAAGAAATGAAAGCAGTTTGACTAGTTTTTCACAGAACTTAATGTTTGTGTTATCTCGTCACCTTTTACAAAGTATATCGTTAGAATGTAAAGTGTCTCTCAGCTGGATTATAAATGTTATTGGCAGCCTTCACAATTTACATTCAAGAACTAAATAGAAGAGGGACGTCGTCCTCTTACATGTTCTGTGGTTTTGGCATTGGATAACTAGATTTAATATAATGGCATATTCTAGATTGCTCAGAGACCACAGAATATAGGTAGCCCATGTCTTGTGTTCTACAAAGATAAATAGGAAACACCTATTTTATCTGTTAAACACTGAAGGTTTAATACTTACTTTTAAATAATTTAAACAAATATTTTTAATTAATAAGTAATTATTAATTTCAGTAATTTCAGACACAATAGACTAGTCAGATACTGAATGACACCCAACCTTTTATCATTTGAAAACATGGTTGAAGCTGTACCTACTGACTCAGTGAATGTGTAACAGCTATCAGTGTAGCCGGGTAACACGTATCACAATGACAGCATGAGTTTGCCTGTTATCACTGTTACTGAGATTATTCTGCACGGTTTTTTTTCTAAGCTGGATATTAGCCAGTTTTGTCTTTTACAATTACAGCTGAACTTCAGGAATAAGAAGTTTAGGTATGCCAATAAAACCAAGGGGTTTTTTTTAATTTATTTTATTTTTATGGAGGTCTGAAAGGAAGTAGTAGAAACCCGGTCTAATTTTTGATATATGATAATGTAATGAGACTATTTCAATTAATATAGGGAAATAATTGAATACATTTAATTCATTCATTTACTGATGGAATTTTCTGGCAAAAAAAAATTATACACAGCTTTTTATTCTACAGCTAGATAAGTTATTAGGGTTTTTTTCTGCACATTCAAGTGGAAAATGTGTAACCTGAATTCTGTCCAGGATATCTCCATGACGTCTTTAATATGAATTTCTTTGATAATAGTAACTTTCAAATAGCTTGACATATGTTGATATATGTTTACAACAGTGAATATAATTTTTATCTTTTTCCATAGTGTCAGATACATTTGGTTACTACTTCATTCTTAACTTGATTATGCCTTTGCATAAATGGGGTTAATGATACTACATCAAAATATGCAATCAGAGCATGTTTGATGATGTCTATCTCCTTTTCTGAGTAAAAGAAGGTTTGTTAGTCAGATTACACTAGTATCACTAACACCTAATTTAGAATTTATCCTTTTAATAGTTGTTATGGGATAAACCCCATGATAAAACCTGATGAAGTGACTTTCAAAACTGTATTCATTCTAATATGCAGAAGGAAAAGAAACCTGAAAAGGATACATTGAATCAAATTGAGACCTTAACATACTCTAAAACCTTTCCTCTCCCTTGCCTCCCGTCGTGGTTTAGCCCTCTCTACCCTGGCTGAAACCAGGACACCTCCCCATGCCACTCCATAATCCTCTTCATTAGCACTCTCGATCAAAAAGGACAGGTTTAGGACAGAGATGATTATTTTTGAAACAAAAAATTCTTTACTGATTGTTTAGCAAAGATGAAAGTATAACTGAGAGAGTATTAGAACCCACTGTCCTGGATGAGTGACCCACTGTCATAGATGCTGATTAATAATCTAAACAAGAAAATCTAGTGCTTCTTGCATTCCATGGTTTTAAGTGTCTTTATTATCACAGAATCACAGAATGGTTGAGGCTGGAAGTGACCTCTGGAGGCCATGTTGTCCAACCTCTATTATGTCAAAATAACTCTGGTTATAGCATTTAAGCAATGATATACATAATAATACAGGCTTAAGTTCATCATAAAATGTTGGATTTTTCCACCTGAGTTAAGATGATTTTATCTGTAAAAGCATACCCTCCGGTAGCTTAGATTTGCTTCTAAATTATGGTAGTTTAAATTCTTCAAACTTCCCATTGCATTCCTAAAAAAATTGAAATTATTTTATGCTTTTTATTAATTTCAATTACTAATTTATTAATCCATCATTAAAATGAATAAATTATCAGTAGAAGCTAATGAAAAGTGATACATTATCTACAGGATTTTAAAAATAGCTCTAAAAATGTAAATATTCTATAACTGATGTAATAATATGGATTGTCTTTAAAAGGCTGCCCTGTTCTGTTAAATTGTGTGTTTAGTTTATAAAAGAAATACCTCACATTAGCAACTATATTTCCAATAAAGGCCTTTTGAAGTCAAAGTTCAGAGGAGAAAGTATCTGATTCTCTAGAATCAGATCATAATCTAGAATTGTATGTGTTTACTATGCAGTTGTTACTGGCTAACTCAGACCTCTGAAAGAAGTTTTCCAAAAATTCATGGTCCATTTTTCTTTAGTTGTAGAATGAAGATTAACTGCTTAAGAAAGGTATGCAGAGAAATTATTTTAGAAGTCTTATTTCCATCATTAGGGTGCTTCATCACGAAAGAGCATATTCTCAGTAGAAGGACAGGACAGTTACTTGTTATACCATTGCTATGATCCGTGGTTCAACAAAGCTGCTGTGTGGACCAGAAAAATTGATCATGCACTGTATAAGAATTAAGATAGACTCAGGTTGAAATAGCCGAAATTCTCACCTTGCTTTAAATACTAAGGTGTAAAGGACTTAATAGCTTCCTGTGATTAATCTGAAACTAAGAAGAAGTATAAATAACTTCCGTAGGGGTTGTGTCATGTACTGGGGTGAATACTTTCCTAATATTTAAATCATGTTGCTAGTTCAATACTCCTGAAAAAGTAAGCTTTTTCTTGGTATGTTCAGTTTGTATTTCCCTCAAATAATATCTTTTACTTCATTATATAGATATTTTTCAGAACATAACATCTTTCTGACAAAACTGAGAGTGAATTTGAGAGGATAATAGGATGTTCTATTTGAAAAACTTTGAAAAAATAATATCTTTTTTTTTCAATCTGGTTCCTTTAGACTTTATATGATTATGTGAAATTATTAAAATTATTATTATTTGAACTAGGATTCCAGTCGAAATATAGTAAAATATTGTAGGCCTCTTGGTTTAAATGGGATAAATATCAGTTTTGCAGACAATGAAAGTCTTACTTGTATATAAAATAGGGAACTACTTCTGTCCTCCTTTCTCTGCTTTTGTCCAATAGAACGTGATATAAACAATAAATGATTGTTTTTCTGTTTCATGCTAATTGGGTTTGCTAGTTGGATCGATACCCTGTATGCCTTATCATGCACAATTCGAATAGCAAAGAGGGCTAGCAGTTAGGCTGCTGAGGGCTATCAAAACTATGCAAAAAGGAGAACTATGCCCAGGAGAAAAGAGGACTGATAGAATAATAATTGTGAGGTTCTGGCATTGGTTGCCTAAATCTCATGGCTGTTTTGTTAAACAAACCTCTGTTTTGAAAGATGACTATAGTTCAGTCCTTCTTGAAACTCTAAGTTTTGTATCAGTACTTCCCATTGGTCGGTAACAATACAGTGCAAATAAGTGTTGTGAAACTCAAGCCATCATGAAAGAACAGGGCTTTTCATGTAAAGTATCAACATTTCCTTAGTTCAAATCAAAGATATGATGAATGGCTTTGATGGAAGTTACACTTCTTAAAGATAGGCAATTATCAAAGCTTTCATTCTTAGCTAAAACGTAATTATGATAAATGTGAGGAGAAAATATATTACACAAGCAAATCTAACATAGGTTTTTGAACTGACATACCATTTTAAGTAGTTTTAGTTTACATGAAAAGAAATCCACTTGGTTTTCTTCAAACAACATTTTTAATCCGTGTAATAAGTACAAAAAAAGGCATCTAATTAAATTCCTTGAGAAAAAAATTTCTATTGATTTGTTTAAAGTTGTTAATAAGAACATAGTAACTGCCATGACCATGCTATCTGTCAGATCCAGAAATGTTAAATTTTATGTATCCTATATTTCTTGTAGGATTGCAAACTGAAGGATGTTATATCTTGATTTCTGATGCCAGCCTAAATTAGTTTATTGATCTGTAGTTCAGTTCATTTTAGAACTCTATTTCGGTTTGTTCCCTGGAGGGTCAAATGTTTTCATCCAGAATCTAAAAAGTATTAATGTTAAAGGGCATTACAATCTGTTTTATTACACCAATATGTATTTGGTATGTCCTATCCATATCCTGTATAAGATGCAGTCACCTTTATGTAACAAAATATTAGTACGATTATATAATAATGTTGAATTACTTTCAGTTAAGTAATAAGGTGAACGAATTATTGTTTTGAAATTCATATAGAGTTACTTCATGTAATTTACATTCAATGCTATATAGACTATGATATGAAGTATCTACTTGATTAATGTCTTGAGGACATTATTTCTAATGATGGTCAAAGTTTTAATGAATTAATTTGACCATCATTATGGGTAATGTGGTAGAGACACATTAATCTAAGTGATATCTTATCATATCCTATGCAGAACTAATTCATCTGAATGGGAATTTGGCAAATTAATTCTGGTTCCAATATGGGAAAGGAATTGATGCCCGGTTTTGAATCAAACAACGAATACAGTCTGGCATACCTATTTCAGTTAAGATTTCATGAATTTGGGGGAGTTATTTCTCACAGATAATATATTTACGTTCCCGCAAGTGTACAAGTGTAAGGAAATGTATGAGGTTATGAATTTTAATGTCTAATAAATTATTCTTTCACTAGGACTGAAAAAAAAATCTGCAGATTAAAAAAGATAATCATGTCTCTAATTATGTAACAGTTTCCAAATCATAAATAATGCTGCATGTGTGCTATTCAAATAAGAAAGTAATAACCTGATTTAGAAGTGTCTCCTGAATTAATGGTCTAGCACAAAGTGCTGCTTCTGTTCTTTCCAGCAGATTGAGATGTTTCACCTATTAGCTAGCTAACTGTATGTTAGATTTCCCAAGTTCGCAATCATCATAGGCTTTCAGCTTAGAGCTTTCCAATGAAGTAGAGTTTGTGATGGACAGAAAAAGGTCCTTTTACCAGATACTTCTACATTTTTCTGTATTTGCTTTTTCAATGTTCTGTGGTGCATTGTAGCATGTAACCAATGTGCAGCTGTCCAAACCATGGAGGACTAATGTCAGAGATATGTAGGGAAATTAACCCGAGCTTCACAGATTCCTTAGGCATGAGTAAAAATACCTACAGAACATTAGTAACTATATACAACAGCAGCTTTTGTCTAAAAAACTGCAGAAAATTACAATTGATTTATACTATATTCCAGTCTGTTTACTTTTGTTTATGAAACAGAGCATAAGGCTTAGCTCCATTACAAAACATAACTGCGTGGCAGGATTATGTTACTATTATTGGTTTAGTTTAGCTAAAACAGTACTCTAATAATGGAGATCTCAGAACACATAGGATAGGATCAAGAAACTATTAGGAGTTTTGAACATATTTTTGTATGGTTGTGAGCCTGGGTAATCTGTAACAGCCATTGGAGAAGGCTGGGCATTTTCCAGCTTCTTGTTCTTTGTCAGGTTCCATATGTGGAGCATGAAATGGGAAATTCAAGTTCATTATGCCAAAGAAGGGAAAACCTTCTTACTTCAAATAGCTTTTAAACACCAGTAACTCTGTTGACTCCATCCCAATCAATTGTTAACTGTTTTTTAATTGAGACATTCTCCCATATGGAGAATTGGCAGAAGCTTGAAAATCCAGTTTCAGAGAAGCTTGTTAGAAGGGCATGAATGAGAAGCCAGACCAGATGAGCAAGAAAGAAGGAAACAGAGGATCAATGGACTTGCCAGATCTCAAGAGCCTTTGTATTTCTGTTTAATTTTCCAGTCCTGTGTTTTCTGTCTACTGTACCACCAGTGACAAGAGCTACTGCTCTAAAATTGGAACTTAGCAATTTGTAAGCCCAAGTCTTGAGGGCACCTCCAATCTGACTATGCCTGCAGAGTCCCTGGGGCTCCCCCTTCCATGCCTTACAGCCGAGGACCCCCTTTCAGACCTGTGGAGCTCCCCCGACCCTACCTGTGGCCCAGGACCTCAAGTCAGGTCCCTGGAGCCTTCAGTCCCTGCTTCAGCAATGCCGCAGCAGTGTGGGCCTCCAGCTCCCCTAGGATTTTTAGATAATGTTTAGAAATTGTAACGCCCAGAAGAATCTGGCATGCGACACTCTTAATTTCAGTAGAGATGGGCTATAGCCTGTCTGTCAAGGCCAAGAGTTTTTCAGCAGAACACATGAGACTTGTGCAACCAGATAGTCAACTAAATGATTACCACCTCAGTCAGCAGCTTCCTTGGTGTGATGTCTGACCCTTTGCTGAGTGATTGTAGATTACAGAGTTCTTTTCTTTCAGGCTACTTATTATTGTAGATCACAAAAATGCAATTTTCTCGTACAGCTATGTTTATTACTCTTAATAACTACTTTGCACATATGCCAGTCTCTTTAAAAATCTGTTTACTGATCTGTTGAGCATGTTTTCAACATAGCGAAAAGGTGATTCTACATATGCTGTAGTAATCTAACTAAAAACATGAACAACACAAATGAAAAACTCCTTATTTCACATTCTGGCACAGTAATATAATTCTCTTCCATTTAAAGTGTATATAATTTTCAAAAAAGTTTCATTTCCAAAAAGCTTCTTTACACCAGTAGTTGTATAACTAATGCAGAAGGTTTTTCTTGATCATTCGCCACAATAATTCTGGCTTGAAGCTGACAGAAGTAAGCATGTTTGCAAACAGAATTAAATAATACTAATAGAGAAGGAATGTTAATAAATATTAACTAAAGGTGAAAATGTTGCTTAAAAATTATGATCAAGAACAGCAGTGTATCTTTGTCAATATTTGTATTTCAATCAGAGCATCATAGCTTTCAACTTTTTGAAATATACACTCAAATATCATTGTCACCACATATAGCATTTACTTATACTTAATAAGGCTGCAACAGCTGGGGGTAAAGTCTTAAATGAAATGTTTTGATTTTGTAATAAAAAATGAGAAATTTTCTCATAGATTCCCAGTGATTTCACTTGTGTGTTTTAGATTTTTATATCAGAGTTCCAGCATTTCACACCTCAAACGTCTTTATTTAAATACAATTTATTACAGCTACATTATTTTGAGGAGATTTTATTGTGTGATTATGACATATTGTTCTTCTGCTATTATTCATATCCATATGTTAATATGTGCAACATATGTTGAATCAAATCGGTCGAGACTTCTGCTACCTGAAAGTGATTTATCAAATCCTAAGGATATTTTCATCATTTAAGGTATATTATATTCAGTTATACCAAACATTTTAGCTTTTCTATTTTGCCTTGTTCTATACTGCATTATTGGTACAGAATAGCTGTTTACCTAAAGAATCTCATGGTTTTGAATCAGAAGACATGTAAACAAAATACAATTTTGAACAGCTAGAAATGCAAACAATACTGAATTTCAACTCTCAAACACATTCATGGTAGATGCTGCTGGACTTACTAAAAAATTGCACTATAATCTTTCCCAACAATGTCCATTTTATTTGTCTCATCAGGAGTAGAGCATAATAAAGTAAGCAGAAATTGCAAGGAGTCAAAGAGAAGAT
Organism: Phaethon aethereus; assembly: GCF_964289735.1. Lineage (NCBI taxonomy): Eukaryota > Metazoa > Chordata > Aves > Phaethontiformes > Phaethontidae > Phaethon > Phaethon aethereus. The sequence goes on along the minus strand of NC_138582.1, from coordinate 88,714,732 downwards.
ATAAGTTGAAAATATCTTTCTTAAAATATTACTTTCAAAGTAAAATTACTATTACTGAGGTTAATATTATTGAAATATAAATTTCTGTAAAGTACATTTTAAGGAAAAGTAATTATTTAAAATATCAAAATTTGGAGGAAAGGGGCATCCTGGTTCTTTAGCACATTTTCTTTAGTCTTTGTATATGCACACATTAATTCATTACCTTTCCTTAATCCATTAATACTAGAAACCATTTAAATGAAACTTGAAGTGTAACTTGTATATTCAAATATTTTTAATATATAAAACAAAGTAATTGAAATATATTTGTTTCATTTTCTCTTAGTTTGAAATAAATGTTAGCATAATGTCAAATAGTTTTATTACCATAGAAAATGGAGCAACTTTAACCTAGATGAGTCAAACCAATATTAAATAAAGTGGCTTTTACAATCTCTTTACAAGTTATCTATTATTTTGAAGACTACATTACCTTTGGGGATCTATCACAGATGATAGTGCATAAAGTAATAGTATTACAAAAGATAATGAATTAATGTGTGCATATACAAAGATTTTAAAGAAAATGTGCTAAAGAACCAGAATGCCCCTTTCCTCCAAATTCTGATATTTTAAATGATTACTTAAAATGTGCTTTACAGAATAAATGACCGGGGGGGGGAAAAAAATAATCCTTTGAACTTTAAAAAATCCTCAAATAAAAAAAAAATTAAGATAACTGTTATTTGAAGTCATGAAATAAGTCTGGAAATCTAAAACACAAGTTTTATTCTGTAAGTTCTTTATAATTGTTATCTTAAGAAAGTATTTTAAAATACTGTCTTTTTCTGAACAAGAATGAAAAATATTCTAAAATGTCAGCTTTCCCATAAAAAGTTATACGTCAGGTTTATATCAGCTGCAATATTTGATTAGAATCTCTGTGAATGAGTAACACTTTAAAGAAGCATGGCAAATCCAAATTGAGTCCACTTCAGAAAGTTTTAATTATGATTAAAGTAATTCTGTGCATGTGCCCAAAGTGCACCCCAAAATTTAGCCAAAGACCTTGAATCTTACAAATGATTTTTTTCTTTTTTGAGCAAGACCAGAATTTTATTTGCAACAGAATAAGAAATAAGTAAAAAATGTTAAATTATGGCCAGCTAAAATACTGGAATGTTTGTTTGTTTTGTTGTTTGGCTTGGGTGTTTTTTAACGTCTTCTCTCTTGTTTTTTAATAACTCAGTCAACATTTACTAAGGCGACTTCTGTTTCAGAGTTAAATCAGCTGTGATCTGGGGAAAAGGGAAAGTGGAGATCAAATTCACTTTCTGTTATGTTGTCTCTTACATGCATCTGGAAAAGTGAAGGAAAGAAAAAGAGAAAGGGGTAGAAAAGGGTGTAAGATGAGCAAAGGAAAGACAATTAGGACTCCAAGAAGGCAATTTCAACCTTTTCTCTTCACTTGCCCTTTCTCTCACACAATGTGCATCTTTCGTCTCTGTCTCACTCCTAGCTTTTCCAGAGCTTTCCACTCGGTCATTTGGGAAGAAAAAAAAAAAGAAAACTACTGTTGAAGAGTCTTTTTCTAATTCGTATATATTTCAAATGTCTGCACAAATCTAACTATTTCCTTGTTAATGTCACTTTTATCTCTGGCCTTTGTAATGTTAACATGAAAGAATGGACCAAATGTATCAATTAGAAAATTTCATTGTGTCCTGCAATAAAGAATCCTGCTTCAAAATACCATACAGTTACAGATTGAAAGGTATTTTATTGAGGGGATGAGGGGATATCTTTCCAAACTTTTGAAAAAGATGGGAAATTCCAGGGCTTTTCACTCTAACTTATGATCTTGCTTATTTGTTGTGTAATAGAAATTCAGATTTTGATACATATTGTTTTAGGAACCTGTTATATCTCTACCTATGTAATCATTCAGATGTCATTCATTGTAGAGTCCTTCTGCCTCTTCCTTTAAGTTTTAATGAAAGTAGTTCAGTGAAATTTATTCTCACTGTGTATGAAACAAAACAGGGGTGGTCACTGTATTAAGCAGCTTCAAAAAAAAGCTATGATCTGTTTTTGTATAAGAGGAATTCAGCTAAAAGTTCAGTCAGTTCAGTAGAGAGGAATTTCTAAGGATTATTGGATCGAGAATATGGGAAGGTGGTGTCTGAACCTGACAGCTCTATGTTGACTGAATAGCATCCTACCAAAGCTGTAAGTGATCTAAGTAAGAAAAAGTACAGGATGAGTCAAGTCAACATCCTCCCCACCTCCTGCAATAGATACAAAACTCAAGAAATCTCTTGAAATGTTATGCATCGTTCAGTTAATAACCTTGGCAACAACATGGGGAGGACCAAACAGGCAGCCATTATCTCACTAAAGAAAACCTTAATTGATTTCAGAAAGAGAGAGGGGAAAAAATAGCTGATTCTGAAGTAATTACAGACATAGAATAAATTACAATTATAGGCCAGTTTTAATTTTAATATTTTCAAACATTCTGGTTCTTGTTACTGCAATTGTCATAACATTCTTGTAACAGAAGGAACTCAGGCTAGAGAAACTTTCTAGAGCGAGACAGCCAGACTAAAAACCTAAGTGTCTCAGTACCAAGGAGACTACAGCAAAAGCCAACAGCAGGCCACTCCTCAAGGACAACTAAAGGACATAATTTTCCCAAGAAACCTAGACAGGGCACTGTGGAGTTTGTCTTCACAGTAAAGCCACTGAAAATTGCTGGACATGGAAAATGAAACCAGAGGAAAATATACACCCTTCAAGGACACAGTGAGCAGGGAAATTTTTTCACAAGCCTTTTTATTTCTGATGGACTTATTCTGACCGTTGGACTTTAAAAAGAGTGTGATTCTAGTTTCTGAGCAAATTGGCACTTTTTAAAGTATCACACGGTTGATGTGCTCTGGGTGCTTACTTCAGGGAAAAGGTCCAGGGTGAAGCACCTTAAAGCTCTGGCTGCCAGAATTCCATCACAGCATGAGGAGTTCATGTTAATGCATCAGAAACATGTATTTGCCATGAATAAATGAGACAGCAATACCACAAAACGATTAGCACTAGAACTTACTAAATATTACTTGCACTCTTGATTACAGACAGTCTCTGGTCTTGGATATTAGCTCACTTCAAAGTAAGTGTCTTTACATGCTGAAACAAACTAAAGTTGTTTCAAAACCAGATCGTACATCATCCCATAGGTTTTTTATAAAACGAAGTTACTCAGTAACCATTTCTAAAAATTAGCATGTTTTTAATATGTATATATAGGCTTGTAACCAAAATTGTCAATCTTCATATAAAGTGAGGATATATATTTTATTTTCACACAAATTAATAACAATACTAGTTAAAGAAAAAGCTGTGTGAGGAGCAAAGTGTATCAACTGTTCTATATGTATAATTCAATTATTAAGACCATATGAGAAAGTAAACAGATAAGGGTACAAGTCATACTCTTTATATATTAAAATAACTAATTTTCTACTTGGGTGGGACTAAATTAGCTGTTTTGGAATGCATCCTTATCTGTTGTTCATACTCTGGAGCACATACCAACACAAATAAACTGCCAGAGAAATATTTTGTGTAATAAAACATTCAGCACCTGGATACTACTGTGATTGGAAGAGAATATAAAAATCTGTCTAATAGGCAGCAGAAATGGAGAAAAGGACATGAACAGGAATCTAATTAAGCCAACTTGCAGCAACCAAGAAAAGCGAGGCTCTTCTAACCTGTAGATGCAGGGAGAACCCTAAAAAAAAGTTGCAGGTTGTAAACTGATATAATGTGGATTTTGGCATTTGGAATGAACCATTTTTTCAAGTCATTCAAATTAAACTTCCAAAGATAACAAATTTACATGTCATCATCATGAAACTCTTAAAAGATCAGGAAGCCTCACAAAGAGAGTAGTGGGCATATTATCAAATCCTCTACAGTTATCTCAACGTCTCTTGTTTTAGTATCATTAGAGAGCAAAACATGAGATAACACACAACTTATTTCCCCTCAAAGCTCTGATCAATGAACTTTAATTAAAATGCTTAGCAATTAAAAGGAAGCAATCATTTAAAAATATATATATTTTTCGCTTTTTGTTAGGAATGAAAGTAGACTTAAATTTAAAGGGAAACTCAGAATTCTATCAATGAAGAGATTTTGTTCCAATCACTGTGGGCTGTAAATGTTGAATTTTTCAAGAAATGCTGGGCAATGAACCAAAACGTCTTAAGCAGAAGTATGTATAGAAAGGAATTTTCCTTATTGTTTGAAGTCTACCTTTTGATTTTATTCTGTCAGATTGTCATGTCCTCTGTTGCTGAGCACGGGATTGCCTAGAAGTTTGTATGATCATACAGATTAATGTAAGCATCAACATCCACCGAAATGTTCAGATCATAAACTGAATCCCTTGTTCTCTACGTAAGTTAATTCATGATACATCAGTTTATAAGTGATATTAACTTCCTAAAAACATGTGAGACTCCTCATTTGTGCTCTGAAGATCTTCTTCTATAGCAAAACTTTATGAAATGTACAGATGTAAAGAGATATTTAAAATTTAGCAAAATTTATGTGTATGTTTTTATATTTTTATGCAGACATACAAATACTCATTGTAGACAGTAGTTGTGTCTTGGTCTCGGGTTTATCTGCTAACGTTTTCAAGCTTTCCATCACACACTACTGCTAAATATATTTTTCTTTAAGAGCTTAAACAACTGATGTTGTATAATCTGGCTGGATTGTAAACTCATTCTTTCAGTTCAGCATTCCCTTTTCATAAATACTTCCAAACCTTGGAAGTATTTGCTGTCATGAACACAATAAAAGTGAATGACTTGCCTATAAACTGCTTCTTCCAGTCTTTCTATCAACAACTGACCAAAGTGAAATTTAAATCATAGGCTCAAGAGATCTACTGTTTAGGATAAATTGTCCATTTAGTAACTTTCAAGATCTTATTCCTGGAAGGAGGTGAGACATAAACATTCAGGTAGTGTGCACGGCCCAGCAATCAAACTCTTATCTCATGCTTGTAAGCAGGTAGCATTTGCAGCCTGACCTGCTTGTCTATAATCAGATAGGAGGGTCCTGCTTCTCTTGTGGCTATACCATTCTCAGCAAAGAGACAAAAATCTGAGACTGCAGATGATAAGGAAAAGAGAGAAGTGAGACTGTGTCTCCCCATTTAGGAAAGGTGGAATATACCAAGCTGAGGTTTTTTTCTGGTTTTGTTGTTGTTGGGGGGGGGGGTTATTATTATTAGAGTCAACAATCAGAGCACAGCATTGTAAGAGCTCCCGTAAGTATCTTTTTGATGAAGTTAACCTAGGTAGGTGAAACAATCTACTGCAGAAGCATCGTGAAACTTTATAGACACTAATCTACATTACTTTTCTGTAAGGTTGCATAATCTGCAATGTTTCTCCCCAGAGCTTGGGGCTAAGGGGATGGGTTGCAAAAAAAAAAAAAAAAAAAAAGAGTTCATTCAGGAGACTAGTACCAGGTAACAAGGAAGAGAGGGAAAATTCCAAATACTTTTTTAAAATTGAGAACTTGTTATAACAAGAATAATTGACCTTCTTTCGAAAGTATAACCTATGCTTAGACAAACCTGGCTTTATCATACTCCAGTATGTCTTGCTTGTTTAGATACCAAGTAAAATCAGACTTCTAGTAGTGCATGTGAGTAGCATAATCAAACAGATGACAACACATATTTGCTTAGTCAATTAATGAGAACTAAAGAATACATTTGTATCTCCTCACAGCCTTGTGCAAAAGGCCTCATTCTCTTTTGCTGTTGCTTATTAATTACTCTTTCCAATCAGATACCTGACATAATGACTGGTTTATGGAGAATCAATATTTTGGCTAAAAAACATTTACATTACACTTATGAATACGCAAAATCTTACAATCTGGGAACAGTGACTTGTTTTCACTTGTCATTTTTCTTCTGACATATTTCCTTGTGATTTCATCTCATATTTTTGTATTTAGCAGTCAAAAGGAATAATTTTGAGACACATGTTATCCTTCTGTTGAAAACTGTCATGAATGAGTAATTTAGACCACTTAAAGAATCACCACCAAAGATATGAGAAAGCAAATGATTTTAATCTAAATTTGTAAAAAGTGTGATTTAAGAGAATTAGCAAGGTCCACTCTATTACTTATTCAACATGAAAAGGTATACAGGGAGAAACCAAATTACTATTATATTGCAATGATCGAATCGGGTTAATGTGGCTTATATGTATATTGAGGAGAGAAAGTAGGTGAGACCCTTCCGTTGAGTCATGAGGTTCAGAGTGGACTGAAATCCACCCCTAGTCCAAGACTTGGTCAACGCTCTATGTCTAAGTCTTGGGAAAAGGGAAGGAAAAACTTAGCAGCATAATCAACCTAAAACTTACTAAGCTTAGACATGTAAAGAGATGTAGAGGAAAGAGATAGATGTGTACAAAGGCACCTATTAAATATCCCCCTTGAATCCAGTCAAATACTCAGATGAAATGCTGTGCATCACTCAACGAGTGATCAGCCGAGCCTCTGAGTTGATCACAGACTTGAGGGTTCATGGACTCTGAGAGGTGTCCCACTCAGAGGGAGGTGCTGGTCACAGCCCACTGCGGTCCAGGAGAGCTCAAAGGGTCTCACTTGGGACCACTATTTATAGGACTGGGAGATGATTGACTTTAGGCATCAGTAAATTTCCATCCTTGCCACAAATAATTTGTTGGTAATTGCTAGAATTCTCGAAATCCCAGAGACGCTGGTACTGATCCACCTGAGTCATGGTTAGATAAGACATGTTCCAAGGCTCTCTGGGGATGATGAGTTACTCCCATAACTGAATTCCTTAAATGGTCAGTACCATTCCCCACCTTAGCTACGCAAGAGTGCTTGGTACAAAGGGCTCTTAACCACCAAACTCTCTGCTCCAAGGCCAAGGCTTATCGAGCAGGGAGGGAGAGGAGAAATGCACCACCACAAAAACTCATGAAAATTAATCATAATATCTTCACCTTTCTTCACTAGCCTCTATGCTTCTTGGCAATACATGGAATCTACTGGTCCCAGAAGCAAAAACCCATGGTAGTTCTGAAAAACATCTATGTTTATGACTCTTTCTTTAATTTTGTTTTTACCCTTTCTAATTTTCAACTAGTCTCTGTATGTTTCAATTTATGGTCTCATTCTGATGATTTTGCTGAGCCTAGTTATTAATTTAAAAAAGGAAATATGCTTGGACTCATACAATAGTTTGTCCTCTTCCATGTTGCATTTAACATCTTTTTTTATGTTGCCTTTTTACTCTTCATATGTAGAATGCTACTTAAATACAGGAAGGTCTTATGTGGAGTGTAAATTTTTAGGTTTCTGACAACTACTGTGCAAGTCCACTGCTAATATTTCTTCTGATTCTTAAAAAAAAATAAAGACGGCTTGGATCAACACTGTAAGCTTAATAGTATGTGTAATTACTACTATTTCCTTATCTGTTTAGGAACTAACTTTTACCTAAAAACTGAACCATACATATATACTTATTGGCGTGGTTTAGCCCCAGCTGGCAACGAAGCCCCACGCAGCCACTTGCTCACTCCCCCACGGTGGGACAGGGGAGAGAATCAGGAGAGTAAAAGTGAGAAAACTCATGGTTTGAGATAAAGACAGTTTAACAGGTAAAGCAAAAGCCGCGCACGCAAGCAAAGCAAAACAAGGAATTCATTCACCACTCCCCATGGACAGGCAGGGGTTCACCCATCTCCAGGGAAGCAGGGCTCCAGCACGCGTAATGGTGTCTTGGGAAGACAGATGCCGTCACTCCGAATGTCCCTCCACCCCTTCCTTCTTCTTCATCCCAGCTCTATATACCGAGCATGACATCATATGGTATGGAATACCCCTTTGGCCAGCCTGGGTCAGTTGTCCTGGCTGTGCCCCCTCCCAGCTCCCCGGGCACCCCCAGCCTGCTCGCTGGCAGCCCAGCAGGAGAAGCTGGACTTGGCTGCTCAGCAACAATCCAGATCATCAGTATGTTTTCAACATTTTCTCATCCCAAATCCAAAACAGTCTCACACTAGCTTCTGTGAAGAAAATTAATTCTATTGTGGCTGAAACCAGGACACTTATATATGTATATATTTATAATCTCTGAGGCAGCTTGTTCAGTACGTTTAAAGCGGTTTAGAAATTATACTATAAATTATGTCCTACAATATAAAGAAAAAAATATTCCCATGAAATCAGCTATCATAAAGTTTCAAAACTATGTATAATGGTCTTTTCTGTTGTAAATCATTAAATTTAAAACAAATAGTCTATTAAGCCTTTTGGTTTATGTGTTTATAACATTCACATTTCTATTTAACTATTTTAAGTAATATAGTAAGTTTTAACATACTTCTGCAGAGGAAGAAATATTTTTGTATATAAGCCTCAACTTTACTGTACATGAAATATTATGGTGCTGGAGAGCTAAGTGGTGAGTTTTGTTCTCAGTAGAGAAATACTTACCTTAGTTTGAAAAACTTTGAATGTACAGACATACTACTTTTAGACTTCTTTTTTCATTGTAAATTTTTAACATGGTTATATACAACGAAATACTGAATGTGCTTTCAGCTGCATAAGTATCATTTTCACCATGCAGAAATATATTACATGTATTACTCTACACATATAGCAAATTAAGACAATGATAGCCATTTTTTAATCTGTCTTCTCATTCCATCCATAAGAAAGGATTTTTAGTCACTTATTACTAACCCAGGAGCTTCTAACCATTCTCTGTGTGCTAACTCCAGTGATCTAATCTTCTGTCATTCTTGATACAATACAGAAAATGTATTTTAAAATTGCTTACATCAGCTATTGGATTATATGAAATTAATTTAACTACATGTTGATAATTAATGGCACTTCCCACACCTGTCTCCACAGTCTAAATGTTTTTTTCATTTCATTTGTATGTGACAATGGTACACCATGAATTTTGTGTAGATTCAATCTCTTTTCCAAATAAAAGTTATGATCCCATAGCAAATTCCGTCATCATAACAGGGAGAAAATGGTATTAAAATCTTGAACTATACTAGTGTACACCTGAGTAACTTAATGAACTGTCATGGAGTTAGTCACAAATCACACTAACACCACGAATTTGGTGTATGGCTCATCTGTTATTTTTATTATGCTAACTTCTGTCTGAGTGTGCTAATTGGCTGTAAAGCCCTAAGATACTGACACTAAACTTTTAATAAGAATGTCACATTTTCATCTACAGTTGCTCTGTAGTTCAAATTATATGGAAAAGTAAAAAAATTCATGTAGTACCAGACTCATTGTTCGTTAAACATTGCCATTAGCCAATGTCAGCATGCTTTGGATAACATTTCAGTCAAAGAAAAAATTGTGAGCATTATACAAAAGTTAGAATATCTAACAAAGACATGAAAGGTGCCTTATCCATCATGTATTCCACACACTATGAATTACAGTTTCATGAAACACAACCCACCTGTTTCAAGAAAGAAAATACTACTGTATTTAACGTATGAACATGGGTTTTTTTGGTCAGAGGGGGATATATTCCTGAGAACTGAACAGAGTTGAGAGTTGAACAGTCCAAGGATACCATGTCAACAGTCGCTCTGTTCTTCATTACAAGCTTGCAATGTTCTGAACATTTGGATATGTCATAGGTATTCGTTTTCCCCTTTACATCTTTGTTGTTGCAAAAAGGACACAATCTCTTAGTTTAGAAAAACAATATATGTTTGTGTAAAAAAAAAAATTAAAAATTTTCAGAAAAAAATGTAGAGCTACTTCATGATATTTTCTCAATAAAAAGACAGCTGCCAGTGTCTCCAAAAGTATATTACATACCACTGAATATTTTGCAAAAAAAACAACAACCATTTGGCATCACCAGCATTCGTGTCACTGCATTGTAATGAAATAAACCTTCTATTTCCTTTTTTTGACAGAAGATCTTATGAATAGCATGAAACCAAGGATGTATCTTGAATTGTGTAAGGTTTTGAGAAAATTCATAGAATCATAGAATCTTTGGGTTGGAAGGGACCTTCAAAGGTCATCTAGTGCAACCCCCTGCAATGAGCAGAGACATCTTCAACTAGACCAGGTTGCTCAGAGCCCCGTCCAACCTGACCTTGAATGTTTCCAGGGATGGGGCATCTGCCACCTCTCTGGGCAACCAGTGCCAGTGTTTCACCACCCTCATTGTGAAATATTTCTGCCTTATATCTAGTCTAAATCTGCCTTTTTTTAGATTAAAACCATTACCCCTTGTCCTATTGCTACAGGTTCATAAAATAAGGAAATATAGTTGATTAAAATATGCAAAGTATAAATTTGACTAAGTCTGAAGTTACATTAAAAATCTGAATCAGCACGTTTCTGGGATAATACGAGGCTTGAGTCAAGCACATTAGACAACAATGGTACAACTTCAAATTAATTTTAGAAATATTTTGCAGAATAAAAATGAAATTCATTGAAAATAAATGGAAAATACTATACTTCAAAGGAGAAATCAATAGAAAATGGAGTCTTCTGAAACAGCCATGCTACAAAAAAAAATTTGGAAAAATGTAGAGTAAAACTGCATCACACTTCTCAGTACTAAGGTCATAACTGGAGCATGATATTCTAATACTTTTCAGAATAAAGTTTTGATTTAACAATATAATTTTTTTCCTGCAGAGGCAGACAGAATCATTTGAGAATTGTAAGTGATGCTTCAAGGGCCTTGTTTAGACACAACATTAAGAGTGGAAACAGAAAAGAAAAAGGAAAAGGAAAAAGGGAAGAAGACACCACCTCTTCTAGTGATTATAAAAAGCTGTTTAACAGAGCTAATGCAGAGAAAAGTTAGAGAATCTCTCTGTAATTCAGAAACAAAAGAATAGCTTTTTTCATGGATTTCTAATCTTCAGAGTTCTGAAGGAGACAAACGTTCAAACATACTCTGTTACTGGAGAAAAAAATTCGTATTTCTGCCCAGTGTTAACCTTGTCATCCAGTCAAAAGAAGTGAGAGAAGCCAGGCATTACAACATAAGGGGACAAAATATGACAGCCCCCACCCAAACCAACCGAACAAATAAACTAGAAACAAGTTATTGAGAGGAAAACACACATTTTCTCAGGACAACAGGTTGCCAATCAGATAGTAAAAGTATCTGTACACAGGCACAGAAGATGAGGAAGTGAACCAATACTGAAACATTTTTTTCATTGATGAAGACTTCTTTAATAAAACTCAAACCTTTTACACAGTACAACATCACACTTGTTTATCTTAGTCTAAAATGCTGTGAAAATTTTTTAAACCCTAAAATTCAATATCTGCTCAGATTTGACTCTACAAATTCAGAAGTAACATTAGAAGTGATATATATCCGTGATAAACATCAGTAAATTATCCTAATAGTTTCCTTTTGTATTCTTTAATGGATTAAATATGTTGAGAAAAACAAGCACTAATATAAAATATTTGTATATGCCAGCAACATTCCATGTTTAGGTATATAAGAACTATTGGTTCTTGAGGTATTGGGTAAGACTAGGACATGTTGATGGGCAGGCTTCATGTTTCGTATAAAACTAACATGACTGCATTCAGTCTACAGAAGTTGCTCCACAGGCACCAAGCAGTTTCACAGCTAACTAAGAAGTCTCTTCAGGCAGAGCATCATTATTTAATTCCACAAAGCAGGTACCCAGTTAGCTTTAGATTTGCTGATAGGTAAGTTGAGTTTAACTTAGGAAACTGTATTATACCAAATTAGTCAAGATACTGCTATCATCATTCTGGGAGAGGTTCATGTCCCAGTCAATTTCTTTTCTGCTGCTGAGGTAGTACAAAAGGAGTAAAACTAATTTGCAAGTCTCACCTCTACATGGAAAATTACTAACCAAATACACCAGTACTTCTTACATGTCCCGAGCACGCTGCACAGGGGGAGCATCAAGAATAAATTTTAGGGGAAAGTATAATAACTTGAGCTCAGGCTAATGCCAGCTGCAGGAGACCCCAGTTCAGCTGGGAGATGCCAGTCAGCTGGGCAGACACCAGTCAGCTGATACAAATTGATGCATGACCCAGAGTCTGAACTGTGTTACAGCAGTTAGTTAATGAGCTGTAAAAGGAGGAACGGAGATAAGAGAAGGTAGCCAGGGGTGTTAATTGCAAGCAATTTAATTCTGCCTTTGGAAAGCATAATGATATCAGCTTTTTTTTTTTTATGGACTTCCACATGAATAGCTCATAATTGAAAAAAAAAATCATGTTTCAAACATTTTTTTTTCTGACTTTTTGTATCTTCATTCTCATTCTCTGATTTTAAATGTTGATCTAGAGGGCTGGAATTCAACCACTGGTCTACAGTTTTAAGAAAGCTGGGAACTTAAATCTTGGTACCCAAAGTGGTTTAAGGCACCCAATGAAGTTCAGAAGTAGCCTTGTTGTTGTCCCTGTTACTTGATATGGGGATCATAACTGCTTCAATATTAGAGGAGGAACTAGCTATCCACTTTTGTATAGAGGTGTTTGGGTTTTTTTGGTAGACACCATCAATAGGAAATTTCTAAGTGAGTTTAGCAATATCTAAATTTAATACGGAAATATTTTTTCTGAAGTATTCTTCAATTCTATGGCACAGAAGCTGGAAAGCCTTGCAGTAGATGTTCTTGTACTACTAAAATTGAATAATTTATTGTAACATATTCATGCAGTTATTATTCTCATGTTTTTTATACCAGTAACAAAGCTGTTAATTTTACAGGAGTTGGGTATTGCTTATGTGGGTATAAATGAGACTAGACTCAGTTCTTTTATATGCAAAGGATAATTAAGAAAGTAATACACATTAACTAGTAAACATCTAAGAACTGTAGATATATGAAAAACATAGTAATATTAAAATACCAAGTAAATCTAGCATCATTCTATGCTCGCTTGTTCAAGCATACAGAATTATGGAACATGTGAACTCACAAGAATTCAAACACATTAATTACTAAATAAATACAACAGAAAATAAGTCTCAATAGCTTTATTTTCCTAAAAATCACACATTCTTTTCTATATGCAGTTAGAAGTACCATTCTTGTTTATTACAATTCTTTGCCATGTGCTGTATATCATTCATAATTCTGGGTTATTAAATTCCTGAAGCATGCAACACAACGAACTTAATAGATTTTATGCAAATTATTATATAACAAAATAAGAGCAGATGGTCCTCATCACATCAGAATCTTTGCATTACAGTTCCATATTTGGTTAAACTAAGCAAAACATAAAGGTACCTCTCTGGCACCTAACTTATTTTAATTTATTCTGTCCCACTGTTTTTCTTGCGGTTCTCCTGTTCCCTTTTATACCATTAAAGTAAAATATTTGTGCTGTTCCTTAGATATTTAGTTATTTACTGTTTCTGAATTGTGCTGTGAACCTATACAGATATTTGTTTATACCTATTTTTCCATCAGAAGGAAATCTATTGCTATCAATAGAGTACATAATCCATATCACAGAATTGCCTAGAGGAGAGAAAGCAAGCTTTACACTGGGAATCTTAAATTAGTATCTTTTAAGCTCTGTTTCTATACAACTCTGTGACATGTTTGCCTTAAAACTCATTCGTTTTACATTCTCCCTGCCACCAGCAGTGTCAGAAGATCAATGATAGAGCAAAACAAGCTGAAAGAAGTTATGAAAAAAAAAATAATTATTGGAAATAAGGAACTAAGAAAAATAAGAGCAATATATCTTTCTTCTGTCCTGAGAGATTTTAACAGCATATCTGAGGGTGGTTTCTCCTGTTGCTATGTAAAATAAATATCTTACGATCTTTTATATCTAATTGCAACAAATGTTCCAAAACCATGTCTGATACTTATCCATGACTTTGAACTTGTGCAATAACTAATTAGCTATGTAATAAGCAATGAACGAACTAGGAAACAGGCTATCAAGAACTATTGCAAAAACATTATGTTCACTGTTTTAAACAAATATTTATAATATTGTAGGTTAATCTTTTGAGGGTCTGTTGGCTTATACTATCACATACTGCAATTTTTTTCATGAAAAAATAAAGTTTTCCTTTCACTATCTTTGTCAATTCTAGAAACTCCTATTTCTATGAGACACTCTGTAAGCTTACTTGTTCTGTCTTTTCGATTTTTTCTGAAAACAACTAACGTAACTGTCGTGGTTTAACCCCAGCCGGCAACCAAGCCCCACGCAGCCACTCGCTCACTCCCCTCTCTGGTGGGACAGGGGAGAGAATCAGAAGAATAAAAGTGAGAAAACTCATGGGTTGAGATAAAGACAGTTTTACAGGTAAAGCAAAAGCTGCTGCACACAAGCAGAAGGAAACAAGGAATCCATTCGCCACTCCCCATGGGCAGGCAGGTGTTCAGCCATCTCCAGGGAAGCAGGGCTCCAGCACGCGTAGTGGTGTCTTGGGAAGACAGATGCCATCGCTCCAAACATTCCTTCTCCACACCTCTTCCTTCTTCTTTGTCCCAGCTTTATATACCGAGCATGACGTCGTGTGGTAGGGAATATCCCTCTGGCCAGCCTGGGTCAGCTGTCCCGGCTGTGTCCCCTCCCAGCTCCCCGGGCACCCCCAGCCTGCTCGCTGGCAGCCCAGCACAAGAAGCTGGACTGTCCTTGACTGCTCAGCAACAACCCAAACCATCAGCACGTTATCAACATTTTTTTATCCCAAATCTAAAACACAGCCTCACAACTAGCTTCTGTGAAGAAAATTAACTATAATCCAGCTGAAACCAGGACAGTAACACAGAGAACTAAATTACTGGGCAGCACACTCCAGTGGAAGCAGTTCTACAAGTGCAAGGGGTATAATGAACAGAGTTGAAATTTAGTAACTTTCACCTTTTTCCCTCTTTCCTTCCTTCTCTGCTTGCTTTTTGCTTTTAATTCTCTGAAACTCTTAGCTAAGGATAATACCATTCCAAGATATATGATCATATAATAATTGGGGAGAAAAGAAAGCTGTATTCTCAGCTTTCATTCCAGCCAGAGGACAACCCTGTTAACGGACTTGCCACCTAAAACAAAAATGTCTAATTTTCTAGCACAACTTTGATGCAGCTACTTGATTGAGTTTTCATATTTTGTTAGGATTTTAACTGGAATGATGCTATGTATTTTGCAATAAAGGTGGTATTTTTTCTCCATTGCAGCATAATTCAAGAATATTTTCCCAGAAGCTATATCTCAGCATCTCAGGTTTTCTAAATCCTACTAAAAAGTGGGGAAAGTCATCACCAGACTTAATCAGCACAAGCTACAGAATTTTAAGTCCCTTGTTTTCAGGGAAAATAATTAGTCTCTGATTTTCTTAATATAAGGGAATAATTATGAACATGGTCAGGGAAATCACTAATTCCAAGAACTAATCATACTGTAAATTCTTATGAGATTGCACCCTGTTTTCTCTGCTGTAGAGATACTACAGTCTTATTCCAAGGGTATGTTCACTGTTAATAGCAAATTAAATTTCTGGTCAACACAAAACTAACAGTATCGATAGTAATAGAGCAGCAGGGTCTGAAATGGAGAAAAACACATTACCAAATGGTTTTCCCCTTCACCAGCAGGATAACTCTACCCCTCAAAGTAGGAAAAAGAGGAAAAAAAACCCCACATGGACTATCTGGATATCAAAACTCTTTATGACTTTTCTGCTCCTAAATTTCAGAAAGCTCTCAAATCTGCCCCCATCCTGGATACCAGAAGCTGTCCTCTCAGTTGGCAGAAATAATACTTTTTCCATCCATCTGTCCCTCCCTCCCTCCATCCACTCCTTATTAGTGCCAAATTTTCCAGCTTCCCCTTAAAAATTGTGTGAGTTCATTTGATGGTACCCTACTGTAAAACAACAAAAAAAAAGTCTGATGTGGTATAAAATACATTAGGAAGGTATCCAAAACAATATTTACTAGGTAGAAGTTCAAAGGGTTCTTTAATGTTTTGGGTATAAGTGATACTTTGGATTAATTAGATTCCCATAAAGTTTACATACTGTAAAGAATAAGCAATGATATAGAATGGTGCTATTTCTTTTTCCTGTCAAAAAACATGTAATTTTTAATGTCATCAAGATGTTTTGAGCTGTAACAGAAAAATGGGTACAGCTCAGATTGAGAAATGCTATACTGAAGGTGGGGAGAAGTTTTGCCGAAGGTCATAGTAATAAAATCTGACATCCATATAGACTAAATAGAGGAATAGCCTTATGTCTTTCTATTTAAATGCAGCTGGATATACCATCTCAAAACTCACCTGTACGAAAGATCAGAAGTTTCAATTACGCTAATTAAGTGACGTAACTGTGAGTTAGACATAAGCATACTGACTTGGTCCCAACATATCTCCTGTACATGTCAGAAAAGGACAAGCACTTCCTTAAAATGTCCTATCTAAAATGAACAATACCTCCACAATGTAAAAAAAAAGCTGAAGTGTTGATGTCTGAAAAAAAATGTATTGCAATTGTTGGCAAATGAAGCATCACCTGTCATTTAATTCTTGATCTCTGAAGTGAAAGAGAAACAGAAATTTGTTGAAAAAATATTAATTCTATTACTAATTTGATTAACTTGAACAAGAGAAGTAATAGTATTATTGCTTCCTTTTCGGGTAGACTGTTAAGTCCAAGTTTGGAGAACAAGTAAGAAAAGAAACAAGCAAAAGCCTTATAGAGCTCAAAACATTTATAGGTACATATACCTTGACAAAGTAAGTATTTTTTCAATGGATATAGTACATACATTTAAAGAAGGCTGATTTTCTCCAGAGAAGGGGTGTTCATATTCAGAAGCTAACATTCCTCTTCGCTACTGAAGATGAAACACAGTATTTTCCAATGCCTTTCAGAGATGGTGATGAACTCTTCTTGACTTCAGCATAAGTAGAGAAAGAGTAACTGTGAGTACATCTGAAGATTCCACCTCAATTCTTTTCATTATAAAAGAATGACTTTACATTTTCTCTTGAGTATCTGAAATACCCTCCTCAAACTTTAGTATTTAATGGTGAGTTAGGTTTTATTATGTTACCTCACAACTTCCCTGCTTCTTTTCCTTTCCTTTTGTTACTGATTAGCATCTATTCCTCTTATGGCTATCAATTTTTAATACTTTAATATATGTACATAAGAAAGAAAACGCTCAAGGTACGTTTATAACTGCAAGCAGGTCACAAAATAGATAGAAATTTTCTTGCTTCATACCGTTCATTCATTTTTCACTGGCTGTTAGATCCTTCCTCTTGATCTAAGAATCTGTCATCTTGTATCTACACTGTCACACTTCTGTGTTTTTTACTCACAGATTTCTGGGACATTTTCCAAGTGATTAATAAAAGCTTACTTATTATGTAGGTTTGCATATAAGAAATAATTTTTCTTATTCTGAGTTTTTGTATTTTCTGGCCAAAAATTATTTCTTTTAGCAGTAAAGGCAGATGAAAAACTCTAAAAGTGATGGTCAATGCCCTAAGATTTGATGGTTGTTTTGCTTCAGGTATCTTAGTCAAACCAACTCAGCTTCCTGGGTTTACAAGATTGTGATTTCTAAGGAAATCTCCAAAAGAAGGCTTTCCTCTGAGGCTTGGTTGTGTTTGTTATGTTCATGTAGTAAGCTCCACAATGCCACAAGTACTGCATTTTTTGTGGTATCTTTTTGTATACACTTCAGGAAGTACGAAGATTTATGGAAATGAAAGTATAGTAAAATTTTTTACAAATACAGAAATGGATTAGTATTGGTTTCCTGTTCAGGTAACTTGCATTTTTTCACCTGGACCAGTTTTAGTATAGGGAAATTTAAGGATACAAGCAGCTGCTATAATTTCCAACAATGGTTAACATCGACCACTACAAAACTTACTAGAACATTTATTAGAAAGGAAACTTAAATACTGAGACAGAAAGCTTAAGGAAAAAAAAATTTGGAAAGGCAAGTCCTGAATACTGTGATTACAACAGCTTTTAATTTTTCTTTTTTTTTTTTACTTGAATTTATGCATATATACTCTTGTAGCTGGCAAGCTCTTGGTGACAATATCTATTTCTATCTGTGGGCTCTAAAAAATATGATTTTCTTTACTTTGGATGACAAGATGACTGAATGTACAATGTATGTACACTGTGTGTTTTGTAGAATATTTTTCATTTTAAAAAAACCCTTTTTTTTATACAAGTTAATGTTACATGATTGTGTTGAGACTGGCCTTTTCAGGGGTTGAGGTGAATCCTAAATGCAAGTTTGAATAAATGAAGTCTTTATTTTCCTCTTTCTTTTCCTCCTTTAATTATATGTTTTGCTTTCAAATCAGAATGATATATTCTTTTTTATTATTATTATTTATGTCAAATACATGTAATGTGTTTTAAAAATATTCAGAAAAACATATGTTTCTTAAAGGGCAGTCTGGACTTCCTTTAATTTTTATATATCCATTTGATAGTATTTTATGTAGCCTTTAAGTCATGCAACCAACAATGCTTCTATTATGTAAAGGGAATTCTTTTCAACTTATTGGTTGCGGACAAGTGATCCTGAGAAAGGGTCTGATAAATGCTGAGTATGCTAGACTACTCTTAAATTTTCTTTGTGTTTTCCCAATTTCAAATGTCTTGTACAAATCCATAGAAGTTTATATTTTTCTTTTACTCATCATTTTAATATGCATACGCACTAAGGCTTTCAAATACACAGAGAGTGCCATGAGGTTAAGATAATAGTAAGGACAAAGAGGGGAGATAGACAAACTAATCGATCATTGGAATGAAACCAATAAAATATGCTTGTTCCAATGCTTAGACTCTCCAATGAAGTCACAACAGGTCAGGATAAGAATTTGAGATTGATTAGTTGTGCAATTCTGTACGTCAATTTGGCCAAGCTATATTAAATGAATTCTTTACAAGCCTACTCTTGGGATTAATCACATATTCTCTATAACTGATTTTTAGTTAACAGTTTATAACTGCAGTTAAACCAGTTAACTGGTTTTTGGCTTATAAATGTCCTCTGCCTTGATTTCATTTTAATATATCTTTTTAAGGAATATACAGCAGTTTGCATGTGCATATGTTTGTGTAAGTAGATACGTACACAAGACATACATAAAGATGCACAACCGAAAAGTTTTGAACAATATGTATATTGGTTCACTATATTTTACAGCCCTAAATCTTTGAAAGTAATCAAGACTTTGAAAGTAATCAAGACCACAGTAAGAGCCATGCTAGAACAAATCCTTTCATTGCTTTGCGTGGTCATGGCATTCAATTGCATTCCACTCCCTCATGGTTCTTTCCATATTTTGTTCACATGTTGAAACTTTTGCAGAATCTCAGCTTATTAAGTCTCTAAGAACATTAACTTTGAACATTTAAAGGTTACTGGTTAAAAAAATAACAAACTAGTACTTCTTATGAGTCAAATAAGTCACACATGAGTCACAGTCAAAGGTAGTATACAGTATTCATGTAAACTAGGAAGAAGAAAAGGGTAGATGTGTCGAAAATCTTTTCTATTCATTTCTTTTGTCAAGGCTTGGGATTGCTAATGATGTGCTATGTATATATATTACCGTAACTCAGGAGTTCTGCAGGAATTTCAATTAAAAAAAAAAAAATCTGCAGCAGTTTTTTATTCTGATTCACCTTTTTACAGCAAAACTAAATCTGTTCCTCTCTCATTCTGTATGTATATTCCTATACGTAACTGAAGCTAGTCTCACTGAGGAGGATACAAGTAGCTCTACGCTATCAGTCTCATAGCTTTTACTTCCAGCTACATTACGAACCACAGAAGTTGTTGGGTACGTCGGGCTCTGCCCTTGCAGGTTGGAAGGGCAACTGCAACAGTGGCGTGTGTCAGCTACCTTACAAGTAAGTTAGAGGCATGCACAAAACACAGGAAGTCACTAAAAACTCTAAGGTCTTAATTTGTCTCTGTTCGGCATACGTGGATTGCGATGTTTCAAATTTTTATGATTTGGACAAATGTTCACAGTTTCAGTAGACAATTAAGAATTCAGCAAACAGCACATATGACTTCTCAGCTGCCAAAATCTTGCTTCAGAGAGATATTCTTAAGAATTAATTAGTTGCAGGCCAATTCTATCTTATTACTGGTTAAAATGTTACAGACTACAGAACTATATTTGTAAAAACACATCACATGTGCTTCCTGTCCACATACTTACTAGTAATAGTAATACACATTCATACTAGAAACAACATGGAACATTTATCAAGTAAAATGTCAGTCTATGTAGCTACAATTTGGCATTACTCTCTGTAACCAAAAAGAAGGTATTTCCATGAAAACCATCAGACCACCTTAAATAGTGATGATATGAACAAATTCATCTGTAATGATGAAATTATAAATGTTTGTATGACAAATAAAAAAGCAAGAGATAATTGAAACTGAAAAAAAAAAAGTGTTAGAAAACAAAGAAAACAAAAGAGTTGATTTACAATGCAGTTTTCAAAAGCCAGAACAGATTATCATAAACAAAGAATAACTAGATTGAAATAAAAATCAAACTAAAACCAGGGAAAAGTGAAAACAAATAAAATAGAATGGCAAAGAGAACAAAAATGACAAAGGGACTACTGAAAGGACTCAGCATTAAAAAAGATGAAATGTAAAAGTGGAATGACAGACAATAGATAGCAAAACCCATCTACATATTGGACTCATTAAGAGAGAATATAAAAAATGAAAATATTTCCTCTTGATAACTTTTAAACTAAATAATACTTTAGTTTGATTTTTTTTTTTTTTTGAGTCAGGAGTCTAAGACCGTTAAAATCTTTGAAGAGGAACTACTTTGGCTTTAAGTGAGCATGCCAAAGACAGCAGAAGTTTCCAATCTCCTAAATTGTGTTTCATTACAACACAAAGAGAATAACTGCTACAAGTCAAAGTTTTAAGCAGACTTGCTGTGATAAAATATAAAAAATGTTGAAATAGATTTCTGTCCTCACAGAAGCAGAACTATTCCTGTGATTCTTCCTTTCTGCACTAAATTTTAGTTGTTTCCCATGCTGCAACAAGCTCCCTGAAAAAAACCCAAAACCAAAAACAAAACAACCCTTTGATTATTAGGTTTTTCACCAGTTCTAAGGTATGACTTTTGCTCTGATGCCTCTTGGTTGCAACTTCCCTGTTCATCTCAGGAATCTCAGCTGAGACACATAATACAGGATTAGGATACACTGAAACAAATCCAGTTGTTCTCAGAGAAGGAACATGCCCTTTATTCCTCCTTCCAGAAGATTGCCTCTCTTTGTAATGCAGTAGCAAAGACAAGGTGAACGGTCACATTTTTTTAAACAGAAGATCAGTCACATAGAAAACATGAGGTAAATTGTGAACAAGCCAGTAAGTCTCCTGTAATACATTTCTACAAGCCCGAACTCATTTTAGTATGGCAGTTACAGCAAAACAAAAAACACAGTAACACCACCAGCTTGTCAGGGAAGGACCCATTGTGCCTTAAATAAACTCTGTTGGAGGAGAAGAAATGCATACAGATAAACATGAGCTCTTTGCTGCCTTGAATTGAAGTTAAATACAACTGCTTAGCTGCCTCTTGCAGTGGTTGTATCTCACTACGTACTGAGTCTGGTTTTGTGTTTTGGGATCCACGTCTCTGCTGTAATACTGCCTACAGCAGTAGGCCTATGAGTGCCAATATGTGAACTCTGTTCATAAAACTATTAATGATTTTAGTCTTCATGCAATTTCTTGAAAGGTACATGCTTTATAAGCAGAAGTCCTTTGTCACAGCATTTTTCTTGTGGTCTACCGAATGGTTCATACTGTCCTAATTAGGCGTGTAGCATTGCCACTGTATAAGTTTACCCTGACATATTTTCATCCTCCCTTTCTTTATTTAACCTTACTGAGTACATGGCAATACTCACTATAAGGAGCAAAAATTCTTTAAGATTTTTAAGAAAGAGGAGAAGCAATTAACAGGCAAACAACAAAAGCAAAAAAAAGAATGGTTGAATAGAAACAGAAACAGAAAACTAGACAAGGGTCAAATTTAATAGCTTATGGGAAGGAACTGTGTTTCCTACAGTAGCTGACACCTTTCAGAACTTTTGAAATCTTACTAGACATTTTACTCAGTGTGAAAACTTTAATTTCTGAATAGTTCATGGCACTGATTTTTTTTCAAAGCTGTGGTTAGAAGCACAATTTTTTTTTTTTTGTCATAGTAACTCTGGTTAGGTTTAATTCTGAATGCAAAGTTTTCCCCTGCTCATTGTAACCGTACTGTAGCCCTGTAGGACAGTATTGCAATTGCTAGTAGCTGACTGTAAGCTTTGTATGGAATTTGCAAGGACTTAAGATCAAGGTGACTTCTTCACCTTCCTGCAGCTTTGTTCCACTTGATATAGCTGTGACAGTAATTTTTCTAATTGACCAGATACCTCAGGGTCATTTGGTTTGCTTTTGTGTTTTGTTGTGTGATACAACCACAGTTTTATACAGATAGCTGTAACAAGCACGTAGTCTATGTAGAATGGCATGTTTATGACTCTAAAATAACGATGAAGTATAAAGAAATACAGGCCTGGTGCAATAGCAAAAACTTTGAGAACAGACACACAATGAGGTGCAGAGGAACACAGACATGGGAAGAGATGGGGCACAGGGTCGGCACAGGAGGCCCCACAGAAATAAACAACTTCTTCAGTGGTCAGTTAAAGAAATGCAGACCTGGATCTAGGAAAAACTGGTCTTAAGGGTAACAAAGAGAACTAAGAAATTATATATAATATACATAAAAGGCATCTGGATGTAACATCGAGCTGCAAAACAAGGAAGAAAGAGAAAGGTATAAAAGCATGTTAAGAAATATATTAAAATGATCCCAAGTAGTTCCTATAATGAGGAAGAAGACACCATCAACACGAACATCATATTCCTCCTGGAGAAGGACTCCAGATGCTGACAACTCACCCAACCACCACCCAACCAGCACCACCAAGCACCCAGAGCAACAGGGGAAGTAGAGCATAACACCAGGAAAAAAGTATAGAAACTAAGGTGTTATAATTTTAACTGCACTACTTTTCTTTCTTTTTCTCTGTCCTGGTTTCAGCTGTCCTGGCCAAACCATGACATTCTTTAATAATATTTCAGTTAAGATAACATTAATTTATTGGTTTTATGTATATATAAGGTCTGCTTCTTCTTTGCCCGTGAACAATATTTACAATATTTTGAATACAATATCTTCAGGCATACACTGTAGTTGGGATTCCCCAAAGAAGGGTCCTATGTGTATGCTACCTTGCAGAAGGCCGGACATAAATAAAACAAAAGAAACGCAGACTCCATCTTTTTCTTCTAGCACAGAGTCAATGTGTAAGTCAGGAACATTCCAACATTTGCTGCCACTTTAAAATTGTTATGACTGGTTGGATCAGCCATATACCAGTTGAATTAGTACTGTAAATTAAAATGGACATAGAGATGAATATTGAAACTCACAACTTGAGATGACAAACTTCTTGAATCCAGAATATCTTTTCCAGGAAAGAGAGTCTAGAATTCTGAAAGAATTTAGTGACACTTTGGAATGAAAAAAAGAGATTTTAAAAATTTCCTGCAAAAAAGTAAAAGAGATGGTTTAAAAATAAAAATGAGGTTGAAAATACACTCTGAATTCACAGCTCAGACATAAGCCCTGGGGTTTCTAGTCCCATGGCACAGCAACATGGAGGCAAATGAGAAACAAGCTGGAAGCCCAGAAATGTGTGAGGGTTAGGAGCCAAGGCTCCAATTAGGCTGGCAGGAACCCCAACTGCCTCTGTCTCATCAGACATTCAGCATGAATAATGTGTTCTCACTCTTCTCTCACCCCTCCAATATCATATAGTCATTTTATGAATGCAACCTGTGACACTCAGAAACTTCCAGCCAACCCAACTATGTTGGAAACTGGAACGGTACTAAGTAATACCTTACAGTATGGTTGCCTTACAATATTGTGTTGTTTTTCACAAATGGAAACTTCCCCCTGGCTACTAAGGAGGTTTTATTGCTCTCAATTTATTTATTATAAGATTTATAAAATATCACTTTGCTATTATCAGATTAATAATGAAGAATTAGCGACTGCCAGATGTACTTGCAGATATTTATAGGAGGTATGCAGACCCTTAAACTTAGCATCAAAGTTGGTTTAACACCTCTGTTCTCTAGGAAAATCTTCTTGTGATTGAGAGTGTTTGTTAAAACCTGATCTGAGGAAGGATTGTGACTGGTTTTGAAGGATGATAGAGGCTTTCATGCACTATGGGATCAAAGGGAGTAATAGCAATGAAATAACCTATTCTACGGACTGTGTGTTCTGCTAACAGTAATAAACTAAGAGCAGTCTTCTGGGTTTTGCCCTCAATTAAGTATTTTAGCTACTGTATATCTATACTTTTCTTCACTTTCTACAGTATACTTATTACCAGACTGTCTCAAAAGGATATGAATAGATTAGCTCAGGGAGAAAACAAGGTTATACTAGTTATGCATGTCATATTAGATTGTCTGACCAAGTTTAAAAAAACAACCCCATGGAATTGCTGAGGCAAGACATTACACAAAACAAAACATTAACAACATTTCTTTTAGAATATGATGGTTTTTATGAATCCACATGCAGACAGTGTAGGAATTCCCAACATATACTACCAGAAAATAAGAGGATTTTGTGACTGACACTGTATCTTCAATATGGGAGGCCTCAACTATGAATCAAAAGTGGGAACAGGAGAGAGAAAATAATTTGTTAAGTAATCACATTATGGGGTTTGGGATTACACTTTCAGCCCCACCTGGGAAGTTCCA
Organism: Phaethon aethereus; assembly: GCF_964289735.1. Classification (NCBI taxonomy): domain Eukaryota; kingdom Metazoa; phylum Chordata; class Aves; order Phaethontiformes; family Phaethontidae; genus Phaethon; species Phaethon aethereus. The sequence continues at coordinate 88,689,746 of NC_138582.1, read as the reverse complement.
AACAGAAATACAGGCATTTTCACTACATAACACATACATAATGTCTCTGCAGTTTCCCAGAAATGACGTGCAGTGACTCCGTCATGTGCAGAACATGCAGATCTTATCGTAGCTGTGCAGACCACCTGCGTGCACATGCACAGCAGCAAGTAGGAAATGTTTTGCACTGGGATTGCTAATAAGGATTGGTAACTATTGCCACAGTGGCAAATCTCGACCTATTGTAAATAAAATTTCCACATGTTGAGACCAAATTGAACTGGAATGAGAGAGTCCCCTAAAGCAGATAGGCTACTTTGTCCCTGGGTTTAAATGGTTTAATACCAGGGTCCTAGTACCTTTTAATTTTTATGAGTGGCCAGGCTTTGGGGAATACATGCAACCAGCACCATCAGAAGATGGCAGTTTGTATGTTCTAACAAACATGAGGTTTGTGTCTTGGACTCTTGTGTGTAAGGGAATGAAAAAGGTCTCCTTAAACCTTTATTTACTCCTCCACAATGGTTGGGACAATCTGACCTTCTGAATTTATCAACCATTGTTAAAATAGAAAATAAAGTGGGAAGCACAGCATGTGTTGCAGTGTGAGCATAAAGCAAACTTGATATTAGCCACCACTTTGGGAAAAGTCTGTAAGACATAACAACATGAGAAATAAAAAGTTAAAAATTGGGTATTTGAATGTTAGGATAAATATAATAAGGTCACTAAATAAGCATACATGCCTGGAGTAAATGATGATATAATTGAAGAATCATAAACTGAGAAGAAAGATATGGTAATAGAAATTGTTATAGGTTAAATTAGGTAAAAGTACAGTACTTTCAACAGCCATGTAGAACTAAACTTTATTACAGTTACACTGTTCTTCAGCTGACAAGTCACTATTGCAAATCATGTAAACAAGCATTTACTATTCAAACATTTGATTAGCTAGTGTCATTATGGTTTTTTCTCACAATCTTGTTGAAAATGCAACAAATATATGTGAAACTAGTATAAGAATTAAATTTCTTGTCTTATATGTGTCTCTCAGATTCATCATGATACATGTTTGCAATTTCCAAACTTATTCTTTCCTGTGTAATTTTTATATATTTGCCTACCACTGGTGATACTGCCTCAGTGATGTATACAGATCAAGCTCATTACCTGTTATTTCTCAAAAAATCTCAACTAAAAAAAGTGTACTACAGATTTATATTCTATTACTGATGTTTCTATACTGAGGTACTTTCCTCAAATTATATACGTGGTAAAAACTCAGCAGTTTCACAGTTCCTTTTTTTTTTTCCCCAACGCAAACACTAAGGCCATTGTATTGCCATTCTGTAACTACTAACACGTATGTCTTCAGGTGGCTGATCTTTAAGAAATACTGTAACTTTTTTGGCTGCTAGAAAGAAACAAAACCAACCAAAATATCAAGTTGTGTTGTGGTTAAGTGTTTTAAATGCAATTAGTGTGACAGCATCTGTCACAGAGTTACCTGTGACCTCTCCCTGAGCCTTTTCCTCCGGCTGCTTTCCCCTTTCTTTGCTTTCCACCACCCCTCGGCAGCTGTCGGGGGGCACTTTAGGGAGCACCGGGCCACAGAGCAGGATCTGGTGCTCCCTGCGCTGGCATGTTTTAGACTTGCCTGACATCCCGACAAATGTGAACAGACTGAAAACTTAAAGCTTAGAGGAAGGGTAATTGTTCCCCTGTACAACTACTGTGAATGTGAGTGGATATATTGTTAACACGACCTCCAGCTAAGACTTTGTAAAAGAAACTACGTGGTTGCATACTTTAGTTTTCATCAGTCTGCACCTACCCTGCAGTAGACTGTATCTCCAAAAGGGTCTGAACGCTGCCCTTTGAAATAAGGTGGCTGAAATAGACTATAAACTACATTTTAAAAGGGGACTATTTTCCGCTTCCTTCCATATTTTTGCAATGTGTGTATGTATTTAAAAATATCTATTGCTTTAGCTGTCTGCTCATCATGCTAAAGAGAGAGGTGGTGAGGTGAATAAATGGTCCTGCGGCTTTTTTCCCTGTAACATTCACTTAATTTCAAAATAATTTAATCTGATGGGACAATGTAACAGTCATTCTAACATGGAAATACAATTCTAAGTTGATGTTTCTAGCTAAAATAAGATATACTTCCCAGTTATGTTGTATGTCCATTTTATTTTGGGGAATGTGCAGAATGATTCCTCACAGAGGTATTTGAGAAATATAGACTCAATGTTCAAAAATTTTAATCAAATTTTACATACTTCTGAGGGAATTTGCTATATAGTAGTTATAATAATGGCATATGTTGTCACACTGTAGAGCAAGAACATCTCACTATGTTCATTCCAGGATCATCTCCAAACAAATTCTTGGGTTGCATCTGATGCCTTTAAACCTCTGCTTCACAGATCCTGAAGTAACTGCAAAGTTTTTACCTGACATGTTTCTTACTTGTTAAAAACAGTAAGCTTCAATGACATAATAACAATGCAATATGTAATATATATTGACCGTGGTCTACACTTAGAAGGCATAAACAAGATGATGTTTGTAGAAAAAGTAAATGACAATGACAGTTAACGGCCAAAGCTATATGCTGAGTGCGTTATGGGGTATTGGAAGGTCAAGGTTCAACCTGGGATGCCCTGGTTGTTTTAATAAAACAAAATCTCCAGTCTTTGCAGAGTTTATTATTGTATTGTTGGCGTTTGCTTTACAATAGACAATGGGGATATAATTTCTGATGTTCTACTAACAGCTGTTTCTATCTTGGATTATTGTAAATAAACTGTCTTCATTTTATATATTCCCCTACAGCTGCCTTTTTTTAAAACTGAAAACTCAGTGGGTCTTTGATTAAAATGAAATACAACCAGAATGAAATTTCATTCAGAGTTACAGTGTAATTTTCTTCTCTTAAAGCTGTTAATACTTTCCATGATGATTCTCTGACTAGTCCTTTCATACTTGGAGGTGAAGAGAAACTTTTTAAACAGTGTTGTTGACAAGCCAAAAGATTTTATGAAATACACCCTGCCTCACTAATTTTTTATATATGATTGTTTCAACTGCAGCAATATATTTATATCACATGCATTTTTATGTTTATGTTGTATTCTACATTATTGTATTTGAGCCTTCTTATTCAGTGTTAGAGCAGGTTTTGTTTTGCTTTTTTGTAACACTAACTATAAAGCAGATACACACTCTGAGATAAAAGTGCATTCAGTGTTTCTGCCTAATAGTTATGTAATAATTTTTATCTCACAGGGAAGATGCTAGGTTAAACTCTCTGGATTTTGTAAAACTGGTACATGTGGTGATGGCCTCTGCAGAAAAATCCCACAAAAACTGGTAAATGGTAATGATAATGTCTCTTTAGGTGATTTAATGATTTCTAAAGTAATTTTAAGGAGCATAAAGTGCTGAATCAGAAGATCCTTGAGGACGTATTGATAGGAATTCGCTTATGGAAGTAGCATGTCTGAAAATTAGGTACTATGTTGTTCAACAAGGAGGATCCGAAGGCCCTTTTATGGATCTGGGTCTTTGTTCTAAGGAAAATGTGTGATCTGAGAATATGACTTATCCAGCTGCAGGAACCTATTAATGACATGCACTTTGCCCTTACCTTTTTGTCATTCAGGATAGTACAGAATAGTACATGGTGTTCAGAAGTGACACTGAATCAGTATCAGTTGGGTGGGGAATGTGAACTGTGAAATAATATTGAGGAATTCTGCTAAATACCTTACGTGAAGTATCAGAAAGGAATACATTCTACTTCCTTCAGATAATTTAATGGGTTTGATTTTACAAAAGACCATGCTTGCTTTCATCCTTAAAAACCAAAATCCATCTGTTAGGAATCTAAAATAAGTAATGCTTCAGCTACATTAGAATAAACACTATTGTACTTTCACACATATTACCTGAGTAGGTCAGCCAGAAATCTTTAATTCCACAGAAGTACTGGTTACACTCATACGTCTGTAAAAAGACAGTCTTTTCTTTCCTCACTTCTACTGTTTCCTTCTTTCCCTGTCTCTGAGATCTTTCCCTCACATAGATAATGTGAGTATATGATTATCTAGTACTTTTGTTCAGGCAACAATGTTTTGGAAGTGTTGATTATCTAAAACAGTTTGTAAATATGAAAATGAAGTACCATCCTCATTTGTAGTTGATTAAGCTGCGGAACAGAGAAGTGAAATTGCCTTGTTCAACATCCTAAATTAAATGTGTGGCAGAAATAGGAATCATAGTCATAGAATAGTTTGGGTTGGAAGGGACATTTAAAGGTCATCTAGCCCAACGCCCCGGCAAGGACATCTTAACTAGACAGGTTGTTCAGACCCTGTCCAACCTGACCTTGAATGCTGCCAGGGATGAGGGATCTACCACCCCTCTGGGCAACCCGTGCCAGTCTTTCACCACCCTTGTAAAAAATTCCTTCCTTCTATCTAGTATAAATTTAACCTTTTTTAGTTGAAAACCATGACCCCTTGTCCTATCACAATAGGCCCTGCTAAAATGTCTGTCCCCATCTTTCTCATAAGCTCCCTTTAAGTACAAGAAGGCTGCAATAAGGTCTCCCCGGAGCCTTCTCTTCTCCAGGCTGAACACCACCAACTCTCTCAGCCTGTCCTCAGAGGAGAGGTGTTCCATCCCTCTGATCATATTTGTTGGTCTCCCCTGGACCCTCTTCAACAGGTCTATGTCTCTCCTGTACTGAGGGGTCCAGAGCTGGGCACAGGACTCCAGCTGGGGTCTCACCAGAGCAGAGGGGCAGAATCACCTCCCTCAACGTGCTGGCCATGCTTCATTGGATGCAGCGCAGGATGTGGTTGGCCTTCTGGGCTGTGAGCACACATTGCCGTCTCATGTCCAGCTTTTCATCCACCAGTGCCCCCAAATCCTTCTCGGAGGCGCTGCTCTTAATCCCTTCATCCCCCAGCCTGTACTGATACCAGGGGTTGCCCCGACCCAGGTGCAGGACCCTGCACTTGACCTTGTTGAACCTTATGAGATTCACACTGGCCCATTACTCAAGCTTGTCCAGGTCCCTCTGGATGGCATCCCATCCCTCAGACGTGTCAACTGCACTACTCAGCTTGGCGTCACCTGCAAACTTGCTGAGGGTGCACTCAATCCCACTGTCTGTGTCATTGATGAAGATATTAAAGAGTCCTGGTCCCAATGTGGACCCCTGAGAGACACCACTCATCACCGAACTCCATCTGGACATTGAGCCATTGACCACCACACTCTGGACACAGCCATTCAACCAATTCCTCATGCACCCAACAGTCCATGCATCAAATCCAATTGTCTCCTTGATTTAGAGAGAAGGGTGTTGTGGGGGACCAGGTCAGAGGCCTTACAGAAGTCCAGGTAGATGACATTGGTAGCTCTTCCCTTGTCCACTGATGTGATCACTCCATCCTAGAAGGCCACTAGGTTGGTCAGGCAGGACTTGCCCTTGGTGAAGCCACACTGGCTGTCTCGAATCACCTCTCTGTCCTCCATGTGCCTTAGCCTAGCTTCTAGGAGGATCTGTTCCATGACCTTCCCAGGCACAGAGGTGAGGCTGATGGCTCGGTAGTTCCCAAGGTCCTCCTTGCTACCTTTTATAAAAATGGGTGCAGTGTTTCCCTTTTTCCAGTCTCCAGGGATGCCACCTGACCGCCAGGACTTTTGAAATATGATGGAGAGTGGCTTGGCAAATACATCAGCCAGTTCCCTCAGATGGACTCAGATGCATCTCGTCAGGTCCCATAGACTTGTGTATTTTCAGGTTCCTTGGGTGGTGGTTAACCTGATCTCTTACAGTGGGAGAAGAGCATAGAATTCCTTCTGCCATTGCTGTCTTATTGTTGGTGAAACACATATCCTTCATGTGTTACACTTCTCAATAATTTTGTTCCGATTGTCCCTAAGATGCCACTATCGGGTAGAACCTTAGTCTAGAAAGTAACCTAGTGAAATATTAAGCAAACATCTATGTGCTAAAAATTATGTAGACTTACAGTCAGAAGAAGTAGTTGTCTCCGTAGTTGAGAGTTGTCTCCCTATGACAAAATTGAAAGAATGGCCTATGATTGTGACAAAGAAAGTCAAAATGGCTTCTTAAAAAAAATGGGTATGACTAGTGTGCATGACATGCTTAGGTTATATGACATGCATATTCTATGAGTGGACAGAAATTCATTGTTCTTTAAAGTTATCTACTTCACGCAGTTTATTTTTTTCTTTTACTGTGCTACACCTCACTTGTAACTTCAAATAGCCTGTTTGTCATTCTATTGTCACACTAATTTCAGTACTTTCTTCTGCTTGACACTTATTATAATGTTATAGAAGAATGCCTCGAGTTATCTGCTGCTTAGTTGTTTCAGCACCTGATGTTTTAGAACAACGACAACAACAAAAGCATTTAAATATATTACTGGATTTAATTTTAACTACTATCCCTCAGGTCAATTACTGTTCTGTTGTGATTGAATCAAACTCTAAGGGAAAGCTGTAGAGTCCAGGGATTATCTTTGTTGAATGAACATGTTCAGATATAGCTCTGAAATCAATGAACCGGAAAGATGTCCACTCATGCTGGGAACACAACTTAGCTGTATGGTAATAAACATACAGTGAAGGTGTCATGCAAACAAAGCCATAGCCTGCAGCAGCAAATGACAGTTCTCTAAATCAGTAACCTTGTCCTTGGGCTTAAATTTGGATATGCTTCAAATCTTTCTGATAAAATGCTCGATACTGCACTGTGAAGTTAGCAGATTAATGCTTTTTTTGGTTTTGCTGGATAAAAATGACAAGAAGTGCTATGAAACAAAAAAAAAGGAGGGGGGAAGTTCACTCTACTCATTTTTTTCTCTTTGGAAACAAAAATGTTGCAAAAGTTACGGTATTCCATAGAAATGTCAGCACTGCAATCTGTCTGCAGAAGTCTGCATAATTGGGAGAACTTTCACTAAACACAATGTAGAAGCAGAACCAAGTAAAAGGTCATGTGTTATTATTCACTGTGTAGTGCAAGAGGGAAGAGCAATTAAAAAAGCCAGAGGGAAAGGCAAAAGCAGCAGCAGTGCACCTAAAGCTCTTAGCTAAATTTTGGAAGTGGCAGAGTGGGAGGATACCATATGTATTGGTCCCTGAGGCTAGCATCTTTAATTTCTGGATGAGATGAATCAAGGTAAAAACAAGAGTCGCAGCCTAAGCCATCAGCAAAAGTAACAATGAACTAATTAGGAAAAAAGCTATTATTAAACAAAAATACAGTAGGAGAGCAATAATAAGCTATAATAAATCTTTCAGCCCCCCTCCCAACGCACCACCACTGCATACAAGCCCTCCTATATTACTCTTATGGATAGGAGAAAACTTTTTCAGAAAATGAGAGTGCATCTGGCCATATTCACCAGTATTGATGTGTTTTGTGAATTTCTGGATTACATTTATTTTCAGTTTTTAAATAAAACTTAAGAAGCTGGGGTATGCATATTACTGGGTTTTGTTTATCCTTATGCTCACTTTCCTATTACATTCACAGTAGTTAATTTTTCATCCTGGGTCAGAGTAATCCATTGCTAAAATCTCTTGTAAAAAGGGATGTGACTGACTCTTTCTGTAAACTCATTTTATTTTCTCCCTGTTAATCTTTTTTACCCAGTGGTACAAAAATGGGAACACCTGAAAGGCATTTTTTTTAATGATTGTTAAGACATGGAGCTATTAGCTAAATATAACCTGGAAAATATATGTATCAGAAAGACTGGTTCATTTTTCTGAAGTTCGGTTACTTCGGAGTTTCAGTAATGCGCTGTAACTATTTTGGAGGCACTGGACTGTTATGTACAAAATCTTGTTATGGGCAAAAAGGAAACACACTTTATAGGTAAAACCAATAATGTATTGCTGGTGTAACAGAAATCTGAACAATCTAATGAATGAATTCTTTTCAGCCCAGATCTAATTATTACGGGGGGGGGGGGGAAGAATCCTACAGTTACAGAAGGTCTCGGTGCTAATGATGCAGTGAGAATAGACAGACATGCATTTCCTAGCATACATCTCTTTTTCTGCTGCTATGTTCAACCTTCTACAGCCCTTCTGAGTCCTTGGGTTGATAGCTGCAGTTCGGTTGTGGTGTACGCAGGCTATCAGCATCTGAAGGAGGAGTATGATGCTGGTGATTTCTTCTTCCTCATGCAAGTATTCAGTTTGGGTCACTTTTGTATATTTGCTGACATACTTTTGCAGGACCATGTTACGTCTGAATTTACTGTACACGGTAAAGGTTACATATCTTACACACTTGTGTTTTCTTACCCCAGGACTGGTTAGTCTTAGTTCTAGGTCTGCTTTTCTTTAATTGACATTTGTTGGGTTTTTATAGCCCTGGGGTCTCCAATGTCTGCTTTTGCCTCCTGTCTTTATACCCTATGCCTGCACTTTTACATGGCATCCTGCGTTCCTGCTTTCAAGGCCCCCACTAGTATACCAGGGATGTATTCCTCTACGCTATACCACTACATTAGACTTTTATATATTTCATTCTGCACAGAATAAGTACTTGGTGCTACTATTTGTATAAAAATACGGTTATATCATATGAAAATAAGGAAAAATAAATCATAAACCAAATCAGAAGTAGCTACTTTGACATTAGAAAAAAATATTAGGAAAAAGCAAAATAAAAATAAAGCTCCAGGAGGGTCTCAACACAAGTTGAGACAAAGTAAGCCTGACAAGCCTCAGTTTTGCCAACTCAGTGCAGAGGCTGTGGCCTGTTACTAGCAATGTTAATGTCATATGTACTGGGCTCAGTTCACTTTGCACTTCAAATGTTCTGAGTGGTCTACAGGGAGGCTATAGCAATAATTATGTCAGCTCATCATGTGTACCATTTGTGTTAGAATAAATTCTATAGCAAGTCAGTAGACTTTTAAATAGACTATACATGGCTCTGAGGCAGGCCATACAAGGATGAAAGTTCTTACACTCTTCTAGTTGTCTGCCCCATCAGTCAAGGATCAGGCATATGCCGTGACCAGAAGCAGAACATGAAACATAAGGTTTCAGTTCTCATGAAAGAAATTAAAAGAATGACGAGCATAACCCATCATCTTTAGAGTTTTTATGCACACTTAGATAATAAATAGGCTAATATTGAATTATGGAGGAATTTATTGTGCTGTAGTTAGTCTAAAAATTTAAGACAACATAGCGTTAATGGAAAAATTCCACAGTATGTAGATTTTTTTTTCATTAGCTTGAATGTTACTCAGTAGCTTCAATTACAGCATGTTTTCTTTAATAGTACATTAACATATTTGTTATGTTGCAGAGAAATGATACAAATACAATTAATGAATTCTTATAAAATCGTTATAGTTCCTTACCTTTAATTGAGACTTAAAAAAAGCTGTCCACTGCCTTTTTCTTAATAGTGTATATGGGCGGTAAGATAATTTTGGTGGATTTTTTGTTGGGTTTTTTTTTTACTGTAATAAAATATCCTATTGTCATGGTTTAACCCCAGCCAGCAACTAAGCCCCACGCAGCTGCTCGCTGACTCCCCTACAGTGGGTTGGGGGAGAGAATCAGAAAGGTAAAAGTGAGAAAACTCATGGTTTGAGTTTAACAGGTAAAGCAAAAGCCGCGCACGCAAGCAAAGCAAAACAAGGAATCCATTCACCACTCCCCATGGGCAGGCAGGGTTTCAGCCATCTCCAGGGAAGCAGGGCTCCAGCACGCGTAATGGTGTCTTGGGAAGACAGACGCCGTCACTCCGAATGTCCCTCCTTCTTTCTTCTTCCCCCAGCTCTATATGCTGAGCATGACGTCACACAGTGTGGAACATCCCTTTGGTCAGTTGGGGTCAGCTGTCCCAGCTGTGTCCCCCCCAGCTTCTTGTGCACCCCCAGCCTGCTCAGTGGGGTGGTGTGAGGAGCAGAGGAGGCTTTGACTCTGTTTAAGCCCTGCTCAGCAGTAACTAAACCATCCCTGAATTATTAACATTTTTTTCAGCAGAAATCTAAATCATAGCCCCGTACTAGCTACTATGAAGAAAATCAACTCCAGCTAAAACCAGTATGCTTATTAAAATATGTAATTGGCTAATAAACTCCAAAATAACTTTTTGGGTAAGTATATGGGTGCAATATTGCATTTAGTTTGCCTTTTTCCTTTAGCTTCAGAAAATCTTAATGAAATACTATTAAAAAAAAAAAAATTGCAATGAGTAAGAAATTTTTTCTAGTAACATATCAATCCATATATTGAATGGGAGAGCAACATTTTGTATAGTTTTCAGTAAATTGGGTTGTATTGATTAATATTCCTTACTGCTCCTTTTAGCAAGTTATTTATGGTGTGATGAGATGAACTACCTACTACAGTAATTCCTGCAAGTTACAGCACTTGATTTTTAATATTTTTCAATTCATTTTATTGCCTGGTTGGTTTTGTTTGGTTTTTTTTTTACCTAATGGCAAAGTAGGAATATACTCTTTAGTTATCTAATTTGTTATGTGTAAAACACTTTCCATACATTTTAAGCTCTGCAGAAACAGAAATGGTAAACATAAAGGTTAAACAGTCAGGACCAAAGTATGATAATATGTGTCTCATGCATAATAAACTTCACTGTAATAACTAAATCAGTTATCATACTTGCATTTTAATTGACAACTAATTAAGAAATCAATAAAATAGGAGAGTAAATACTATTACGTAGAAATTCTGTGTATACTTCAATGAGACTATGTCAAGCAATAGTCATCACAAAATTATTTTTTCATGTATTATCCGGTTTTGGTCATAAATATTTCTTTAAGAAAAGACAGGCTGTTGCAAATTGTGGTGAAAGAACTATTAAAACCCAACATGACTTCATGAAAAAAAAAACATAATGCAAAACTATAGTCAGTGGATAAAATGCCTGTCTGCATTTCCCTTTTTGAAAGGGAAAATCTTTCAGTAATCTGACATAATGTTTTGTACTAATCCTAGAACATCCCTTTCTTCCAGAAGGCAATATAACAATATATTTTTAGGTTTTTGTTTTCCTGTGTTAAAAATATTTGTAATGCATGTTCCAAGCATCCATTAGTGAATCCATGGTAAAACAGGAAAAAATTTATACTTAATGATCCTGCAGTAGATTACAGGATCACAAACAAGACATGCAAAAGAAAATAGAATTACAATATATTTGTGGTTGAAGCAAGGAATTGGTGTGTCAGGAGTGGTATTATAATAGTGAGTAATGATAGGAGACAAGTGATCATATGGTTGGGTTGCACAGATGACTAGATACCGTATTTACTGATTTAATTATACTTCCATAAGTTACATGTATAAGAAAATATTTGGATGCCTACTAGAAATAAATTTAATATCTCCACATTGTGCCCATCACTACTCACACTGAGACTGCAACAATCTGCAAAAGCCTGTCTACTTTTCAAGGAGTTCAACATAAGTTCATGTGCAGCATTGAACATAAACAACAGACAACTTTATGTTCGTGTAACTACTAAATTAGGACATTTGGGCTTTACAGTAATTTTACCTTTCCCTTGAATCTCAAAATTTCTCGTATTGAATTGATCCTGGTTTGTAATACTATATACTAATAGTGCACAACTAGGTGTGATTGCAAATTCTTCATGAATTCCTATCATTCTACATATTATGTATTACAATAACATGATCGATAACCTCAGCTCCCTGCTTCTGCTGAAATTGAATGTCCTGTGGGCCTGGTTTATTAAAACAATAAAAATAAAAATCTTAAAGAAGCCCAGACCTATTAAAAAAAACAAATTGTATTTCTAATACCCAATAGAACATTCAGAAAGCCTGGTTAACTTATGTAAGGTTACATTTTGTGTTCCTACTTAAGGACCATGAATTTTAAGCACTGTATTTTTTCTTCCTTTTAGTTAATTAGGATCTGGCTGAAGTTCAGTCTCTTATTTTGTTTTCCTTAAAAATGTGCCTTTAACAATAAAAAGAGCTAACCAAATAGAAACAGACCTTTAAAACTATTGGCATACTGTAGGAAAGGGAATTTTACAAACTCCTCCCATTTTAAATTATTTCTGTTTTATCGTAAATAAATCTACTCTGTACCAGTATGTAAATCAGATACAGCAACTTAATTCTTGCCCTTCCTTTCAGAAGAATTGAAGAGCTGCAGTTTGTCAGGATCATTAAGTATGTAATGAACTCTTCAAACACAAAAGGAGTGAGTCAGATTATTGTAATATACTAGTTAATGATGACTTTTTATTAGCAATTGCCAGAAACCATGTCTTTTTGATTTATATAAAAAAGAAAGGTTTAGGTGTTGTATTACATTCGTACACACTATTTCCCTTATATGATGGTATACACAAGAAAATTACAGGCCTAAACAATAAACTGCATTGTTGATATAAAATATCAAATATATTATAAATATAAATTATATAGCACATAAAATAATGTTTGCCACCTGTGTACTATGCTCAATGATGTACCGATTGACATTAACACTCCAACATATGGGTCATTATCAAAATTGCTGCAGTATTTTTGTATTTGTATTATAAGTTGATTCATGCCATTAATTAATTTATTATTTCCCCCCGTCTTTTTTACTTAATACCCATACTATGTCACTAATCCAAAATTCAGTAAAAGGCAAACTTGATCTTTAGAAGCAGATCTGGGATGTTGTTTATGTGTCTTACAGATTTACAAAACCAGAAGCAGGAGCTTTCTATCACTACAATACTTTCCAACAGGACATGGATTTGCTGTTATTGATCTCATAACATAATAAAATCTTTCTCTGAATCATGTTCAGTTGTAATCAGAATATAAGAACAAAGCTAGGCATCTGTTTCATATATGACATTAGTGCTATATAAGGCTCTTCACAGCAGTAAGCAATCTGTCTCAGCCAGGTCATTTAGTACAACAACAAAAAATTAAAATGGAAAAAAAAACACTAAAATACTGTTTCTATTTCTGTTTTCTGTGACATAGGGAGTAGGGGCTTTTATAGACATGTGTCTGCATTTTATCTGATACTCTTGTTTTGTTATCCAGGGATAACATTACCAGAAAACTTTTTTTTTCCCCTCTAACATGAACATCATAAAGCAAAATGGTGAAGAATTAATCAAGAGGACTGAAGGAAGACAGTATGCTCTGAGACCTTTATGAGCATTTATTTGAAGATGGCACATTACAGTGCAGTGAATAATGAATTTATCTATATGAATACCGATGAAAAATTCACATACTGTCATGTGTTTTATTTAGTTTTTTATTTTGGAGCATATATATTATTTATTGGAACTAATTTTTTTTCTGCTTTTAAAGTCAGGTATCATGAAAGAAAAAGGAGAGATAAAATTTAGACTATGACTAAAACCTTATTTTAGAAAATACTTTATCACTTATTGAAAATGCTATTATATTAAAGTATATTAACCTTCCAACTCTAAAAGTTCACCCTATCTCATTGAATGCGGAGGATATCTCAGATGACTCAATGTTAGACAAGGCTTCTTTCTTCTTTTTTTCCTTTTTTGAGTCATGTTAATATTTCAGTATTTTTTGCTCTTGCTTATATTATGAGTTGAGAATAATTTAATTAAATTACATTAACAAGTTTAATTGGACACAGAATGCATGTTGCCAAGTCATTTCTATGGTCTTGTATCTAAAAGCAGTGTTGTTTTAGAGAGTTTCCATAAATTACAGCTGAACAGTTGCACATTTTTTGTTGCAAAGTTTGTATTTGGGTAACTATTTTGGGGGGGTGGTAACTTCTTAAAAGTTGCGTACAGTTTGCAGTAGTAGGAGTAAAGTTGTTAAAAATGAACATCTGTGTTATCTGTGATAGATATAATTTTAATTCCAAAACAAGAAAAGCAATATTTCTCTAGAGGAAACCACACACTAGCAGTTCACTGTACCACGTTTCTTCTTCTTTTCATAGCTAATGACCAATCCAGATACAATATTCTCAACTTAAAAAAAACTTCATAGTCATTATTTTGAAGCACAGATAATAAGTGACTCTGTGTGTATGTAAAGCAGAAAAGTACAGGATATTTGTGGCAGAACTGAGAATTATGTCAAATCTCTTCTGCCTAAAATGTAAAAATGTGCATATTATTACTTCATTTATGTTGGTAAAATATCTTATTATAGGAAACGTAAGTATAATGAATCATAAATCTTTAAAAGTATGATACTTGAAGTCTTGCTGGAGGCAAAGAAAGAAGTCTTGCTACTGGTATGTCGTTGCTGGCCAGCTTCTGATTAATGACTATCAGTTCTTGTAAAAAAATTCGAAGAAAAAAATGACGATTCCAAGCAGCAAAAGGGAAAATGCTCATCTAATGAAGAAACCTATGGAAAAGACTCAGGGGTTTTGTTCATGTAGTTTGTATTGTACTATGTTATAATCCTTACCCTGATGTAATTTTGGGAGTTATCTGCCAGTCATAATAGCTTAAAGACTACATCATTGTGTGCTGTAGCCAAGAGGTTGAATGTGCATGAATTTGAGATGTTCTATCACGCACTAACTGCACAGAATTCACGTTATCCCAGGCAATAGCCAGCAGAAATTTAAACTACAACACACAGAGTTTATTTTGTGTAAGCCACATCAAATTAGAATTATCTGTACAAGGAAGCTAGTTTACTAAGTTTCACAGTGACTTTTGGTTCTTTTATCAGGACTACATTTTGTATACTTCAGCAACACACACCTTGACAGCTCCATGCCATTCCAACTATAAATTGTTCAAAAAGTAACAAACCTTAAAAATAAAGGAAGATTACTTTACACAGTACCATGGTTTATGATATTATCTCTGAATAGCAGAGAGTATCCCCTGGGTTTTCAGGTAAATAAAATAAGCATTCAGAAATTAGTAGAAAAAGCAAAACTTCAGAAAATTGTAGTAATTTTTCCCACGGTGGTAACCTTAGGTGCCTTAGGAACACAAGTCACTCCTACAACATTAAAAACAAATAAATACAGTAAAATGTACTGTATGGTAAAATATTAGTTTTGTCTTAAAGTAAAAAGAAAGTGAATGAGGGATATTACATAGGTGCTGAATGTACTCAACAGAGGAAAAGAGTTGTGTACCCTTTCTTTTCCCATTTTAATATTAGATTTGAAATACTCAGGAATACTGTTTGAGGAAAGCAGATTGCATGAGCATTTATTGAGGAAAAGAAATAAAAAACAAGTGTATTTTTAATATTCTCAGCACAGAGAAGAACATCGGAATAAAACCCATCCTGAAAAGTAAATATTTTTTGTATTTAAAATGAAATTTCCTTTCAAGAATTATCTGGCAACACTCATGTCAGTTCAGAGGCTCTGACTGCAAGACAGGATTGCAGTATAATGAAGACTCAGAACACGATGAAGAAAAGTCGGACTCTTGAACACTTGATGTTTACTAAGCAGACTGAAAGTAAAAAAAAAGCAGAATGAAAGTCTTAGGTAGAGCTGAGGCACCTGAGTCCAAAAGTACAATTACACAATACTTTTCAGAACTGTTTTCGGTCTCACTATGCAATGTCATAATTTACTTCCAAGCTCTCAGGAAGCAAGTTTATCTGATGAATTCAGCCGCGACAGCCAGGCCTGGACAGCTCTTTTTCTGATTTGTGACTCACCCAGAATCCAGGAGCTAGGCATTTTTCATGTAAATCTTTAGAGAATCTTGATCTAACAGACAAGCATAAGACGGCAAGAAACCCAGTCTGGCAGTGAGTTGCAGATTTTTCTTTTAAAACATAACTAAATGAGGGATTAGTATGAGTACCAGTGCTTCTGTTATTATTGTTGCTGTTGTTTTTATTGTTATTATTATTATTTTGATCTCTTGTCATTAGTTTAGTAATTGAAAAAGCAAATCTTAGATTCAGTTTTGTCTGGAAAAAAACCCACTTTTTTTTTTTTTGAGTGGATGTTAACCACTGGCATACAGGATGCTAGATACACATACCTACATATGTATGCATGAAGTAATTTTTTCTCTCTCTTCCTCTTGCTCAAGGAAATTATGTTTTTTTCTATCCTACTTTATAAACAAAGATGGAAAGTGATTTAATTTTGGACAAGCTAAATCAGTTACTAAGGAGCACAATTTTGCTGAATGGAGATTTGAATTGCTTCATTTTAACAGAGAAATTAGGCGTCTGCTTGTGGATCCTAACTACTAAGCATGGAAGTATCAGCTGCTTCTTCCTGCAATTGCTAGAAAACAGCCTTCTGCAGTTGTTTGAAAGAGCTGTTACAAGAGAGGCTTCTAAATCCTTGACAGAGTTGCTTAAACCTCAGAGAAAAACTCCCTCAGACAAGCTGATACGGCTCTATGCTTAACTTTTCCTTTTACCTACTCTGTGTGGCTCACTCCAACCTAAGGCTTTCTAGAGCTGCCATTTTACAGCACCTGACTCTCTCCAGAGTCTGTGCGAAACTTAAGGCACTTTACTTATGAAAGACCTTACGCCATTAAGTAAAATAAAGTAGCTGATGAACCTTTTTTGGGTATACCCACGCTAAGCATGTTATAGTTACACATACAAGGAAACTGGTTGACTTAATAGGATTTACAATAGAAAATGTTTATCTTCCACTCGGTGAGTTTCCTGCTATATAGCTGCACTTGCCGTGGTTTCTGTTGTGACTATTTAATTATTGCAGTCAGATGTGATGCAGAATTAGCTCTAGCTGGGGTAGGTGTACATACAGACAACTGTTGGGCAGCAGTTCATGGGCTCATTTTTTGGTTCAAGATAATAGTTCCTATTCAGAATGAATAATACTTCTTATTATTTGGTAAAGGCATAATGTTGCTACTTGATTTGGGGGGCTTTTTTTTTTTATATATTGAGCTATTTCTTTTAATTTAAGCTGATTACAGCAGTGTTAAACCATTTGATTGGCTTTTGTTTACTAGTGAGATAAAGAAAATATATATGATTTCTTGCATGCTTTCTTGCTTTAAAAAAAGGATTTTTTATTTTTGTCCTCACGTCAGTGGTTGGTGTGTCAAGGGATTAAAGTCAGAGTACCATCATGGATTTGTGCCTTACCTTTATTCTGATGGAAAAAATTCCTGTAGGAGTCAAAAGACAGAAGAATTAAGTTGTCTTAAGGAAGAAAAGGACCACTGTGTCTGTTTCCATCATTTTTGTAATCTAAATGATTACTTAATAAAAATGTAAGAGGGAGTATTAATAAATCCTATTCTGTGTTGTTCCCTTAGGGCATACTCCAGGTATTAGATAATAAACAACAGAAGGAAAGTAGGTAGGCAAGCTCCTCTGTCACAATCCATAAAAGATTAATTCCTACCTACTTGCCTGGTTTGTTTTCTAATTTTTCTAAGAAGCTAATTTTGATGAAATAGTCCATTGAAGCTTTTTTACTGTGAAAAGATATGTCTAACAGCTGACAAAAGGAGGGCCGTTAAGATGTAATTTCCTTTTTCTTCCTCCTTGTCTAATTCCTTCCCATTTCTGGTGATTCATGGATCTGGGTTCTTCTCATAAATAGGTTCTATTGAACTATTTTTCTGTGAGTTTTATATATTTGTGTGTGTGTAGCATTTAATAAGGCTTTCACAGAGTGAGTGAGCTTGTTGCAGTAATTTTGGGGGAGATTGCGGTGAGATATAAGGCAAATAACACCTAACCTCTTACTGTAGGTTAGGTATTATTTGGTCATTCTTTTAGGGCATGATGTCACAACCATTTGTTTCAAATGCAGCGTATGCTTCTGCACCCCAGCCACGCATTCCCATCCCCAGATTGGCTGTGTCACTACAACTCTTGTAAGTCCCCACGGTGAAGTAGTGAGCTGATGAGAGTTCACCACACAGCTGTGGCTGCACAGAATTTGGGGTGGTACTGAGGCAAAATCATTAGATGTGTAAGCTAGCAATGTTATTGAGGAGGGGGTAAAGGGAAAGCTTGTGAAAATTAAGCTGTAGTCTTGGCTAGTTCTGTTAATTAGGCTTTCCCTTGGTTAGTCTGCAGTTCCTTTGCTATGCTGTCTTTGCTTGTTTGTGCTATATGAAGGACTACTAGTTTTAACTGTGCCTGTAAAGATTCCCAATGGTGGTTTCATCTCTTTTTAAGTTAAATCACTTGGAGGAATACTTTGAGGAATTTCGAGCCATATTTATCTCCCTCCTTCAAACAGAGGACACAGGAAAAACGTGAAGAAGTGGAGTTAGTACCAGGTTTTAAAGTGGACTGAGAAAGAAGGTGGATATGGTGTCAAGAAAACTAGTGTGTGGCTGCTTCTTAGCTACTTTTTGGAGTTATTTTTGAGTTATGAATTCTGTTAGCTCTGTACTGAATGAAAGAAAATATGTGAGTGCAGAAAAATAGAAATGTTTTTTAAAAAATACAATGCAGGGATATATAACTTCAGTTTCAGCCAAATTATAGAGATAGTCTTGTAGTACTCAATTTCTAATTCTCAGTTCAGCTAGCTGTCATTTTCTACCTATATAAGAGGTGTCCTTCCAAATAAAAAGGTCCCGTTTACTTTAGGAATAACTAAGGTGGACTGTGTGGTCGCACGGGTGTGAGATAGCCCCCTACAATAAAAGAACTTGGGTTGTCATTTCTTCCGCTTTTGTCAAAACTAATAAATAATCTATGTCTTTAAAAATTCTGTCTCCTAATGGGTATGGGCTTTTAAGCTTTTTTGGTTTATTTCGATAAAGCAATTACATTACAAAATCTAAATATCAGTAATTACATCTCAAGGAAGAAAGGAAAACACCCCTTTTTCGTGTGTTTTGTTTTGTTTATTTACATTGAGCTGAAGGGCTGTGTTTCATCTTCTGAAGCATCTGTCTTTTTCCACTGTCAAAGGCTAAGACTTCTTATCAACAATATGCAGCTAAGTCAGTGTTCAGTTTGAAAGAAGAGGGGAAAAAATCTGTTTACAATTTCTTTTAAAGTTTTAAACTGCAGTTCTAAAAAAAATCGTCATGTTTTTCATTTGTGCGACCAATGGATTTAGCTGGCATAAAACTCAAATTGGAGTTTGGCTAGGGTACCGAAACAAGCATTCTATAACCTCATAATTAGCATTTCCACCACAATCTTTTTACGTGTTTGGGTGTTCAGTGTTATTTTCTCACACATTTGATATCTTCATGATGCTTCTCCAGGGTTTTCAGCAAAGAAAATGTTTTGATGATTTTTTCGGGATGAATATACTGTGTCTTTAGTGGATGCTTGCATGAAAGTTTGTGATACTTCACCCTCATAATTGATCTGGTTTTGCAAACCACAGAAAATGCCTCAAAGCAAAATATTATAGAGAAACAATCTTGAACACCGTCTTAATTTGTCTGTTTATGAGTGAAGTTTTGAACATCTGTTTTCCTTTCAACTGGTCTTCACAAGTATTTTGTCATTTCACAACAGCACAGCTGATCCCAGCACATCAGGGGCCAACAAACAGGAAGCGGGAACAAAGCAGGAAAGAGAGAGAATACAAACCGGATGCACAGTGGTGTGAAAGGTGACAACAGACGAAAAATGAGAGGGAAATAAGACTGTAGAGATTCCTTTTTCCAATATCAGTGGGGTTTTTGCCCTCAATAGACTTTTCATATAATATAAAAAAAACCCTCCTAGAGGGAGTTACATTTATCTGCTTTGTGACATCTTGAAGTTTTGTGATACTTCTCTTCTTCTAATGCTTTTTCGTTCTAAATATTCATGTAGATTCAATTCCAGAAGTTCCTGTGTTTATTACAACAGCAATAAATCCCACAAAATACTTTTCATTTTAACTGATTGGAAGTAGAACGAAGGTAACAGTAGCTAAAGCTGCATAATATCCTTCCAGCATAGTAAGGGTGAGTCTTTAATACATATGAGAGGGTAAATTATTAACACAATACAACTTGGTAGATATGGAGAAGAAAGCATTTGATTTTGTTCTCCTTTAAATAATGTTAAATGTGCTGGATTTATATTTACATAAAAAAAAATCTATCTGTGCTGAGGTATCCTTGACATAACTCTAAAATGTCACAGATACTTTATCTCCTCACACAACAGGCACTCTGCTGGTTTCAGTAACAATCAAGAGAATACTATAATTTATGATAGATACTTACTATGACCATGAGCTAATTTTTGAGGGAAAAATCTCAGGCTGATAGTTGGGAATACATACTGTATGCAGCCAGATTAATCATACTTCAGTGTGATTGTAAAGTAAAGGAAAATAGGCTTGAGTATGTAATTAAATGTAAAAGTTAAGTTTGCACATTTAGATTTGACTTGTGTTGTATTCTAGTTTTCAGGTAGGACTTTCTTTTGCTTTGTCAACTTCAAGGACTCTAGCTGGAGCAAGCTAAACCCTTCTCTGCTAAACGATGCTATAGGGGATCGGTAACTAAGAAACCGTTGCCCGTGTAGATCTTTATATTAGTTTTCTGTGTTCGTGAATAGGTACGTGTACATTGTTCATCTATGGATCAACTTAGAAGGCCAAGCAGGACACAATGGAAAACTGCATAATCTCTGGGGAAGTGAGTTAATAATAAACCTGAGCAATTGGTGTATAAAATGGCAGAGCTTATGACTTCCTTAACAAAAGGTCCATCAAAACACGAATTCTTGCAGAGGCAAAAAGTGAAGGGAATTTTCTTGCTTGCCTAATTTACTAATGAAAAATTTTCATGATGATGTAGTCAGACCTACATCACTGACTGGTGGAAGTACCTAACTGTATTAATACAATTTCATTTTCATTGCCACACACAACTGCTGCCTTTCCAAAATGTTTATTAATAGTTATAATATTTATTCATAGAACAAAAATAGCTATTTTTTTTTACATTTGGTTATGTGATACAATAAGTGTCCCCTTGGACAGATTACTGTTTTAATTTATATCTGTGAAGAAACATTTGATAAGTAATGTTAAGTCGTGCCATGTCTACAATTTGCTTTACACTCTTGGAAATGTTATATCATCTCCTAATGTATGAAAACACTAAATGGGAAGAACAAAATTAGTTATACAATAAAGATTTGGAAGTGATCAGGCAACTGAGTTACAAAAAAAAAAAAAAATCCAATCTGTTAATAGGCACTAGAATGGACTTTATACTAGCAAAATAACGTCTTTAGTTCAGTGAGGGTATATGTCAATCACATATGTAACGTTCTGAGACAGTGATAGTGCTTTCTTTTTAGCTCATAAGCCTTTATGAAAGCAAAATCTGAATTCTTCCTTAAATGATAATTGTTGAAACAAGCCAGAATACTAATGAACCTTTAAAGCACAAAAACTTTACTGTATTATCATGTTAGGTGATTCTTATCCTATTATAATATTTTATCAGGTTAGGCAGTTTTATTCCCAAGAGTACAGGCACTTGAAGGAAGGTGTTCTGGTGGCAAACAGTGTAACATATTGCTGCCCTCTTGCCAGAATAGTGAGAAGACTTTTTTCCAATGTTTTTTTAAAAAGTACTTGGGAAAAAAGTAGAAATGGAAAACTAAGGCTTTTTCACAGTGCAAATTATTTGTTAATATTTATCTGTCTAAAAAGAATCAGACAACATAATTCCTCAGAAAGATGGTAGGCTTGATAAAAAACAGACTGTCTCAATTTCTGTATCAGTGAACCCCAGAAAACATTGTGTTCCTCCAGAATTCAAGTCTTACCACTGCTACTCCTATTATATTCTTGCTTTCCAATGTGAGATGCACACATCTTCCCAAACCCTGTTCTTGAGCATTATTTTCTGCAACCAGTCCCTCGGAAAACCTTTCACACCACGTGGGTTGGCTACGCTCAGGCTGTACTCATGATCTAGTACAATGGTACCCTGCACGGTAGACACAACTTCAAGGTAACCAGGCTTCTTATGGAAGATTCTTGCTGACCCTGCAAGGAGGATTAACAGAAGCAAGTCAGCTGTCTCACTCTCTGCTGACTGTCCTATAACAGGATAGAATGGAAAACTATGAGCAAAGAATACACATAATTTCCATCAGAAATAGAAATATTGAACAGCAGTCATTAACTCTCCTAATAATATGTTTGGACAATGAGGTAATAATGTATTTAGAAAGATGATCACACTTAAATTTTCAGCAACTTGTGTGTATAAAGTCAACTAAGACTGTATGCAGCCTCACTAGGTAAAAAAATATTTAAATTGTCCCAATACTTCCAGTAGCATCGAGTAGGCATGTGATAACACATTTTCCAGACGCACGGGTCCTGTGAGTGCTCCTTAATTAATTCCAGGCAAAATCAGACAGATTAATTTAAAGGGTTTACAGAGACACTCTGAGCACTTGGATGAACTGCCTTGTCATCAGGATAGCAGGGGTGCTATCTTCCGTGTCATGCTGGTGGTGTACGATGCAGACAGACACCATGAAGAAACCAAGATGATGTCTGCAGATGTCACTAAAGACCAAACATATACTGAACTTATACTGAACTCAGTATATGGAATAAAGTTTCTGTGACACCGTGGCCCATAGTTAAACCTTGTAATTTGGGAGATTATATTAAAAAACATGTTAGTTTACAGGAAGACAAATGGGTAAAGGGGGAAGATTCATTACTGATGGTAATGTGTACATCAGTCATAAAAAAATTAAATCAGAAAACTTGAGTTCTATTGCTTAGGATCTTCTGCTCTGTTACTCTTTTAACAATAAACCATTTAATGTCTCTGTCTCCATTTCTCACATGGAAAATGAGGATTACATCAACATCCTTTGAACTGCTGATATATCTGTACAAAGAAGGTCCTTAAATGCAGAATTATTGTGCATAGAGAAGACAAAGTATGTGTTTCTCTTAGGATCAAAGGCAAAGTAAGACTGTGAAGGTAATTTTTTTGATCTTTGTTTTGTTTTCATAATCTGTTATTGAACGTCTCCCACAGTCACGTACATGCACCCCAGGGAGCATGTATGGAAATCTGGAATATTTGATAACCATCTGTATGTCGTTGGAAAGAGTATGGCTCCGTTAAAATTGTGGTGTCTCCCTTGAAGACATCATCTCTATTGCTTCTCTTTGGAACAGTGCATGGGCAAGTGCCTACATCATCTTTCTGTGAGAAGCTGTATCTCTCTCCTCTGCCTTATCCAGGCTGACATTTTTATCCTTCACATCGTAAAGGATGATAATGTGAGAACAGGATGTGAAGTGATGAAATGTACTCAACTTCTGGAAAGGGCTTTCTGCCAGCATCTAAGTTGGCTAAAGCATGATGTGATTCATCAAGCAATAATTTGAGTGTGGATTGGATTAGGAATGATATCTTAAGTAATAAATTGGTCTGAGTAAATGGCTGTTTCCTATAAGAGCCTTTTTCGTTGTTCTGAATAGAGTAGAATGTTGTGAACTCCTATGATTTAATTGAAAATTTGATGGTTTTCCTAAAGAGCAGCTCCTAGAGTTGTACATTTTCATGGAAAGCTCAAGGTTTTTCTTACCTACTGCTCTGTACTTAAAAGTTCGTATGTGTGACTTAGATCATATTTATCATCACCTTTTTTTCTTGATGATAAAATGTAATGGAGTGAGACATTTGGACAAACTACTGAGATACCAAAGGAAATAATCTGGAAACGTGATAATTTCGATTTTATTTTTATTTGTATTGTTTTCTACAAAAGCAAAACATTACTCTCTCTTATTGCCCATAAAAGCCCCAAGAGCCTAGCACATATTTCATACAGAACCCTTAAGTTAAGGAGTCACTAGCCAAGTGTAAAGTTTGAATTTTACTTGGCTAGTCCTGTTTAGATAATTTTAAAAGGAAAGAGGAAAGGAAATATGGAATGTGAAAATATTCTTAAAATACATTAGTTTCTATACATGAACATCTAATCATGGAAAGTATTTTAATTGTATTTGCCAATTTAGTTTTTTTTAAATTTTATTTATATTCAGACTTTAATATAACAAATATTAAAATTTATTTTTCTTCCTAACAAAACTGCCTTGCATATTAATATAACCATCAACTCTTCTGACTAATTAGTCTGTACAAGTACCTGCTTTCCAACATATAAATGGAAAGTTAAAAGGCCATAGAAATAGCAAGCAAAACCCCACAATACCCTCTCAGTTTATCAACATACTGACATTTTCATTGACCTTTCTTCACCCCTTTAAGTAGGAATGAGTTTGGGGAACAAAAGAGAAAAATCCTGTTATCTCATGTTGTATTACACAGTTTCATGAAGTACTGAAGTGAGCTGTAGTGTCATCTAGTCTGACATAGATGGTAGCGACATTCCCTTTCTTGGGCTTTAGAACTATTATATGATATACCTTAAGTCAAATTTAGACAAATTTAGAAATATGTTGTATTACTGACACTGAAGAGTACACCCTTGTGACAGATACTATATTTAGAATTATTTTCTTTCCTCCTCCTCTTGTACTGCAGTGCATACATACACATATTAAACACTTAAGTGAAAGAGAGGAAGGCAACTGACGTTACATAAAACAAAAGAAATGGAAGGGGATAACAGCTATTGTCTCTCCCCTAAGGGAGTAATATATACTGAGTATCCTAGATCTCTTTGCAGAATTATTTTCAGTCTAATACAGATGAACATGATGACCTCTGGTCCTTTACACCTGGCTCCCTTATTCCAAATCAACTGCTTCCACAGGCCTAGTTCATTGCACCTCTATGTTTTTGCTCTAAGTGTTTTCCTCAGGAAATCAGAATAACTGAAATCATCATATCACATAAAAACAAGTTTGGAAAATAGTTCATTTTCTGTTGTCAGCTTCAGAAATAAAGGGTAAGCATAGAAGAACAAATCTCATTTTATTTGCTAAAGCTACATACGAATGACTATTAGTTACATGCGTTTAAAAACACCAACAAAAAATAAAATATGCAGGTTAAGTATAGACTGCACACATTAATCATATAGATCCGTAGTAACATATGTGTACTTTCATTCAGTGATCTTTATTTTCTTTATACATACACTGATATTAATTCTACAGCTCACATACAGTAAGTAAGAAAATACATAGCACAACAAAAACATGGACAAATATCTACAATAAGATGAATTCCTATCTTCTTAACATACCAAGGAGAAAGAATTTGAGCTTTTTTTTTAACATGAAGAACTTAAAATATAGGAATGTTTTAAAATATTTTTAAAAATACTTTTGACTTAAATTATCTTCAACTTTTACAAAAAATAAACTACAGGTCACCTGAATACCAGTATTTTATGTCAACTTGGATGATACATTGTCAGAAGGGTTTTCTTAGTACTAACCTGATTTTACTTTCAATTGACACATGTTCTTTCTAGGATAATCAAAGTCTGCCTTATTCATGTAGTATACAATATACCTTTGTTGGGCTACATGGCACGTAACTGTTGGTTGTTCATTATTGCCTAGCTATGATCTAACTTAGGCTTACTACTAGCACTACGGTGTGTCAACAAGACGTTTTTTTCTGAGGGTTGGCTGACTAACATTTATTTATAATGTGAAAAGACTTTGGTATGTCCTGGAAATTGTAACAATCCTTGAATCGCTGAACATCTCATGTTTGGTCGGAGCTAGGAGACTACAACGTATGTTTTGTCCCTGGAAAGACAGCAGAGCTTGTCTTACATTTTCTTTACATCCTCGAACTGTTCTTCCAGGCCACACTAATCAATGGATCTGTGATAGCTGCTTGGTGTTTGAGGCTATGACTCACACATGGGTGAAGGGCCTGATATTTCTGTGAATTTCCTTGGACTGGTGTGTCCACAACTGGAAAAATCTCCAGAGGTGGTATGCAGTTTTTTGTATTTGTGAATATTGTCTTGATTTATTTTCACTAGACGATAATAAAGATCCTAGTTTCTTTCTTTTTTCTTCTTTCTTTCTTTTTTTGGGTGGGAAAGCAGAACATTTAGATGAATATGGAAAGAAATGTAGGTTTTAAAACTGAAATTAAACTTTTCATATATCTGTGATTTTATATTCTAACTTAAATTTCTTAAAACCTATAATACTGCTTTGCATTCAACAGCATGCAACACTTCTGCAGACTCAGTTGCAAAATATATCTGCAGTGTGAATTGGTAATGGGGCATTCAATCAACCTAAAACAAATTCTTTCTACACAGAATATATTACAAGGTTGAAAAGAATTCTGAAGACTATTTTCAGCTGTAGCTTTTTGCTCCAAATCTGTTTTGAACTGTGCTTACTGCAACAGTTTATGTACTGGCTTATGTAGTTGGTAAAGATAACTGGAACTGCCTAGCACTTTTACATACTTTTTTAATACCAAGGGGAAAAGCAAATCGAATTCTTGATCTGAGAGGTCACTTGAGGATAATCATGTCAAAGTTTTAGGTCTATTTATTTAGTACTAATGATGCTCTGTAGACTTGCAATTATTGTAAAACATATTTTGCAGGTTACTAAGCATGACTGCTTTTTACAATAAAGGAACAATATATAGATGTATTATTCACTGGAGAATATTCTATAAAATTCTGCAATACAACAATCTTTTATCTGAGCTAGGATACTATTTAATCATTCATATTCTCCTTAAACATACAGGAAAACTTTGCCTACCCCATATATTTAGCATAACATTTATGCATTGATATTTCAGCTGAAAAATTACGCTTATCATTCCTAGTTACATTTTTAATCTAAGAAGATTCCTACCTGTAGACAGCTTTGAAACTGTGTAGAGAAGAGTGTTCAGGTATTGTACTGTGAAGTTATTTTCACAGTGAGTAACCAAATAATGATGGTATGTGAACAACATTATATATGTAGCAATTTTATTTTTAAAATATTTTTTATTGTGGACTTGCTGTATGTTGCAGTTACCCTCATTCCCCCCAACCTCCAAATATTTATAAATTTAAGACAGACTAGTAGCGTACTTCGTGCTGAAAATATATGGTAGGGCAGCGTCACAGTTACGTTTATATCAGCTAGCCCAGCGGTTATTCCCATTCTCTGAATATGAAAGGTCCATTCCATCTTCTGACTAAACAGACCTGATCCCTTGACTATGTCTAAACTGAACAGACTATAACATAACAAGTTATCATCATTCTACCACATTTTCCTTTTCTTTTATTACAACTGTATAAAAAACCCCCACCCTCTCTGTAGAAGATTGTACGAAATATTTGTTGTAGCTCAGACTAAATGACTTGCTTGCCCTCACAAATATTTTTCATACTGTTTTTGTAGGAAAGAGAAAAAGAAAAAACTGAAAATAAAAATAAGTCAATATTAATGTATAGTCATTCTTGATGTTTAAAAAGCTTAAGGAAAAAAGGTTCTTCTGTTATTCTCAAAATAATGATAAGTTAAAATGTTGAAAGTGTAAATGTCTGCTAAGGAATTTAATGAATTTGTGTTCAAATTATGTACATTTGGAGATGTGATGCATGACGCAGGAAACAGGGGATCCTCCAAAATTATATTAAGGAAAGTTTAGAGCAGCTATTTACAATGGAAAATGAGCTAGAAAGAAAGGAAATACATATGAAAAAAACCCTCAAGATTTGATGTGTGTGAATGACATGGATCTTTATATTTTTCTTTGAATTTGCAGAGCTTTGCAATACTCAATGCAGAAGAGGAAGTATTTAAATCTCCAAACTTAATGTAGTTATTTAGTACTAAATTATACTCTAAGTTGAAAAGCAAGCTTTAAACCACTTACGGTTTGTACTGTTTCACTACTTTTTTCTTTTTTTTTTTTTATCAACTTAGGCTCCATTGCTTTAAACATGAGGGTGACCTCTCTTCCCTTGGACACTATGATAATGGCTCTCATGTGTGCGTGTGTTTGTTTGTTAGTGTGTGCTAATATCTCCCTGGTGTATAAGATCTACAGAGTCACACACTGGTGTCGTCCAAAACTGGCAACTGCAGGGGCTGTATTTGTGCTCCTGTTTTCATTTCTTTCATTTTTTCATCTACCCATCTGGCATGAGCACTTGCCATCTTCCCTTCCCTTGGCATTAGCCGCGGCGTGCGTGCCTCTCCTTGGTGCACTAGGGAAAGAGGTGCAAGGGGAGGAAGAGTCAGGACACCGCAGAAGTTCAGGGATACAGGCACTGTCTAGGAGGACCGCACTAGCCTCTGATCCATCCTCCCAGCAGCAGCAACATGCCGTCATTGCCAAGCTATGAGTAGCTGCTAAGGAAACAGGTATCCCTCATCTCTTTCAGGGAAAAGGCAGCAGGCCAGATGGTAACGGGTCTCCAGGGCGTCATTTGAACTGTGCAGGACTAAACTGTGTCTTATTAATCAGTTTGATTTTTCCTCGTTATAAGAATGCATTTGTCTCCCGCAGAACACTTTAACATCTAGATAGCCTGGTTTATGTATTATTTGGCATGCTCATACAAGAGAGTGTTTAAGCTCCACAGTTAGAAGCTCAGAATTCAAAGCAATTCCAACTGCACCCTTAATTCAGTTAAGCACAAGTGTCTTTGTCAAAGAAGCTGTAGGATGCAGAGGGACTAAGACAAGAAGATGACACATGAATGCTGTCTTTAAGAAATGGCTCCTTTTTTGTTTCTGCTGCAGAGGAAGTACTGCAGACACTCAGTAAAAAAAAAAAAAAAATACTGTTTATAAAGGCACTGAATGACCAGTGTTGAAGAAGGGCATCATTCAAACTTAATTTATCCTTTCTGTTCAGTGTATTATCTATCCATTGAAAGAAGCAGAGTTTCTGTAGAAAATTTGATCATGTCACTTAAAAACTGTCCCATGGTTCACCAGCATGTAAGAAGCTGAACTGAATGTAGAGAGTGTTGATGTGGGTATCCGTAGCTTTTGAAGGCTTTGTTTTGCAAGCTACAATAGTCGCTTAGTATGGAAAACAAATTAAAGATTTCTGTTTTATTACTAATTGATCTTTTAACTTTGAACTATTTGAGTGACTGCCTTGAAACACAAAAGGATTTTATGAGGGTAAGGATCATTCTCTTGCAAACGTTTTAAGTGCATAGATGAAATGCAAATGAAAATTGAAGAGAATTTTGTAAAAAAACTGGCTATATATGATGTTTATCATAAATGAGAAAACGCAGAAACCTTTTTCTTTTTTCCTCATACACTGAACCTGCTACTCTAGTATGAAAGCAATTTTTCCAGACTATATATTTCAACTCTATTAATTTTGAGAAGTCTTCATATGTATTAGTATTAATAGTGTTATACAATTTATACAAAACATATAAACAGAGCACAACATTTTTCATAGTGAGAAATCCTACTATGTCCCAATAAGGAAATAATTCAGCATCATTAACTTGAAATGTCTGAGAAAGCTAACTTTTTAAAATTATTCTCAGATTTGCCTGCAAGTCATAAGACAATTTCAGAAATATTATTTTAGTAATTTACAAGTGCATGGTATTCCTCATAATGATATTCACATTTCAGATTACGAGTATTGGTTTCTTGTCAGCCGTGTATCAGACAGTTTCAGAATCTATGCTGTCATATGAAAGGAAGGTATTACTGTGCAAATTAGGTAAGTACTTCTTTATATGTATGTGTATGTGTGTACTGGAAATGAAAATCAAGAATCTTCTAAGTCAAATTTCACAATTTTACTTCTGTATGTAATCAGGAAGAGAGATTAATTCCTACTTGAGATTTAATAATTTTTTAAGGCTAGATATAGAAGACTTGTTAGCTTTATGTTTCCTTTTATAGCAAGACCAGTAATAGTCAATATCTATTCAGAAAGACATCTCTTTTATCACAATATTTATAATATATAAATAAATAGAACTGGATAACATAGATCAGTCACATAAATTACTGAGATCTATGTTGAGCTTCAGTTAGAAAACTACTCAAATATTAAATTATTGGAAATATTCATATTTCCATGTCTATGCCCAAGTTACCAAGATCTTACACTCTCGGTGCCCAACAGAAAGCTGACTTTCCTTCGGAGCACAGTTGCACCTGTTCTATTCTCATGAACTTAGAAAAAAGGCTGGCTATTGTGGATGATTTAAGAGTATCCTGGCAAGTCAAATAATAAAAGTAGTACAAAATGGAGAAACTAAATATAAACTGGGACAAAACCCAAACATTAGTTCCATAATTTTTTAATCCAGAATTTGAATCTTAGTGAAGTTAATATGTAACTTGAGTGGACTTCTAATAAATTGTAACAAAAAAATGTTACATTATAATACATGCCCTGTTTCCTGTTTTATTAACATTGGTCCTCACTAAATTGCATCTCACAGCCTGGAAAGGTAGACATGAACTATGTCACATGACTCATTTGAAAACTAAGATGCCCGCATCCTGCTGCTATCCATAAAGAACAGAGTTGTCATTCACTCTAATTCCTACCAGTGTTAATTTTATCCTGGTTAAATGTATTCACCAAAACCTAGTAAACAAGATTTTTTAAAAAAATTTCACTCTCTTCCAAATACTCAAATGCTTACTTATCTCAGTAATTTCCCACTAAAAAAAAAATATCAGAAATTCACCTCCAGAAAAAGACATTTTTGCCACTGTGTAGGATAAAGGTAGTACTCAGAGGTTTAAGTGAAGAAACAAATTAGTGACTCCTTTTTCATACTTTTCAATATGTAATAGAAGATTATACAAAGTACGTTTCATACTATCTATGCTAAAACTATTTCACAAGTCTGACAGCTATTATTTTAGGCTTTTTGTGAACATGGCAAGATATCACTGCATTAGCTTACTACTGTGCACAAAAGATGACTCAGTCATAAAGTCCTGAAATTATTAGTGTGGTAAAAGTCTCATAGTGAAATCTTAACTTCTTGCACATGAGAACGAGTATATCTCCAGAGGCAAAGAAGGCTCAAACATGAAATGCTAACACATGGAAAACAGAACCACCCAATTTTTACAAATATTAAGTGCAAAAACTACAAGCAGTTTTCTCCAAAGCCCTTTATCTTGGATGACTTCTATTATATATCCAGCGGTCATTTATCACTGCAGCCAAGGATCCTGAAAATGTGCGATGTAATTTGAGACAAAATGGCAACCAGTGCAGCCAGGTGTTTTTTACTTGGTTTTTCTAACTGTTGTAGAATGACCTAATAAAACGGAGGAGGAATTGTCGATTAATAAAAAAAAAGAGGAAAAATTAAATAACAATTCTGTGCCTCTCTTAAAAACCAGAGAAGATGCCAGGTCTTCCAGCAGTGTAGAGTACCTCATAGAATAAAAAACCTGAGAGCAGCAATATGGTGTTCCTGTAAGAAAATGAAAATGTTAAATGGAGAATTGTTTTTACAAGATTCTCTACATAAAAATATGAAAACAAAGTATTTTACTCAGTTCTCTTATCTAAAATTTTATTTACAATAATTCAAGTGCTTAAACCCTTCCTGCACTTCTTGCTTTGCAACACTTTTAAACAACAGATGTCAGCATAATAAAGTTCTGATGGGATGGAGCTCTTTAAAGTTACCTTAAAATCAAGGGATACCTTGAAAATGTCAAGCATAGAGCTGTAGGGTCTTTTCTTTATCTGTAAGAGCAAGCGGTGTTAGAACAATTTTCATCTTTTCTTCCCTATTCTTAGCAGAAGACACTAGCCAACTGCTCATGGGTGTACTGACATCTTGATGTTGCACAGAAATCCTTGACTGGTTATTCACATGCTGCAAAGATTGTATTCTTGCGGTCTAATTCTCTATGGAAACAGTGTCAGGTAACTCGTGTACTTGAGCATGTTTCTTCTCCAGCTGGTTGGATGTATTGGGTTTGTGTGGCAAGATATTGGTAGCTGGGGAGCTGCAGGGGTGGCTTCTGTGAGAAGCTGCTAGAAGCTTCCCCTCTGTCCGACAAAGCCAGTGCCAGCCCGCTCCAAGATGGACCCGCCACTGGCCAAGACTGAGTCCGTCAGTGACAGTGGCAGCACCTCTGTGATAACATATTTAAGAAGGGGAGAAAAAAAACACACAACAGCAATGGCAGCTGGAGAGAGGAGTGAGAATATGTGAGAGAAACGGCCCTGCAGTCACCAAGGTCAGTGAAGAAGGAGGGGGAGGAGGTGCTCCAGGTGCCAGAGCAGGGATTCCCCTGCAGCCCGTGGTGAAGACCATGGTGAGGCCAGCTGTGCCCCTGCAGCCCATGGAGGTCCACAGTGGAGCAGATCTCCACCTGCAGCCCGGGGAGGACCCCACACATGAGCAGGTGGATGCCTGAAGGAGGCTGTGACCCCCATGGGAAGCTGGAGTAGGCTCCTGGCAGGACCTGTGGACACATGGAGACAGGAGCCCACATTGGAGCAGGTTTGCTGGCAGGACTTGTGACCCCATGGGGGACCCAGGCTGGAGCAGTCTGTTCCTGAAGGACGGCACCCTGTGGAAGGGACCCAGGCTGGAGCAGTTCATGAAGAACTGCAGCCTGTGGGAAAGACTCACATTGGAGAAGTTCATGGAAAACTGTCTCCCATGGGAGAGACTCCACACTGGAGCAGGGGCAGAGTGTGAGGAGTCCTCCCCCTGATGAGGAAGGAGCAGCAGAAACAATGTGTGATGAACTGACCAGAATCCTCATTCCCCATTCCCCATTCCCCTGTGGCAGGGAGGAGGTAGGGACTCGAGAATGAACTTGAGCCCAGAAAGAAGGGAGGGGTGGGGGGAAGGTGTTTTAAAATTTGGTCTTATTTCTCGTTATCTTACTCTGCTTTTGATTGGCAATAAATTAAACTAATTTCCCCAAGCTGAGTCTGTTTTGCCCATGACGATAACTGCTGACTGATCTCTCCCTGTCCTTACCTTGACCCACAGACATATTGTTATATTTTCTCTCCCCTGCCCAGCTGAGGAGGAGAGTGATGGTGGGCACCTAGAATCCAGTCAGGGTCAACCCACCACATTGGACAAAATTACTTTGGGGCAAGGCAGGTATGATGTTTCTACAGTATGGATAAATTCTACACAGGATAAATGTGCCATATATGTCCTAGATATTTAGATATGCTTAGAAGGAAATATCAAGGAATTTTACCCATTGCACTATTTATTTAAGAGTTCCCAGTATAAAAATTAGAAAGGCATGATTCTTTACAAGCATAAGAGTTAGGTTCTCATTTACATCCGAGTCTGGCTGGAAAGGAAATTTGAGATGTACCTTTATAGTGTGCTTCCAACACAGACTCAGCACATCCGTGTGAAGATACCTTACCCAAAAGAATTCACAGCTGAAGACTTGCTACACGTGATGTGCAGGGAGAGTAGATCTGCAAGCGGGCACAGTGGCTACCATTTCTGACGGAGTTGAAGGAAAGGAATGATGTTATCCTTACTTGAATTGGAGAGGTCACACATAGATGGAGTAAAACGTTTAGAAATTTTTGCAGAAAAGTGAGCAAGCCAAAGGTAAAGTTGGTGATGCTGGAGGAGCATGTGGTGTGGATCAGTATGCTGGAGCAACAGCTGGGAAAAAAGAACATGGTTCTGAAAAGCTTTGGCATTAGAATGTGAATCTGGATATTAGTCTTCTGCTCACAAGATAAAGACTTCAACTGAAAAAAGAAAACACCAAAAAACCCAACAACAGCAGCAATATCACAAATAAACTAGAATGTGCTGTGTTTCCTAAACTAAATTTCCTGGCAGATTGCCTCCTGTTACAATTCATTGTGGCAGTTATATTCAGTTATGTTCTTTGTGGATAGTTTAAAAAATTATTATTTTTCCTTCTATTTTTTAAGTATGTGTTTTCTTTCTAAAATTGATAAAATTTTTTTGAATCATTACATAATACATACAGCATTTAGAAGAGTTCATCTTTTACCCTTGGATTTCAAAAGTAATAGGTTTGAAATATTTTTTTTCCCTCTAAAGTTCTTTCCTTATGTTAATTATTGTTTTCAAGGTATTTTCCTGTGCAAAAATTCCCACATCTTTTCCAAAGGAAGGTTTTTCTTGCTAAGCAGGATTGCACTACTCACTTGGAAACTACAGAAATAATTTAATGAAAATATTTCCAAAACATTTTTTTTGTATAATATAGAACAGAGAAATACTAATAGTAAGAACAAAATCAGTTCAAGGACCTGGCTAACTTATAACATGTTATTCTTTAATTCTTTTAGTCTCAGACTGTCATGATTTAACCCCAGCCAGCAACTAAGCACCACACAGCCACTCGCTCACCCCTCCTTGATAGGATGGGGGAGAGAACCGGAAGGATAGAAGTGAGGAAACTCATAGTTTGAGATAAAGACAGTTTAACAGGTAAAACAAAAGCCGCGCACACAAGCAAAGCAAAACAAGGAATCCATTCACCACTCCCCATGGGCAGGCAGGGGTTCAGCCATCTCCAGGGAAGCAGGGCTCCCGCACGCGTAATGGTGTCTTGGGAAGACAGATGCCATCGCTCCCAACGTCCCTCCACCCCTTCCTTCTTCTTCGTCCCAGCTTTATACACTGGGCATGATGCCATATGGTAGGGAATATCCCTCTGGCCAGCCTGGGTCAGCTGTCCCGGCTGTGCCCCCTCCCAGCTCCCCGGGCACCCCCAGCCTGCTCGCTGGCAGCCCAGCACGAGAAGCTGGACTGGCCTTGACTGCTTAGCGACAGCTCAAAACATCAGCACGTTACCTACATTTTCTCATCCCAAATCCAAAACACAGCCTCACACTGGCTTCTGTGAAGAAAATTAACTCTATCCTGGCTGAAACCAGGACACACACAGAACAGCGTATTTATTGCATTGTCACAGTGCTGTTACTAAGTTCCCTTTCAGTTATACATAGTAAATGTTTCTATCAAAGGAGGACTTTTCTGATACCACAAACTACTTAAAGCTTTGTAAGTAGAATGTAAGCCTGCCCTGGTAAGGATTGCTTCTCCTAGATTATAAAGCTAGTATAATTTGCTTGAAATTCAGAAACCTTATTTATAAATAATTTACCTCTTCTTCCTTCTTTTCTCTGTTACTATTGCAAGAAATAGTAGTTGTTATGGCAGGCAATTATAAAAATGAAAGCAGGATTAAGAGGTGAAGGCTTTAGCACTATGTTTGAGTTAGTTTGTGTACAAAAGCAGAGATGAGTGCTGCAGCGATGGGGTGAATGAAGGCTGCTCTACAGTGCGGCCAGAATTCAACTTCATTGCTCCAGTTACTGCTGATCGGGCGGACATGGTAAGTATTAATGTTAGAAATTATCACCTCCGCTCATGAGTGGCCATCACCTGGCAGGCTTGTCCTTCAGTGGAAGCAAGAGCTGCAACCGTTCTGGATTTCCAAGGATACAGCATGGGCAAAGGAAGCACCAGTGTAAGGTTATTTTGTTGCCCCAGGCAACTGGCTATGTTGCTTATGTTAAGGTCCCTCTCATGCCGTAACACACCCATTCTTCAAACCAAACCACACGAACTCATTAACTACACCCGTGGATATGTCTTCGTGCGTCACCAGAGAATATTTTAGCATATAACTCGTGGCTTTTCAGCTAGTACACTTAAGAAATGTAATTGCTAATGCTATAGCAAATAATATTTTGATCATCACAGCAAGGAAATACTTTAACGAACTATAGTCATAACATGCTTTCAAAATGGTATCCACAGATTCCAAATATTCTCAACTTGAGCACCACTGCCATATATGTAGGACATGTTTTGGAAAAAGTAGAGAAGCATATATGTTAAAAAAGATTATGGAAAGATTTTGTTCCTTTATGGCAATTTATGAAGTAGTTGTTGCTTTGTTTCTTTTTTTGGTTTTTGTTCGTTTGTTTTGTTTTGAACTGAATTGTATTCATTATTTGTTTATCAGGAAAGGCACGACGGAAAGGGAAAGAATCAGGTCTTTTATATACATCTCAACCTAATTTCCAATCCAACAAAGATGGCAGCTGAGAAGACAAACCAAATAGCCTTTGTTTGCTTGCATGAGATAAATAGACTCTTTTTAGATCTCCAACTTCTGTTTCTCGTAACTTCCTGGTCTGTGCATCAGGTCTGTTACAAACTGATGAGCTAAAAAAAAAAAAAAAGTAGTTTTGTTTGTGTAAAGGTTAAAGGAGTTTCTTCCCCCCACCATTTTCTTTTAAAATGTCCTAAGTATCATTGAAAAATCTTATCATAATAGTAGATGAACATGCCTAATTCACTAAGATTCATTAAGAGTTTTGAAAGATAATGCCAATAGAAGCTGTCTACATTTTTAGAAACCATTACTAATTCAGTGGGTTGCTGTGATACTGTTTTCTGTTAAAACATTACATATAAACTTAATTGCAAAACACTTGATTATTTAATGTAATTGTGAGCCACCTCCTCCACAACAGTTTACAGAGATTCACTCAGTACTGGTCTCATCCTACATTGTGTCATTGGTGGAAGAGCCCACTGTTTCACATTTTCTCCTGCCTATCACAGTTTTCTCTTCGTCTTTGCCTTAGATTAATTTCAAAACTCAGCTGAAAAGTTTTTTGTCCCTCACCAGGACCTCTGACTATAAGGGGAATAAAAATGAAACTCCTTTTCTTTTTTTTTCTTCACATTAAATGTTGTGGCTGGATCTGTCTTAAAAAAGAAAAACATTAATGAGTATTTCAGCAAAGGTAGTGTCAAAGCAGTAATAATGTCAGAGTTGCAAGCGTGCTCATACATTATTTCAGAGAAAAAGATTTCAGGTGTGTCCATTGTACACTGACAGTCAGCACTGGATAAATATGAAAGAGCCTAGCCAAAATATAGGTAGAAGAGTGGGAACTATCTGAATATGTATTGACTGTCCTATAGAAATGCTAACAATTTCAGAGAGTTCATCATAAAAATGTCATTTAGTTAATTAAAGAACCTTGAGGTAAAAAAAAAAAAAGTCTCAAATGTTCTGCATGGAAAATGGTCACTATGAAAGTAGGAAAAACAACTACACTTTGAAACCGTTTGTAACTTCAGTTCTTGAAGTGTGGGGAAAGGAATCAGACTACTGAGAATTGAACTTTCTGGGCTGTTAAGAGGGAAACATGGCCTGAAACCAAGAGAAGCTTAATCAGATGGGACAGAAATGTGACAAGAGAGAACTGAAAGTATCTGTGAGGTGAGCCAAGAGGAATTTTTTTTTTTTTTTCCAGAACTGTGGAAACAAAGGTAAGATAGAAAAAGGGTACAAAAGATGTGAGCAGATGATTTTTCTTTCACTGGATGAGATTAGGAAGGGCTTGTGATTTAAAAGAAATGGGAAGCAAAAAGAAGTAATAAGACAGAAATCATGAAAGAAACATTGAGAGACAATGGAGGTAGCAGTATTTTAGAGGGAGGGAAGCATTTAAAAAGGGAAAGGAAGCGAATTTCTTCATGCTGGCAGCAGAAAAACTAACTTAGCAATGAAGACATTTAATATCTTTGTGAAGGGGATGAGGACTGATAACACTTCAGAAGAGAGAAATTAGACTTTACAACTCTTTAAAACTAAAATATCACTAAAATACTTAATAATTATTAGAACCTGGTATGCATAAGTTCCCCTAATGTTCACATAATTCCCTCTTTTAACATTTTCAAATGGTTTGATCCTTTAACTTGTCTATTTTAAAACTAACATTCAGTAAGGTAGTTGGACAACATGATCAATATTGCCAATGTCACTGTGATATTTGATTAAGTAAAGTCTTTCCTGGCTTATCATGAGAAAATTCGTGAATCTCATTGCCAGAACTTAATTAATTCCCTTCTTTCTAATTTGATTACCTTTGCAAAGTCAACTTGCATTTTAACTGTGAGTAGCATTTCAGAAGCTAAATACTGCCTAGATTGTCAGAACCATTGAGATTTGTATAATTTAATCTTCTTATTTTCATAATGTGTGTTTGTGGGCTGGGTCTTTTTTCATTTTTTTGTTTTTCTTTCACATGTGGAACATATTGTGTGATGTAAAATCTGATTCCTAGTAGGGCTTGAAGGCTAAACAGATTAGATAGCAACACTGCAGTTTTAGTTTGTTATTCTTCTGCTATGAAATAACATAGAAATAACATGAGAAACTTAGCTTTATTTTCAGGCTTCCTTTCCACAATATAATCGTAGTTGCCATATTGTCTTGTCTAGCTATCAGTTACCTTATCTAACCAGTTAAAATGTGCTTTTTGGGTTTTCAATTTTATATTTGGTATGGTGTGTTTGGGGTTTTTTTTTGTAAGCTACAATTAAAACATAAAATGATAAATATTCTACTCTTATTTATAAAGGGTATTCTTTTTGCTATGAATGGAAAAAGGTATTGCATTTGGTCTCCGCACAGTTCTTCTAGAAATCATGCAGTAAATCTTAGTTTAGAAAGAAGTGCCTAAGCCAAACATTCACATGGAGAGGTGTGTGTCGGGGGGAGACTACATCTGAGGCCATAGGATGAATGAACGGCCATTACCCACAACAACAAACTTTGGTCTTATTATTACCTAAAGGTTTGGATTTATGTGGCCAAAATTCATGAAGCTTAATGAGACTTTGTGTACTTCAATGTTAATCTTTATATTACACCATGGATATCACAATTCACATAGATTCCAGGAGGTGCTATTGTATATTTTGCTTGACTGATAGCAGTTTTCAGTTCACCTTTGTGCTATGCAGGAGTTTAAAGATGCAATTCATCAGCATGATTCATA
This sequence comes from Phaethon aethereus, assembly GCF_964289735.1. Classification (NCBI taxonomy): domain Eukaryota; kingdom Metazoa; phylum Chordata; class Aves; order Phaethontiformes; family Phaethontidae; genus Phaethon; species Phaethon aethereus. The sequence goes on along the minus strand of NC_138582.1, from coordinate 88,650,996 downwards.
CTACTATTACAAAAAAAGTCACTATTCATTATTTTTAAAAAAGGAATGTTGTTACTTGGAAGGCAATTTGTGGTTTCAAAACAGTGCCACTTGAAGCTGACATTGGAGAGAAAGTATTAAACCATTTTACCATTTTTTCAGTCCGGGTTATGTGTAGTAGAAATGCTGAAGGTTTGAGTCAATTCAAAGAAAGTGTAGCTAGATAAGCACTAGTAACAGTGAGAGTTTCCTGCAGGACATGTCTAACCTAGACAGGGAAGGTGATAAGACTCTCTCTCTTCTGAAAATTCAATTAATTGCACAGCTAAAATAGACTTGTTTTTCATTTTTGTCAGATTCTGAAGACGTTAGTGGATGACATGTCCCTAAGCAATGACCTACCACAGAAAACTGTGATCTAGAAGTGCACTTAAGTCTCTCCTGTAAATGGTAACACTGTCAATGAAGTTAGTAAAGCTGCTGAGAAAACCCAAAAGTTTGCTGAAGCAATTTGAGCCAAAAGTTCACAAGGAATCTCAAATATCTCTGGAAAACAGACTAGGAAGAAGCTAAAGCTCTCTCCTCCGGGCTGCTAAACTTTTGAGTTTCTTGAAATGTCACTGATCTTGAGACCAGTAATTAATTTATAATTGTTTTATTATATTCCACTTTACAATAAAACAAACTTATTTATGTAGAATCTATCATATATACACTTCCTACTGATACTTCAGTCTGAGTTTTACATGTAAAAACCAGAGAATAATTTTGGGTTCTTTAAAAACCTCAGTGCTACTTGACTTTGTTCCCAAACCCTGAATTTGCCAGAGGTGTGCTGTCCATCAAATGATTCATTTCATATAATTATTTCCAGCATTATTAACCGCCCCAAGCAGGCATTCCAAAAACAGCCTATATAACTTGTAAATTAATACGTTGACCTGAAACATCTTTCTTTGCAAGACCTCCATAGGTCTACCAGTCCCATCTGTGCTTACAGCAGGTAACTAAATCAGGTTGTGCACAGCCTCGGCCACAGGGACTTTACGGGATGGAGACTTCAGAGCTGGGTGTACTGACAAGGTGCTGGCGGAGGGGTGGCCTGTGGGGCTGTCCCTGCGCGGCGGGGCCGCGGCTGCCCGGTGCCGGACGCGGCCGGTCCCCGCCGGCTCCGGCGGCCCCAGCGCAGGGCACAGCTGAGCCCCTCAGCCCCGGGCGGGCGCCGCGGGGAAAGCCTGGGGCAGAAAGGGCACAACGCTGCCCGGCAGCCAGGGCTGAGGGAAAGGCTGTGAGAAACAGCCCCGCCAGCCCCGAGGGGAGAGCGGGAGGAGGGCAGGGGCTGCTCCGGGCGCCCCGGCAGAGACGCCCCCGCGGCCCCGGGAGAGGCCCCGGCGGGGCGGGCGTTTCCCGGCAGCCCCGGGAAGGGCCCACGCTGGAGCGGGGGAAGGCGTGAGGGGGAAGGGGCGGCAGAGAGGGGCTGCTACGAGGTGACCGCCGCCCCCCGGTCCCCATCCCCTGTGCCGCTCCGCGGGGAGGAGGTAGAGGAGTTGGGAGTGAAGGTAAGCCTGGGAAAAAAGAGAAGGGAAGGGGTGAGCGAAAGTGGTACGTTAATTTTTGGTTTTGTTTCACACTACTGAAACCTAGTTTAATTGGCAATAATTTGCATTAATTTTCCCCATGTGACAGTAATCGGTACGTGGTGTCCCTGTCTTATCGCAACACATGAGCCTTTTCATCCTTTTTTCTCCATCTGTCCTGTTGAAAAGGGGAAGCGAGAGAGCGGCTGGGTGGGCAGCTGGCGGTTAGTCAAGGTGAACTCACCGCGTCTCCCTTCAAGGTAGATGTAGAAAGCAATTGAATCCCACTTACACTTCCTCTTCTTACGGGCAAGCAAGTCTCCTCCTCACCCGTGTGGCCCCCCGACGGAATCAGTCCAGCGCATGCCTTCTCTTGCACTGCAGGGACCAAAACTGGATACAGTTTCCAGGCGTGGTCTTGTAAGTGCACGTTGTCGCTGAATTGGGACATGAGCTTCTGTCAACGTTACATCTCTACGAAATTTAAAACCTAACATTGTAGTGTATTTGAAAGAATTTTGTGTTTGCATGTTATATATATTCTTACATATGTTCTTATATGTAATGAAAGTTAGATAAGGAAGAGCAGAAGAAGGAAATTTCTCTCTTAATGAATGATTAGTAGTGTTGTCTGGTAGTATTAGCATTATTTACTTCCTTACAAGAGAAGGAAGCTTTTCTCTTAAAGAACAAAATTTCCTGCTTCTTTAAGGTAATAAAACTTTCCTGTAGATAATTTTTTCATTTTCCAAGTTCAAAATGGTTTCTGAAAGATACATTGCAAGAACTGGAGATTTTTACTAAAGATTCTACAAATGATTGTTGTTGCTGTAAATTTAGAAAGATTTAAACTGTTTCTCTTAATTCTCCTCTCTTTCTGTCATCTCACCCCATGTTATCTGCTGTACATTTCTGGTTTTCCATTTATTGGATCGTAATAGTCAACAAATGTGTCATTAATGTTTTCTTGTTAAATGTTTTCCATCCAAATCCTTGCCTTAGATACTTAGAACTATCTGAAATACGTTTCCTTTACATACTAATCTAAGTTATGTAAGTTTATTCAAAGCTAGAAATACTGAACACTGCAATGCATTTGGTTAGCTAATAAAATATCACAATTTGAATTAGAAACCGTATCTTTAAATTACCCTCATAAAATGGTTTGAAAGAACTACATTAGGTACTTAATTTAGGAGACTGGATATACACTTAAAAAAAAAAACACCCACAGGATTTATCCTACTTGTTAACGCTCTTTCCTTTGCCTTCCAGTAATTACTTTTCAGTTTCAGCAGTTTTTAGTTCTCCTAGGTTGTTTTTTTTTTTCCTTCCTGCCTAGTGTTACTTAACTTGTGCATTCCTGTGAAGGACAGCATTTGCTTGTTCAGCAGTTACAGTAGACATGCAGCTACATTGCATTGTGCTGAAATGAGAGCTAGAGCCTCAAGGTTTGTTTTCCGAGTCTTTTATTTGCCTTATTCAGGAGAGTTGAATCTTCTCTCCTTAAATAAGTATTGCTTTTCTAGGTTATATTTCAATAAAATAGTACAAAGGAATGAAAGTCCTTGGTTATTTTCATTTAAGGAAGAGATACAGGGAGGTCTACCCCAGATCCATTTGTGACATGGGATGCCATTAATCTGTGCCTGTGCGTCGCTAAGATCACTGTTGTGCTGCATCAGCATAACACTTGGGACTGTGAATTCTGAAAGAAATTCCAGTTTGTTGTTTGAATTTGCAGTAAAACTATATCCTTCATTAGAAAAATGAATGCCTGATTGAAAGGGCTTGAATAATTGCTCAGAGCTGTGTAAGTGGTTAGATGATTTTCTTCTTGTGTTCATAGTATGTAAGTTCCAAATTTTTTTAAAGTTTCATCCAAGGCAGATGTCCACTCATTTTCCTTTCCTTTCAAAAGAAAATAAACATTCCTTGTTTAACTTTTTCACATGCTCGTACCCATTTTGATAAATTTTCTCTTTCTGATTTCTAATTTTTGATTAGATATTTTTTGAGATGACTGTTGCATAAAAGAAAACAAAGTGTTTGGAACACTTCTTTGAATTTATATTGGTTGCTTTGGATTTTTTTGTTTCTTTTATCCTGAGATTAGAATGAATCTTTCACAAGAGAACAAGGTTTGCTTAGTAACAAGTTACAGAGGCAAAGATTTTGAAAATGAAATCAAAATAAAACAAATTCAACAAAATTTTAAAAATCTGGGCCTTGCTTTCAGAAATTCAATAAAATACATTCAAACAATTTGGTAGAATGCAAAAGTCAATTTGTTGGCATGGGATTGTCTCTTCTTTGGACTTTGTAGATGATTCAGCATTTGTGCACTAGTTTTACTGTGACCTTCCATTTTCCTTATTAACTTATTATGTAAAGTTTAAGCAATTATTTGATATCTGTAGGTGTAAGAGGAAAATCTTCAATTCCTAGACAGTGTACATATGTGCTGGGTGATTAAATTGTTTGGTTTACAGTATTGAACAGGTATTTCAGCTGAGCTGTGTAGATCATGCAGATATAAAATGCAAGATGTCCTATTCTTGCAAACAGTTGCTTTGGAAAAGGAGAGAGAAACACTGATAGTATTGGAATGTTTCTTGTAACAATTTTCTCTAATGTATTGTATAAAATTTTTATGTGGTGTACTGTATAAAGTGTACCTGTTAAACAGCATTATTTAATGTGCTTTTCTAAATGCACAAGGTTAACAAGACAATTAAACATTTTTACACCACCTTTCCAAGATAAGTTAGGTAAGGAATTAATTAGACTCTGTGGCCCTCTAACTTAAGTCAGAAGCAAGTTAATGATTTTTTTTTCCCAATTGTTAATACTGAAATGTATTATAATTTTTGTTAAAGAAGAATTTATAATTTTCTACAAAGAGCTGTTTCACTAAATAGAGTCTGGGAGTGTATAAACCAAAAGATGATGGATTGATAACTGAAGAGACTTTAAGAGAGATAAATTTATGCATGTGTGCATTGTGAATGAATAAACAAAAGAAAGTATGAGGTGATAAAATATGGAGGAAAGTTTGAGACCAGAAGTAAGTGAGACCAAGAGGATCACTAGAAAGCTTTAAAGGATTAAAATTCATGCAAACCTCTTGGGTCTGTAGGGAGGAAGAAGATGAAGCAGAGTAAGAAATGAGTTCTTGCTTCAGTTTCCTCTTGGAAAAGGTCAGGTGTGTAGTCAAGGAAGGAGAATAGGAGATTTGTGAAAGGAGCCATAGAGACTGTAAGAGTAGCATTCCCTTTAAGTAGAGAAGTGGAGATGGGTCAATGGACAAAGAAAGAGGAAAAACCTAACTTATAAAAAGCACTGTGCAGTGGTGGTAGGACTTTGGGGATGGCAAACAGTAGCTGAGAATGTAAAGGTACAGAGAAAGAGGTCAGAGTGCAGTGAACCTTCGAGAGACTAAACTGTTCTGGTTTATTTCCTTCCTACTTAATGCCAGCTTCAATCAGCCCTGCCACAGCATCTCTTTGGGATGGTTCGTATAATTCAGAAAATTGCTCTACCTTCTGCAATGCAAAGCAGTATGGTTAATGTTGAGAAATCACATTTAGGGAGCTACACAGATCTTCTGGACTGGTAACTCTCTTTGAGTCTCCTGTTGCCAGATTGGGACAAAAATAGAATTGACATACAGCTAACTAGGTATCCGACTGAGAATGACGGAAACCCTAGGAGGCCAAGAGTCAAAGCAGGACAATGAATGAATACATAGTTTTTATTTTGAGCAATGTTCGGTAGCTCTGATGTGCCCAGATATTTCTAGTTTGAAAAAGGAAGAATGAGGTAGGAGAAGGTGCCAGTAACAATGTACATTTTTTCCCTTCTCAGGGTGAGAGGTTCTGCATTATTAAATATATGAAAAACTTGCTGGTTATCAGGTTTATTTCAGTCCTGTATTTATTTCTCTAAATCCTAAAATACATGTCTCCAGGGACTTTAAATACCCTAGAGTGCACTGGTAGTTTGAAAAAGCAGCTGAACACTGACAGCAACCTCCCATGGCAACTTGAAATATAGGAACCAATGACTTGTCCAAATAGACTATAAACAATTGTGTACCATTGTGAGAGACTGAATCGTAAAGCATTTGTCTCAAAGATTGCTTAACCAAGATAAGGATGGCTACATGGCCACAGAGATCTCCGGTTGATGAAAAACACCCTGCCAAGATAACGGCTACAAGACATGCGATAGTCGTGTGAGGAGCAGGGCTTGAGCCGCCCACCATGAAGTGTGTGCGCGTATGCAGGAATGCGAAGATACGCAAAATTTCAGGCCTTGAATGAGAGTAAAAGGGACTGCCAAGACAAGCCCTTGTGCGCGCCGGCCGCCTCCGAGCGTGATCACCCACCACCGAAAACTTCGAGAGACTTGGACCCCAGGACGCCGCGGATCCATGGTGGTGACTATCCTTGCAACTCTATCCCGAATGCTTGCTTGATTTCTGCCTTTTTATTCCATTCTGTCCTATCGCTACTAATTCTTTACTTTTGATCATAAAAGCTGTCTTGGGTATACGGCATTTGTCCTCGTTTATGTCTTATCTCGCTCTTGAGATCATATCGAAACCTCCCCCGACATTGGATCGGGACATTTAAATTGGCGTCACGGACAGGATCCCTTGAGATGAGAGTGCCGTATTCTTTCCCAAATAAGCGAAGCCTCTCAGAAAAGTAAGGGGGGCAAGTCTGTGTTTGAAACTTATGTGCTGCCTTCCTGAGATGACCGCTTCCCCGCTTTATTTCCCTGTCCTTGAATACGTGAAACCTCTCAGGAGAGTAAGGGGTGCAAGTCTTAGGTGCTGCCTTCCTGAGATGACCGCTTCTCCACCTTAAATAGGATGAATGACCTTAAAACTGCCCCTTTGGGGAGAGAAGTTTTGTTTGAATTTTTAGAAAAATATAATGTGCGACCCTCTGTACCCGGGATGGACTGGGCTCAGGGAAATTGGTATCATTTGCAGAGTGTGGTTGATCGAACAAGCGCATTGCGAAAGGATGCGAGGGTGAGATCAGGAAGGGGAAAATCGATTATTTGTGCTGTTCTCGGTGCCAGTTTGGCCGCTGCTGTAGAGGCAAGGGAACGCTGCCGAAACCTCGTTCGGTCCCTTCAGGGGCAAGTGGCGGACTTAAAGGTACAGCTTGAATGAGAGAGAGACCAGGTGAAACATCTGCAGACTGCTCTTAAGGAGCAACTCCTTGCGGGCACTGCCCATGAGGAAATACCTCCAAGGTCAGGAACTGGTTACCCTTTTGACGACTTGCAGGCAGTGAGAGAAAGAGTAGAGAAATTAAAACTGCCCTCGCTGCGACCCTTGGTTAAGACTGAGTATATTTACGATGATGATCAGGATCAGTCCCCCCAAGTCACAACTAAGGAGGTCCCCTATACTGCCACTGAGTTGGCAAAGTTAAAAAAGGATTTCGGTTGAACCGCTGGGGAGTCAGAGACGGAGTATGTGTGGAGAGTATCGTCATCTGGGGGGGGGTCAGATTTTGCTGAGCGAAAAGGAGGCGGAGGGGTATTGGGGACCAGGAGTATTCTTAATTACTGGGAATCACCATGCCCCTTGGTCTTTAACTCAGTGGGCAGCCTATTGGGCGAGGGGTTTGAACCCCTTGGAGAGGGGGGATCCCCTCAAAATTATGAGGACTGTTGATCAATTGGTGGAAAGTGTGCAGAAAGCAGCTTGTTTGCAGATGATGTATGATCCAAAATTGGAGCCTAGGCAGGAGTCCCCGATGATGATGACAATTACAGGGGAAAATACAAGCAATGCCTTGGGGCAAAAGGGTTGCGGCTGCTTTAGAAGAATTTATGCCTGATTGGCACCACTGGCCCTCGATAGGAAAATGTGGACGTGGGGGGAGGTAGCACGAGAATTGATTAATTACGGGCGCAAGTATGGCCCCGTTAACATTCCAGCTAATGTTCACTGACTCTAAAAAACTGACTCTAGGGGCCTGAGGAGAGCTGAAGTGAAAACGGTTCCGCACCTTTGGGGTGATAGAAGAAGATCCCTCACTACTCCACCCGGAGGGAGGGACATCCCAAATAAACGCAATTAAGCCTGTGGGCAGAGGGATGGCAAAAAGGAATTCCGTGTGATTTAATGGATGGATTGCCAACAGACAAGTTAGAAGAACTGGTGTCAGGACGACCTGGTTAAACCGGCAGATACAGAGATGGGCTTTAAAAAACCCACTCCCAGTGCACCCTTTTTAGTCAACTTGTCAGAGACAAACGTCCCTCAAAATTTGCAGGGAAACTAGATTCTTTGCCCTCTGATGGTGAGCAGGGGGGTGAAGGTTGGATACATAGCAGACAGCTCACCGAAAAACGGCCGGAGTGATTTACTAATTACAGGCATTGTAGGGCCAAAACAAGTTCCGGTCACATTTTTGATAGATACTGGAGCTCAAATTTCACCTATTAAAACAAAATAACACTAGGTGGATTATTCCATCCTTCTAATAATAACCTGCTTCCGGTTTCTTAGAACGAACCGAGTTGGGGTTTTTTTTTCTTTTTTCAGGTGGAGACTCTGAAGCCAGCCAGAAGAAATACGTGAAGCTGTTGATTGCTTGCATAGTTTTGTTGGTGATTGCTTTGTTAATGTTCATAGAGTGGCTGATATACCATCGTAAATGATGTTTTGGCTGATCATTATCACGATCTTTAGTATCTGGGGAAGCGCTTGGTTCCCCCCCACCCCCCGACTCATGGTGGAAAAATGAATTTATTGTTTTAGGTCAACAAGTGGCTGATGCTTGGTGGTTTTGTAGGGAATAGCAAATGCAACTGAACCTATACATACGGAAAACATTGTCTCAGTGGTGGCTGTAAGTCTATCAATTGTTCACAATGTGGAAATAGGTCACAATATTGTACACTGTTTAACTCTATTGATGAATCTTTTGTACCTCATTGGCCGGGCTGGGCCTGGGTAAATCAAACAGGGCACAGGAAACAATTTTCTAACTTTTGATCCAACACCAACCAATCTGATTGATAGCTATTTGAATGTTACTTGTTTTTGGCACCTTAATTTCAGTGCCTGGGATTGTAAATTTATTCTCAGCTCCCTGACATAAATCAAATTTGGTGGTCATCTAGTGACGGAAATAGCAAAAGGTGTCAGGGGATCAAAATCTGGTTGCCGACCAGCAAAATACTCTGCTGAGGTTATGAAAAGGAGGTCAAAATATTTGTGTACAAGTTGTTGGTAAATGGTCAAACCATCCTTTAGGAGTAGATAATACCGCATATTTCCAAGTACCATGAACCCCCACAGGCCCATTTGAAAATGGCATCCAGGCATTAAAAGGTCATTATTGAATCTGTGGACATTATGCATACAAGCAATTGCCCAAAAATTGGACTGGGGTGTGTTATGTGGGACTAATTCACCCCTTGTTCTTTATGCTCCTGGAGGATGGAGGTGACGGATTGGGTGTTAAGTTACATGATGTTCTCAGTCGATATCGGCAGTCCATTGATACCGCTATAGTGGGTGGAAGTGGTCAAACCTGGGGTACAGATCGGTGGACCCCTCAACGTATCATACAACGTTATGGATCTGCCACCTGGAACCCCAATGAATGGATTAGAGGTGCTTGACAACCTATCTATAATTTGAATCACATTATTCGATTACAGGTCGTTCTGGAGATTATTACCAATGAGACGGCCCGTGCCCTGGATCTATTAGCTGACCAGGCCACACAAATGTGGATAGCGATATTCCACCATTCTCATGGTTCTCGATTACCTGCTAGCCGAAGAAGGGGGTGTTTGTGGTAAACTAAATGATTCTAACTGTTGCTTAAAAATTGATGACAGTGGGAAAATTGTTAAACAAATTACTGCAGGAATACAAAAAATGACCCATGTTCCCCTCCAAACCTGGAAAGGGTGGGACATTGACTTGTTTTCTTGGCTCCCAGGTGGCCTCTGGGTTAAGAGAGTCTTATTTTATTTGTTATGTGGTTTCGCCATGTTGTTGTTTTTACCCTGTGTTATTCTGTATTCTATACAGTTAATTCAACATGTTGTAACCTATATGCAATTTGTGACCACTGTTTCACCTGATAGTGTTAAACAAATTCATGCTGTGTGTTGAACCACACCGTCAGTAGTGCAGATTGTATGAAATGATCTTTTCTGGCCTTTTCTGCGTAACTATCTTTTCTCAAAACCGCCATGGGTCCTGAAGCAATCTTTTAGCCGTGGGGTGGTGTGAGAGACTGAATCGTAAAGCATTTGTCTCAAAGATTGTTTAACCAAGATAAGGATGGCTACATGGCCACAGAGATCTCCGGTTGATGAAAAACACCCTGCCAAGATAACGACTACAAGACATGCGATAGTCATGTGAGGAGCGGGGCTGGAGCCGCCCACCATGACGTATGTGTGCATATGCAGGAATGCGAAGATACGCAAAATTTCAGGCCTTGAATGAGAGTAAAAGGGACTGCCAAGACAAGCCCTTGTGCGTGCCGGCCGCCTCCGAGCGTGATCACCCACCACCGAAAACTCCAAGAGACTTGGACCCCAGGACGCCACGGATCCATGGTGGTGACTATCCTTGCAACTCTATCCCGAATGCTTGCTTGGTTTCTGTCTTTTTTTTCCGTTCTGTCCTATCGCTACTAATTCTTTACTTTTGATAATAAAAGCTGTCTTGGGTATACGGCATTTGACCTCGTTTATGTCTTAATCTTGCTCTTGAGATCATATCGAAACCTCCCCTGACATTGGATTGGGACAACCATGGATACAGAAGATAGTCACGGTTTAAGCAACAGATAGCTGTGAGTATTCTGATTCCATGTCACTAGTAAATAGTCTCAGAAAACAAAAATAATCAGATGGTTATTAAGATGTCCAGTATTGGACTTTTAGGGAGCATGCCTCTAAGTAACAAAATTTTAAATGAAGCTATCATACTGAAATTGCATATATCAATAGTTTAAATGGAGTAATTCTGTAATTAAAAGCCAAACAAAACTCCAACCAAAAAACCCACAGTAGAACAGAATTTTTAAAATTCTTGCTAATGTCCTAGTGAAAAAGTTACTGTTTCCACAGACAGGGACTTGATGACTTCTGATAAATTATGTCCCAATCAAAAAATTTTGCCTTTGATTAAATTAAAACAAGCTTTGCCTTTGGGAGAGGTGAAATACCCTTTTGATCTTTTTTTAATAATGTAACGAAGGTTCAAATATAATCTTTCTCTCATTGCACATGATCATTAATGCCACTCTAATATGAATACCCTGTCTACTGCTGATGGTAACCTAACGCTATGCTGTACAATTCCAGGCAATGGCTAGTGACAAGTAATGACTGGTTTTGTGTATCAGTGTCCTAAACTCCTTAGCTTTAATTAACTATTATATTACTATTATGTGTTTACTAAATATTCCACTTGAAAAATGAATTGGCATGCTAGAATTATCAGTTTGAAGATGTCTCCTGGGCAGCCAAATAGTTTAATTTTTTTCAGTCATTACTGAATGGATACCCTAATAATTCCTCTTGTCAATTGTGTTTTATGGATTTATTTATTTCTATCCCCAAAGTGCTATATTTCTTACTGGAATAAGTGTTCTTTGAAATTATGAAACCAGATTGACAAATTAATTATGTAGGAGCCACCTCCCTACTTCATGTTGGTTGTAATAGCATTAAAGCTTTTCCTAACTAATGGCTTAGTCTACTTCAGTAGACTGAGATAAGTACTCAAGATCTCTTGGCCTGTTAATGGTCCTTAAGTAAAGTTGTGCATCTGTCAAGGGAGAGAATATAGGTTTTTTTTTTGGTCATTCATTCTGTTTGGAATTTAACCTCAGAGCTGAAATAAAATAAGATGTTCATGGGCTAAGAATGATATATGATTAGTGGGCGAACTTGGTTTCAGAGAGTCAGTAAACTGAAGACTTTTTAGATCTGATATAAACAATAGAAAATAAAAAATTATAAGGATAGAGTAAATAAAAACCCACACTTTTTTGAAATAAATAGTTCTCTGAGTTGATGGAAGACTTACACATTAGTAGGAGCCTAATTTCCAGAGCTTTTGTGTCTTCTCTTTGGTTGACTATGTAAACTAAATTATAATAAAGATTCAGTGTGCACTCACACTTCATTAGATACAAGAAAATGCTCATTCAAGAGAGATGGTACAAATGTCATAGCACCAAGAAATGTTTTGGTCAAGATCTCTCGTGGCACAATCAGAGGTATGGACTCCCACTGCCACTGGCTGCTACGTGCCTTGCTCTCTCCTTTGTTTTTGATGCATAAGCTAATATTTTTTTCCTGGAATAAGAATGATTCAGTATTAATCACCTTTTGCATAACCTGTGTATCTCGTAATTCCTGTATGGTTTTATTTATTTATTTTAACCTGACATGCAGATCATACAGCTTCCCACTCCTCCATTCCAAAATCTGCTGACATTATCATTGATGGTTTATTATATGTGCAGTAATATAACATTTTTCTACATGAAATTTCATAGACCATATGTGTATGTATGTGCCACATATATGTGTATATAACCATCTTTACGTACATAATTTTTTTTAATGTATCATGAAAGAGAACCTTTGTAAGAGCTCATGCATTACTGTGATTTCTTCTGTAAACTGCCAGAATGATACATAGCACAAAATATGATGTGTGCATATGTGTCTAAATGACTTGAAAAGAGTAGAGAAATACCTTGAAAAATTATGGCAAATCTCCTCTGAACAGTTTAAGAAAAAATGTATATGCAGCTAGCAGTGTTTGATTAAAAAAAAGTAAAGCTTGTTTGCAAACTTTTATTTTACATTCCACCTTGTCACTCACCTAAAACATTTACTTTAGTCAAAAGTGTGTCGTCTTGGTTGTTGAAAAACTGTGAGTAGTTTCATCTCAAGACGAGAGTGCATCTCAAGATGTAGTATAATGTGTACTTATCTTCAGTTCCCTACTGTATTCTAGTCTCATTCAGTTTTTAAACTAGAAATTAGTTACTGCTGCACACATGACCATCCTGACCCAATATTTTTTTTTTAATTTTAACTGGTAAGAGAAGGGTAAGAACAAAACCTAGTAAGAATTAAAAAAAATTCATGGTCGTTCTCTCATACACGTGCTTCCTCTTTCAATTCTTGAGAGGAAAAACTCGCTATACGTCCTCTTGACCAGAAAAATAAGAGATACAGTGTCTGTTTTGGTTTTCTGTACAACGTGCTGCTGTGAAAGACACTTAGCCATATTATCAGACTTTTTCCACCTTACTCTGAAATTGAAGAAGAGGCTTTGGGATATATGTAGCCTAGCCCTAAACTATTGTATGTGCCTTCAGGTATCCTGTATGGCTGACTAGTGTCTTGTGGCTCTGGGAATAGTAATTAGAAAGTTATTGTTACCGAAAATGTCACAACTATAGTAGTTTAACCCATATAATATTTCTTTTGCCATGTGGAAGCTTTCTAGATTGTGATTCACGTGAAAAATTAACAGCAACTAAAATTAGAAACACTGTGCCATTGTCCTGAATGGTTCATTCACTCACACACAAGAAACATGCTTGTGTTTGCTGGTTACTTACTGATTTGCTTATGTGTTGCTGGAGTGGAATGGAATATTTGTGCACATTTGATTAGCCTAGAAATGCTCTAGGTTTTTTAATTAAGTCTATAATTTAGATGAAGACATTCCCTAAATTTGGTTAAAATGTCAGTTTGACCCTCTCATGTTTTAATACGTACATTGTAAAGCACTTTCCTTCTATCTCTCGTTGCTCTTTGCTTTTCTTTTCCTGTGGAAAATTTGTATTTACAAATCCAGCAGAAGTTTTGAAGCAGAGACTGGATGGTGGTTCTTCAGAAATTAACTAATCCATGGAACAGAGCTGTTCATAGTCAAGGTGACTAGATAATGAAATAGCCTTTTTTAAGGATTAGCTTGCATCTGGTTTTGTGAAGCCCTATTCAAAACCAAAGAATATTAAAGGATGATTTCTAGCTTGAAAATAAATCTAAATGCAAATTTAAGAGTTTACAAATAAGGCTGAGATACCTACATGTTGGAATCATTAAAGTACGCTACGTAAACTACTGTTAAAATTAAGTACTGTTTAATTTTGCTTTCCATCACAGTATGTTCAAGGTTCCTTTCTGAAGTCTTCCAAGAAAATTAAAGGGTTTTATTTTTAAAAATATACCACATTAGAGATGCACAGAAAACCAAACAATGAAACAAAGTAGATCTTGGTATGGCTATTCACTTATGTATATGTTCTCAGCATACCAGACGGAAAGTCAGTAGGTGCCTGAACTAAATGTAATATCTCCGTCATATGACAAAGATTAGCCTACAAGGCTAACTCTGTAGCAATACCTGTCATCTTTTAATAAAACACAATGTTCTTGCATCTCTCAGTTGTTATTTCCTCAGAATCTGAAGGGACATTTCTAACTGATACCTTGAAAGTAAGTAATACTGATTCTAAAAGGACTGAAACTTCAGTATATGACTGTAGTCTAAGAGTGTTGATGGGTATGTTAACAAGATTGATTTCTGTCTTTTTCATCTGCAAAGAATTAAAGTGAGAAACGGGGATTTAAATCCAAAATGCCTTTGAAATATAGCATGCTGTTATGAAATAACATAATTGTACCTTGCCTCTATGTTGTGAAAGTTAGACCAACAAAGCTGATGAATAAAAAATAAAATTATTTGGTAGTACTTACTGAAGTTATTTTATGTCTTTTAATAACAGCTGAGGCATTATTTCCGATTATATTTCTGCCAGTATTTTGTGGAAGATAATTAGGAATTTGTAGAGATGTGTGGCTGGTAACTGTCCTGGTTTGATCCAGGATAGAGTTGATTTTCTTCACAGAAGCCAGCGTGAGGGTATGTTTTGGATTTGGGATGAGAAACTGTCGATAACGTGCTGATGGTTTGGGTTGTTGCTGAGCAGTCAAGGACAGTCCAGCTTCTCGTGCTGGCCTGCCAGCGAGCAGGCTGGGGGTGCCCGGGGAGCTGGGAGGGGACACAGCCGGGACAGCTGACCCAGGCTGGCCAAAGGGGTGTTCCCTACCATATGACATCATCCCCAGTACATAAACTGGAATTGGCCGGGGGGTGGGAATCACTGCTCGGGGACAGGCTGTCGATCGCTGGGTGGTGAGCAATTGCTGTATTGGGCATCACTTGTTCTCGTACATTCCTTTGTCGGTAGTATTATTGTTATCACTGTTATTTCCTTCTCTCTTGCTGTCCTATTAAACTGTTTTTATCTCAACCCACGAGTTTTTTTCCCAATTCTCTCCCCCGTTCCATGGGGGGAGGGGGAGTGAGCGAGCGGCTGCGTGGTGCTTAGTTGCCAACTGGGGCTAAACCACAACATAACAAAAGTTTAATTGTTTAAAAGCTAGGCTATCCAATTAGGGGGGAAAAAACCTCAACAGTATTGTATCTATTTCCAGTCAAAATTAGCCAACATTGCATGAGTTTCAGCGGAAGAAAAAATTGTCAACTGAGAAGTTGAATGATTAATTATGCAGAAGAAATGCAAGGAAACGGTAAGCTTTGCATAAGCAACTTGCAAATTGAAGGTGAAATATATTCATTCTGTAATTAATACCTCCATTATAGTGATGAACACAGATAAGTGATTGGCCAAAATTCACAAAAAGGGTTGATGATAGAGATGGAACAGAGGTGATTATCTCTAGAACTTGCCATGTGTAGCTGTTGTTAGACTAGACAACCTTTACAAGCTCTTGTACAATACATATAGAAGGAATTTTCTGTTGTTATCAGCTTCTTCCAGGTCACATTCTTTTCCCTGTAGCAAACCCATTTATAGTGAGTGATGTCCCATGCATCATCTTATAGCTTCCATGGTTTAGTGTAATTTTACATTTTTTTGACTCATTTAAGTTATGCCAATTTTTTAAATATTCAGGAATGTTTTCTTCCGAATGAAACCTAGGAAGCTGTCATGGTAATCTCCTTGAATGCTTTGTATTTTCTACTCAACTTAACTGTCCTGAGACCTACATTTGAAGAAATTTCCCTTTTTTTTTTTTACTTAAAAGGAAAAACTGATCAAGGTCCATAGTATGTTAAAAATGTTTTGCAATGATATTCTGTTTTTCAGGGTTCTGTTCTTTGGTCTGCATCTCTTAATTGCTAGTTCTGCACATGGCATTTATGACAAAATTAATATAAAAAACTATTTGCTAGCTCTTAAAAAAAAAAAAGTACTAGTAGTCTCCCGTAGGCCTTCAGTATACCTTATAACTTCATGCTATACTGCACAGTAAAGTAACTATAAAATGCCAGAACTTGGAACTCTCAGAGAACTTTCTTGGGGGTGAGATGTAGCACAATAAATGACCTAACAAGAGAGTGCCCCAAGCTTTTTGGCTGAGTCCAGTTTGCAGATAAGCTATAAAAGGCTGTTGATTGTTTTGGATCTTCCTTGTTTAAGTGGTTTTGTTTTGTGTGGGGTTTTTTTTTTTTTAATGCTACTGTCCTGAGTCTAAAATTTTATGGTCTTTTAGAAAGCTGTATGCAAAATTCATTTCATGCTACATTGTGACAGTTCTGAATAAAAAGAGAAGGCATTAAATGACTGAAGTGTGAATTATTTTATAGAGGTTTATGTTACTATTCTTGCCATAAAGGTCGTATTGTGATGAAATTATGAAGGGTCGGATCTTGAAGGCAAATTCACTTCCTATAACCATTAGGTCACTTCCTGGCTCCTGCATAAAAAATCTCATTAAAAATGAATATGTTTCTAGAAATGTACATATTTAATTTTATTAGGAATATTTCCTTTTATGTGTATTTTGTGTATCAGTGTATTTTTCAAAGGCTAAGGAATAGTTGGAAATAGCTTTGTGGTAAAAAATATATGTAAAAAGCCCAGAAAAGTTTTACATCTACTTTAGGAATTTTTACTTTGCTATTATTCCAAAGCTTCAAGTAGTAATGAACAGTTCACCTTTGTTGTTACCAAAATATCTAACAAAACACAAAAATAACACTTTCAATTTTTTATGCCTAAAAATGTGCAATTTTATAGAAAAAAACATAGTCATACACAAAAGTAATATACAGTGACCTTAAAGCATAGGTTTAACTGTATGTTGTTATATTATTTGCAAGAATTTTCCCTTGTCTTATTCTAAGCCATGCAAACAAGTGAGAAAACAACACACTGTGTGTATTAACTTTCATTCTATTTAGGGACAACCAAATCATAGAATCATTAAGGTTGGAAAAACCTCGCTAAGATTATCGAGTCCAGCTGTCAACCCAACACCACCATGACCACTAAACCATGTCCTGAAGTGTCACGTCTACACGTTTTTTGAACACTTCCAGTGATGGTAAGTCCACCACCTCCCTGGGCGGCCTGTTCTAAGAACTTTTTCCTAATACCTAGTCTAAACCTCCCCTGGCGTAACTTGAGGCCATTTCCTCTTGTCCTGCTGCTAGTTACTTGGGAGAAGAGTCCAACACCCACCTCACCACAACCTCCTTTCAGGTAGTTGTAGAGAGCAATGAAGTCTCCCCTCAGCCTCCTCTTCTCCAGACTGAACAAGCCCAGTTCCCTCAGCCCCTCCTCGTAAGACTTGTTCTCCAGACCCCTCACCAGTTTAGTTGCCCTTCTCTGGGCACGCTCCAGCAACTCAAAGGACGCAACAAGTGCTACAAGTCCTTCTTGTAGTGAGGATTTATTAAAATGTAAGAGGTTTATTTATTTATTTGTTTGTTTATAAATTTTTAACTCATCTGATTTTGTAGGCAGGTTTCTGTGCCAACGTTTGTTCATCCATTTTTATTTTGGCATCAGATGCTATGCTGTTACCTAAGCAAATCTCCTTTCCTTTTCTGTTGAGTCTGCCAACAAGGTTGCTCCTCTAATTAGTACTGATAACGATTTTTATGTGTGCATATTTATGTTGTGGGTACTTATTCATTGGGCAGTTGTCCAAGGCAATAAAGTGATTTTATGCAAACCACTAACTGGACATGAAATGATGAAGATTTCTCCTATTAACTACAGACTAAATTTTAGTGTAAGGTACCTGCACAGTCATGTCCTGAGTGATATATTTTGCCTATTCTGATGATGTCCATTTCTCAAATGAGAGTTGCCTGTAGCTATCACATGATTTTGAATTGCAATTTAATATGCTGTTATTTGGCTAAAAGTTGTGTTTTGGCAATTAACATGTTTCTTTTTCAGAAAGCTTAAAGGTGAAAGTCCTGTGCAAAATGCAGATGCTGATCTTTTAGCTGGAATCAGTAAAGGACAGACTGGCTTGAAAATGAGACATTCTTTTGATTACATTTCAGTAGGATTCTTCTTTCAATCCAGAAAGATCAGTTTTCAAGGCTTGAAGATGGGCAACTGTGTCATCCAGACATGGATGGGAACATTTGTTGACTTCAAGTAATTTGCCCCTGGGGTTCGAATGGAGCGCATACCTGCACTCTGAAGTCTTTCCTGGCAGGTGAGGACAGTCATTCTCCTGCAGCCTGGAGTTCTGTGTCTCTTTTGCATCCCACTGAAATATTAAGAGCATGAACTCTAATCTAGGATGCTATTTCACACCTGAATCCCTACAAGCCTCCTGACTGTTCTCTCTCTGGTCTTGTATTTGGAATAGGGGAGCTGATGATTTGACTAAATTTTCCAGAGGGGAAAAAAAAAAAAAAAGAATATGTAAAACGGGTGAATACAGAGGTTAGAAAACAAACCGTTCTGCTCATAGATATTGATGATGATTTTGCAAACTATAATGGGTGGTTTGACTTTGGTTTTTTCTCCCTTCATCAGAGAGAGAGAGATTGCTATTCCTGTAGCAAAGGTGTTTGTTCACCTGAGGAAGTTTAAGACATGCTACTCTGGGGGGGGGGGGGGGGGGGAAGATGTTGTGTGCAACAACAGCTACATTGTTTTAGCACTAACATAGAGTTTCAGTGAATTATTGGGCAATTTTTTTTAAAAGCGTAATCCTTCTATTTTATGGGAGCCCGTGGTTGGGCTTTTTTCCCTTAATTCAGAGTAAATCATATAGATGAGAGATTTGGCTTTGTGATTGGGAACTTAGGGTAAACTTCAATGTTAACAAAAGGTGCTCATTTTTTTACTCTGGTGCCTTGTTTCCTTTACTACAATAATATTAAAACCGCCTTCTGCTGCTTGGTACATGTCTTTTAACATCAATCTATGTAAAATACAACTTTTTGTTTTAGAGTGGGACTTTTAACTTTTCCTCCCCTTTTGTTTTCCTTTGCTTCTAGTCTAAAATATGTCAGTAACACTGTATATTACACATCTCTCTACAGCATTCACCACCCTTCCAAGTTTTCTGCCTTTATGATACTTATTTACAGTTTATTAATGCTTTTATTTATTTCTGTTTATTCTGAGGTAGTATCTTCAAATCTTGATTTAGGAACATAATTAACTAGTCTCTATTGCAAACATAACTTCTTTAGGATTATTTATCTTATTAATACAAGTGCAGAGGAAACTGAAGAGGGGCATATATAGAGGACAGTTCTGGCAGTCTGATGGGGCTGTTAAGACTCCTCCTGATACTGTCATGGTCTAACCTAAGTGGCAGAGGGCAGATCATTTAATATCTCTTGGTGCTTCTGTTTCTTGAAAGCCAGTTGGGACAGTAATGGCCTTAAGGATATACTTCTGAGGAGAAATTCATCATTACCTTTAAAAGGTCAGATCTCCTGACAGTCCAAGCAGAAAGGAAGAAGACAATTGTAGCCTTTCAGATTAGAAGGAAGTAATTTTGTTGCCAAAGAGCACCAGCTTAGGCAACAGAAAATTTAGAATTTATTCCCAGTTCTATCAGGAGCACTTTCACATTATTTCTTTTTCACCCGTTGTTTGTCTTGTTCTTTTGCAGACTATCTGATTACATTTGGGTTCTCACACAATGGTGTTGTGGTGGGTTGACCCTGGCTGGACTCCAGGTGCCCACCAAAGCTGCTCTATCACCCCCCTTCTCAGCTGGACAAGGGAGAGAAAATATGACAAGAAGCTTGTGGGTCGAGATACGAACCGGGAAAGATCATTCAGCAATTACTGTCAAGGGAAAAACAGACTCGACTTGGGGAAAATTAATTTAATTTATTACCAGTCAAATAAGAGCAGAGCAATGAGAACTAAAACCAAATCTTAGATCACGTTCCCCCCACCCCTCCCTTCCTTCTGGGCTCAAGTTTCCAGAGTTCTCTACCTTCCCTTTGCCAGCAGTGCAGGGGAATGGGCAAAACCCAGCTAGAGCTCAGTCTGGCCACAGTTGTAAAGGATAGTAAAAAATGCTTCTACAAATATATTAACAACAAAAAGAGAGGCAAGGAGAATCTCCATCCCTTACTGGATGTGGTGGGGAACATCATTGTCTCCAAGGATGAGGACAAGGTTGAGGTACTTAATGCCTTCTTTGCCTCAGTCTTTAATAGCCAGTCCAGGTATCCGCAGGGTATTCAGCCCCCTGAGCTGGAAGATGGGGATGGAGAGCACAATAACCTGCCCATAATCCAGGAGGAAGCAGTTAAGGACCTGATAAGCCACCTGGACACCCACAAGTCTATGAGGCCTGATGGGACCCATCCGAGAGTACTGAGAGAGCTGGCAGAGGAGCTTGCCAAGCCACTCTCCATCATTGATCAGCAGTCCTGGTTAACAGGGGAGGTCCCAGATGACTGGAGGCTTGCGAGTGTGACGCTCATCTACAAGACAGGATGGAAGGAGGATCCGGGGAACTACAGGCCTGTCAGCCTGATCTCCGTACTGGGGAAGATCATGGAGCAGTTCGTCTTGAGAGTGCTCACAGGGCATCTGCAGGACAACCAAGGGATCAGGCCCAGCCAGCATGGGTTCATGAAAGGCAGATCCTGCTTGACCAACCTTCTATGACCAGGTGACCCACCTAGTGGATGAGGGAAAAGCTGTGGATGTTGTCTACCTGGACTTTAGTAAAGCCTTTGACAGCATCTCCCACAGCATTCTCCTGGAGACACTGGCGGCTCATGGCTTAGACCAGTTTACTCTTCACTGGGTGAGGAACTGGCTGGATGGCCGAGCCCAGAGAGTTGTGGTGAACGGCGTTAAATCCAGCTGGCGGCCAGTCACAAGTGGTGTTCCCCAGGGCTCGGTTCTGGGGCCGGTCTTGTTCAATATCTTTATTGATGATCTGGATGAGGGGATCGAGTGCTCCCTCAGTAAGTTTGCAGATGACACCAAGTTGGGTTGGAGTGTTGATCTGCTGGAGGGTAGGAGGGCTCTGCAGAGGGATCTGGACAGGCTGGATCAATGGGCAGAGGTCAACTGCATGAGGTTTAATAAGGCCAAGTGCAGGGCCACAACAACCCCATGCAACGCTACAGGCTTGGGGAGAAGTGGCTGGAGAGCAGCCCGGCGGAAAGGGACCTGGGGGTGCTGGTTGACAGCCGGCTGAACATGAACCAGCAGTGTGCCCAGGTGGCCAAGAAGGCCAACAGCATCCTGGCCTGTATCAGAAATAGTGTGGCCAGCAGGAGTAGGGAAGTGATTGTGCCCCTGTACTCGGCACTGGTGAGGCTGCACCTCGAATCCTGTGTTCAGTTTTGGGCCCCTCACTACAAGAAGGATGCTGAGGTGCTGGAGCGTGTCCAGAGAAGGGCAACAAAGCTGGTGAGGGTTCTGGAGCACAAGTCTTATGAGGAGCGGCTGAGGGAACTGGGCTTGTTCAGTCTGGAGAAGAGGAGGCTGAGAGGAGACCTTATCGCTCTCTACAGCTACCTGATAGGAGGTTGTGGTGAGGTGGGTGTTGGACTCTTCTCCCAAGTAACCAGTGATAGGACGAGAGGAAATGGCCTCAAGTTGTGCCCGGGGAGGTTTAGATTGGATATTAGGAAAAATTTCTTCACCGAGAGGCTGCCCAGGGAGGTGGTGTAGTCGCCATCTCTGGAAGTGTTCAAAAAATGTTTGGATATGGCGCTTCAGGACATGGTTTAGGGGACATGGTGGCTCTGGATTAATGGTTCGACTTGATGATCTTGAAGGTCCTTTCCACCCTTAGTGATTCTGTGATTCTGTAATTGGGGTTCTGGTCAGTTCATCCCACATTGTCTCTGTTGCTCCTTCTGCCCCAGGGGGAGGACTCCTCACACTTTCCCTGCTCCAGCGGGAGGTCCCTCCCACAAGAGACAGTCCTCCACAACTTCTGCAGCGTGACTCATTTCCACAAGCTGCAGTTCTTCATGAACTGCTCCAGCATGGGTCCCTTTCAAGGGGTGCCGTCCTTCAGGAACAGACTGCTCCAGCCTGGGTCCCCCACGGGGTCACAAGTCCTGCCAGCAAACCTGCTCCAGCCTGGGCTCCTCTCTCCGTGGGTTCACGGGTTCTGCTCCAGTGCAGGCCTCCCAATGGGGTCAGGCCTCCCCCAGCCTCCTTTGGGCATCCACTTGCTCCATCGTGGGGTCCTCCATGGGCTGCAGGGGGACAGCCTTTATTAAAGACACCCTGATCTTCACCATGGGCTGCAAGGGAATCTGCTCTGGTGCCTAGAGCACCTCCTCCCCCTCTTTCTTCACTGGCCTTGGTGACTGCAGAGCTGTTCCTCTCACATATTCTCACTTCTCTCTCCAGCTGCCATTGCTGTTGCGAGGTGGTTTTTTTTCCCTTCGTATATATGTTATGACAGGTGCTACCATCATCATTGATGTGCTTGGCCTTGGCCAGCAGTGGGTCCCTCTTGGAGCTGGGTGGCACTGGCTCTGTCAGACACAGGGGAAACTTCTAGTAGCTTCTCACAGAAGCCACCCCTGCAGCTCCCCTGCTACCAAATCCTTGCCATGCAAACCCCATACAGGTGTACTAGCTTCTTGAGGTCCCTGTCAAAATATAAGAAACTTGAAAGCTTATGATGATGAAGTGAGTAAACGGTTTCTAATACGTGATGGCTACAAGAAATAGTTTTCAATATGACAGAATATTGGAGTTTAATGGAGTCAAAGGTACAAAACTTGTATTTGTCTTCCGGTAGGCAAAGAGAAACACATTTCTACAGTACACTTACATTAGCTTGTTTTGTTTTGACATAATTAAAACATTAAAAATCAATTGCTACTGATACTTTCTGCCTCCCAGATGAATGTTTTAAGCACACAGATAAAAAAATTCTAGTAATAACTATGCATGCTTCTGAAAAGACCTCTTGCTGAGCATCCTGACTGCTTCCATATTCTCAACATCACATTTCTCATTCAAAACCTGATTTTGCACTGAAGGAAAAAAAATGCAGTTTCAACATGCAGCAGTTCTTCCTCCTCCTTTTAACCCTTTTGTTTATGCAGTCGATCAGATCCCCTCAGGTCCAGGAGAATTCTGACACTGATGCTAAGACTACATGTGCACAATTACTACTGTCATATTGTGCTCTAAGAAATGTGCTTGCCATTTTCATATACTTGAATAAAATACTTCAGTGAAATTCTTTTTTAAAAAGTTATGCAACATACCAATTCAATTTACTCTTGATCTATGTGCAAATTCTTGTTGCTTGGATTTTTGCCAAAAAGTTTTTGTCTCTCAATCTGGCAGTTCTGGAATTCATTCTGATACCATTGCTCACATAGAATATGTGAGTCTTGAAACATAAAATTGAACCTTCAATAGTGATGATGATAATTGAAAGGATTCAGTTTACTTCCCAAAATTAAGGGGAAATCGTATTTGCTGTTCATACCAATATTCTAGCTAAGAATTTATCTATTTTATCTATTTATCTATTTTATCTAGCCAAGTTTTTATCTATTTCTACTTTTGGCTACCTAGACTTGACCAGAAGGTGAAGTTTAGTAGGTGGATTTACTATCAATCTCTCAGTCCTTACATCTGGATATTGGACTAAATCTTGGTCAGTTTGTATACACAGATTGTTTTGAATGCATAGGTAAATTTTGGGTTTGTGTGTAATGCCTCTAAAAAGAACTTGCATGAAACAGCTATAACCAGAATCTGGAAGTATTTGATTTGCATGTTGTTAATCTGATTTGCTTTTTGGTAAAGATCCTAAGTTTGGTCTTATTGCTTCTGTAGTATTTAAATGTATGCATTTTAAGTGTATGATCTGAAACTCGTAGTTTTCTCTTTGAGTAATGGTACTGAGTAAGAATTGTATAGTGAAATCCCTCTCTACCTATTCACAGAAATAGACTGAATTATTGCCCAGATTATCTAGAATAGCTAGAAATATTGCCTGAATTATTTGGAACCAGAGCCCAGGTTGATCTTGCACCCTTCAGCATGGGTCTTATCATTACTGTTATTTTTGGTAGGATGTGAAACTTTAAATGCCATATTGCTTCTCTTTTGTTAGACAACTTCCCTCACTCTAACCATTAAGTTTATCACTGTGCAATTATAGATACCAGAGAAGAGACTGTGAAAATGCCTAGGTTTTCAAACCAAGAACTGGTACCTGAATCAGTACTAATAAGAAAAGAAAAAGTATTTTTCAACCTCTGTTGTTTCATAGTTTTGTATTCTCAGTCAGAAGATGAATTCTCATTCAGTCCCTAGTCTAAGCTCTACTAAGGAGGTGTTTCAAAATAAAGGTGGAATACAAGCACAGGGGTGATTCCTATTAGGAGAATTTATAGGTGAAAAGTTAGAAGGAATAGAAAAGTCAACTAATGGGACTTCCAGAGCCGTTGTTTGCAACTGGATTTGGTTACTGCAAATCATTTAAGTTCGGTTAGGAAAGAGTTGGGAATGGGGAGATTGGCTTTTTTGTTGTTTGTTTTTTTAATTATTTTTTCCTCATCTGGCTTGTGCCCTGTTAATGCCACTCTGTGGGAGAGGTTCATTGGGGAAAAAAAAAGTTTTCTCAAGTGTACTGCTTTGCACATTGAAAGCGTGACTCACATCAGGGACAGGATAAGAAAGAACAGATCCTTGGTTTATTTCACTTCTCTTCTGCTATCCTAACTTTAAGGTGTACCTCTTGATAAATAAGAAGGTAGCACAAGCGTAGCACTTTTCGTAGTCTGTTAAAGCTGAAAAGGGAGTCAGTGTGCATCCTGCTAATTGCATGTGAACACGTCAATGAGTAAGGAGCTTAAAAAGTCCCGGAGTCTCGCTGAATCCAAAT
Source organism: Phaethon aethereus (assembly GCF_964289735.1). Taxonomy (NCBI): domain Eukaryota; kingdom Metazoa; phylum Chordata; class Aves; order Phaethontiformes; family Phaethontidae; genus Phaethon; species Phaethon aethereus. Next base: position 88,626,205 of record NC_138582.1, on the reverse strand, counting down.
GTGATATGGCTACAATGTTATACATATGTTGAAATGTAGCATTTCGTTGTATTTTTGTCTTTTTTTTTTTTCTCAGTGGGGTTATGTTTTACTGCCTGCTTTTAGCTAAAAATGTAATTCCTTGTATTATTTAGGCTGAAAAAGTACACTTAATTTGATTTTGTTCTGTGCAGAAATATAGCTTATTTCAAGCGTGAGCAATTGATCTAAAGCTGTTTAGCAGTTTAGCTGTTCTTAACATAGCACCATCACATTTGCCAAATGCAAAATTAATACATTTAATCTGTGTTCTTCCAGATATGTTATCAAGGGAGGAGGGATTTCTTATGTATTTGTTAATTTCTTTGCAATTGCATACACATGCACGTTCTTATTTAAGTGTAATGGGATGGCACTAAACCTCCCGCCAAACCTGCAGAGACAGATATATGTATAACAGCATTGGTATGCAATAGTAAAATTAGAACCAGGCATCTAAAGCAAACATCTGAATACACCCAATGGATAAAAATATTACTTACCTGTGAAACAGGCAGAGAAGCATATTAATGTTAGATGGGAATCAAACAACAAGTTGTTGGAATTGTTCATAGCATTTCTTGTGCAGCTGTCTCTGAATGGAAACTAAGAAATGGGAAGACCAAGGAAAAGAGAGATCTGGTAACTTTCATATTATTGTTACCAAGTACATCCTGCATAGCAGTGTTGTGTTTACCCAGGGTAATGACTTATATCTGCAAGTAAACTTTAATAATGTTTAAGTCAGTACTAACAGAAAAATAACAAACCACTAACTGACTTGAAAAAGGGAAAAGCACAGAATAATTTTAGTGATGTCAAGTAAAGATAGTTTGTAATATATTTATTTTCATAATACTATACCGAAGTAATACCTTTTGTCCAAATCAGAGGTTGTCTGTTCTACCAAAAGGCTTCTACTTGGTTCTATTAATACAACATTATTTCCAAAAAGCACCCTGTCTATTCATGCTGCTAAAACATGATAAGCAATTTGAAGAATGCTACCAATAATCCATAAAGATTTGTCTTCATGGCTGTTTTAAATTTTTTCATAATCGTTAGATAAACCGTAGACAAGTTCATATACAATGTAGATGTTTTACTGTCATACTTCTTAGTAATTTCATCTTTTGTGTATGCAGCCTTTTGTATGAATTATGTTCCATTTATACCATGTTTATGCGTGTTTTCTAGGTAACTATAAACTTTTCTAGTTTACTGTACTAAAATTCACTTGCAGCATCAGTACATTTGAATGCTCAGATACAGGAGTCGGAGGGCAGATGATTTATAAAAACAAGAGAGTTTTAGCAGATACCAGGTGGTGTGCACATGGAATAACTGCAAGGAGTGAAAGAATAGGTAGCTGATTCTTTGGAGACAGCTATGTACATTTATGGCTTTCAATATTTGGAAAAAAAAATGTGTTTGAGTTAAAATGAGATGCCAGAAACTCAAAGAACTTGCACAACTTTCTTGCATTTTTTTCCCATCATGATAGATCAACGGAGATTTATAAAAGGGCACTGCAAGACTTCATGGACAATTAGAGGAAATGATACTGCAGTCAGAGCAGGAGTTGGAGCTGGTATGAACATTACTGAATGGAATGCAGTGGTGATGCTACTTTTAGAAGAGTAATATTTTGGACTGGGTGCTGCTCTGCTGAATTTTTTTTTCTTAATGCATGTACTGTGAAATATTTTGCTCTTCCTCCTCCCCAGATGTGGGACTTTGCATTTCACCTTGTTGAAATTCATGAGGTTCCTGCCAGCCCATTTCTGCAGCCTGTTGAGGTTCCTCTGGATGGCAGTATGACCCTCTGGGATATCAGCCACTCCTCACAGTTTTGTGTCCTATACAAACTTAATGAGGGTACACTCTGCCCCATCATCCAGGTCATTAATGAAGATGTTAGGCTGAGAAAGTTGGGCTGGTTCAGCCTGGAGAAGAGAAGGCTTTGGGGAGACCTTATTGCAGCCTGCCAGTACTTAAAGGGGGGCCTGTAAGAAAGATGGGGACAGACTTTTCAGCAGGACTTGTTGCGATAGGACAAGGGGTAATGGCTTTAGAGAAGGCAGATTCAGACTAGATATAAGGCAGAAATTTTTCAGAATGAGGGTGGTGAAATACTGTCACAGGTTGCCCAGAGAGGTGATAGATGTCCCATTCCCTGGAAACATTAAAGGTCAGGTTGGATGCGGCTCTGAGCAACCTGATCTAGTTGAAAATGTCCCTGCTCACTGCAGGGGGCTCAGACTAGGTGACCTTTAAAGATCCCTTCCAACATAAACTACTCTATGATTCTATGTTAAACAGAACTTGGCCCCCACATTGATGCCTGGGATATAGCACTAGTTACTGGCCTCCAACTAGACTTTGGACTAAGGTACCTAGTACATTCATGGTCACTTAATGAACAAATAATAAAAATTTCAAATACTGATGTGCATGCAGTCTTTGTAAAAGGACACTACTAAGATTTCAGGTTTGAGCTTGCAGAACTTAGGAAATGCTAAAAATATTTGCTTATCCTGCAGCTAACATTTTGTGGTGCATAAGGATCATGATATTTTGCTATTTTGTATTGAAGGCACATATTTTCTGAATTGACAAAAATTCTGCTTCAATGTTTATTTCAAATTATTCAGTGTAGTTTATGGCTTTGTTTTGGCACACTGTTCAAATCCTGCTTTAGTAGTACTTTCTTAAGGGCTTCTGTAGTGTTTAATGTTATAGTAGCTGGATGTTTTCCAACCATTACCTTATCCTCTCAGTAAGTGTCTGACAGGGGACCTTTTTCCACAAAGTAGGATTTGTGTCATAGAGATAGACCATGGTCAGCAGTACAGACTGACTTAGTGACAAGACACAGAGCACCAGACTTCATTTTTACATTTTTCTCTTATTATAGCACAGTGTATGCCAAAACTGAGTGTTCAGCACCTTTTTATATCAGACCCAGCTCTTCAGTCAGAAACTTTGAAATAATAGGACATAACAGGAAAACACCTATAAAAGAAATCTGGTTCAAGTGACATGCTTGGGACCGTACAGGCATAGATGGCAGAGGATTAGATATTGTCTAGTTTAAAGAAGAATGTTTTCATTGCAAAAACTTCTATTTTCCCCTCCCTTCAGCTTCATTCACTACAAATTTTCTGGCTTCTACACCATAAAAGACAGTCTTTTCTAGACAACTGTTGCCATGCTGCAACTTACCCATAGACCAGTCCATCTTGTGCAATGAGGAACGGTACTTTTGCGAGTGTATGAAGGGAGATGGAAAGTAATTAGGATGTGTGTAATGAATTGGCTTCTTTTCATATATGCAGTATAGTATTATTTTTTAGTTTGCATTATACATAGGTAAACAATTCCTGCCATTGTTAATTTTGGAGTACTTGGGTTTTATTGTTAGGTTTCTGTGTACAATTTTACAGAGGTTAAAAATATATCAAACATGGAATAAAAACAAGGAGAAATGGGATCATCAGGTTCCATACAGCTCATTGCTAGGTCTGGAGTCATTAAAACACCACATTAATCACTATTTCATGAGCTCATGAGGCGACTAATGTGCTCTCTTAACTCCATGTGGGCCAACGCTGAGTGCAGAGAATTCCAGTAGGTTTGACAGACATTTGCTGACAGTGATAACGTAGGAAAATGGGGTCTAATTCCAGATTTTTTCTTTCTCATCCTTCTTACACATTGTCATCTTTCTACAAATGCAACTGTTGGCTTCTGGGATCTCTGCCAAGTTTGTAACCAGAAATGAAAAGCAAGGAAAGCATCTCTGCCATACTAGGCCTATCATTTCATAGGATAAAGCTGCCTACCTTGAAGACAACCCCACACTCCCTGGTAAGTTCTCTCTCCCTCTTTCTGACATTTTATCTTATGTGCTTCCTTCCCCCCACCCCAAGTTTCCTTGTTTAGTCTCAATTCGTGTCTTTACCCCTGTCCTGGCACTGTTTCTTCCTTCTTCCTTCTTTAGCAGAAATATGGTTTGGTTTTTTTCCCCTTGCTGGCCAAGAAGAATATGTCCTCCAGCCTCCACTCCTTCTGCTCCTACCACTCTTCCATTATTTTAATGCTCCTTGACCTAATCTGTCCCCATTGGTAAGCTTCTCTGGCTCAAAGGCCAGCTGGACCCTGTGGAGTTTCACATCCTGCCTTCAAAGCATGAAGGTTGTTTTACTCCTGTGAGAAAATTCCAGCTGCACAATTTTTCCTCTTTCTCTGAAATCTTTGTATCATTTGGGCTGAAATGTTTTTTAAATTATTTCTGCCTGAGGCAGACCATCAGCATAGAAAATTTAATCCTAAATAATTTGTTTGGTAAATTTATAAGCAACTATAAAAGGACTCTTCTAATGGGAAGTATTAGGCAGTGTTAAAAATAGGTTATAATGCCACCTTATTTTAAAGTTACTGTAATGCATATGAATAAGTATATGATTGAATAACTCTTTTGCCTTAGATATCAGTATAAATAAACACTGGCTTTTAAATAGTTGACCATACCAGCAGAAACAGGAGTTAGTGACAAAGTATGTCTTTTCTAGAGTTAAACTTTAACTCCCAAAGTTAGTCCAGTTTAAGTGTGCAAGTGTGACTTGCAGTAACTATGCCTGAATAAATTAATATATATCTAGGATAAGATGGGTTCATTCTAGCTGAATAAAACCCTAGCAGAAATATACCAAAATACTCTGCAGAAAAGGGAGTAAGTGCACATTCAGTTATTCTGAAGTTCTTGTTCCTAAATAATTCCACTAGATCATTTATTTTATTTTACTTCAGAATTCAGTGTAGCTCTGTGTGTGTATGTGTGCATGTGTAGAATAAACTTTTGTACCTATACACAAATTGACATTTATTTCCCACTTCAAGGCTGCAACTTAAATAACAGAAGACAAAATGTTAAAAGGAACTGAAGCTTTTAACTTAATTTTCAAGACTCAATATTTTGTTCGTCATCCAAAACGCAGTCCAGCTTTAAAGAGATACTTCCCAGCCATGTATATACCTTTCGACGTATTTGTGTCTCCTTTCATTATAATTTAATTTGTCTGTATTACCAAATTGAACATGCAACTTTTATTCTAAGACAATCTTTAGCTTTCTACTGTAGGGTCCGAGCCTAGATCTGGTATTTTAGGAGGCAGAAGCGCTGTTCGTACTGTCAGAAAAGAAAGTTCCATGAACTTTACCTTTGGATGAATGTGGTAGGATTTGCCCCAAATAAAAGAATCTCATGCTTCCAGTTTTGCACAAATAAATGGGTAAACTTGGAAGACAGTGCAGATGTCCCAGTATTGTCAGTTCCACATGGATCACTGGGAACTGTGAATGTATCTATACATAGTGTAACGTCAAATGATGGCGGAGATTAGGAAGCTTGACTTAGATTCTGCAGTCTCCTCCTTTCCTGTGAAAGGACTGAGAATGAAGTTCTTTGGAAACCGGGAGCAGATGGTCATACGGCAATTCTAATTTTTATATTGATACAACAGTGGGAAAGGGAGAAGGAAAATAATGGAATTTTTTTTACAGGTGTTATGCATTGCACTGTGTATTTATGTGTCCAAGTACATCCAAAGCCAATGAACTTCATTGTCTTTCCTTGAAAGATGAAAAGTCTATCATGGTAGATGTATTTTTCAAAAACAAATCATTTTATATACCGTAGTAAAAAGAGATTCCCACTACCCCTGCACCTGGGATTTTGCTGTTTTACTTCTTTCTATCTCCAGATGATGTGTTCATGTGCTAGTATAGCATGTTACTTAAGTGCTGACTTGCTCATCTGCCAAAAAGTTGTGCTTAGCTGGCGAGTCATTTCTGTTCCTACTGATGGTTACAGAGTTGGGGAAATGACAGAAGTTGCTTACATTAGGAAGTGATAGGCAATGATAAAGCTCGATAAGGATCTGGCCTTTCTTTTTTATTGTCCTTTTGACTGGCAGGAGCTGAAAACAAGCAAAAGACTTACCACTAAGCAGCCTAACAGCAGCCAGTGATCTATCTACTCTTGTATTAGATTTTCTAATAATGAAAATTTTCATTGTTACTTGCCTCCTCACTCGCAAATATAACATTTCTGAGCTCCTGTTTTAAGGGAATTTGGCTTATTTTTTTTTTTAGGAAGACTTTTTTACAACCAGAGAAAGTCCCTTATGACACTTTTTAGATAGAGCAATACTGACATCCATTGGTTTAATCTTATGTGACTATTTGTTAAATCTAACTAATGTGCACATAACCCTCTACAGTATCGCAAGGAAAGGGTTGGACTTGATATGATCCAAGGAGGATTGTGCTAAGTCCAATTTGCTGTATTAGAAACATGAAAACAACACAGATTAACTTGATGAAAAGGAACACATTGCAAAATGTGGAGTCCAAATACAGTGACTAAAATAAAAGCAAAGCAGGCATTGCAAGTATCAACTAGGGAAAAAAATACTGATCAGGGATTAGTAGTGATGCTGACATTTTTTCAGATAACCTCTGGAACTGTGAAAATACCTAATATTATATGAACCTGTCTTGTTTTATATTAATCATCAAATTCATGAAGCACGAGGAAGAATGTTTCTGATCTAATAGCATAAGCAGTTCAATGAAGAAAATAACTAATCTCTGTGGTTTCAGCTGAGCCCTCTGAGGTTGTAATTTAACTTGGCACCATGCTATTTTTTTTTTAATGTGTATATATATACACACATACATTTTATGGACATTGCTGTGAGATCACTGGTGGTACAGGAAAGCATTTCTATTCGATCAAGAAAAATACACCACGAAAAGTGCTGGTGTCTTCGGTAGTAATTATCACGGCAAGCTAAGCAGATGAGGCTGATTACCTTAGACTTCAAAAACAGAAACCCATTCTGTCAGCGAAGGGAGGGCGACAGGCTTTAACAAAAAAGCTCTCGGCTTGCTGTTCCCTCCCACCGCATTCACTTGCAAATCGCTGTGCGCTGGGCGCAGCCTGCGCGTCCCCGCTCTCCAGCCTTCCCAGGGTAAGTGCTGCGGCTCCGTCCGCCGCGCCGCTCTCCCGCTCCCCTCCTCGCAGGGAGAGCGAGTCTCTGCGTGTCCCCGCGTGTCTGTGCATCTTGCGTGGCTGTGGTGGTGATGGTGCGCCGTCTTTTCCTTCTTTCCTTTTTTTTTTTTTTTTTTTTTTAATCGGGAGCTCTGAATGAAAGCCAGTCGCAGGGAGAGCTCCCCCTTAGCTTTGGTTCCCGACTGTCCAGAGTTTAGTGACGCTGGGAGAAAAAGCCTGAGTTAGATCCAAGTAGGATCAGTCTTAAAAAATAACAGGAGAAAAGAAACAGAAAAAGGACTGTAATAGCTTGTTTTTCAGTTTGGTTGGGGTGAACACTACTTCACTTTCTCAGAAGCAGAATAAAAGGTAGGAGCCTTTTTTATTTTTATTTCCTTAAGCTCTTTGTAGTTGTTGTTTTAGCATGAACAGTATGGTGTTTAATGCAATGCATAGAATTGTTTTACTATACACAACTTTTTACATTTTATAAATATGCATCAGGACTAATGAGGCAAGGGGTAGGAAATAACTGCTATGTATTCTCTCTTCAAAGTAAACTGACATTTATTCAAGATTGAAACATTAAGCATTTTATAATTATTTTTTTTTTCTCTTAGTAAGCAGGCTATCTTTTGAGCAGCAGTTTCCATCTCTATTCAGTTCTTGCAAATTCAGTGGAGGGGGGAACAATACTACCTGAATTGAAAAAAGCACGATGTTTCATAGTGTAACTGTTATGAACATAGCATGAAACATACACCTATATGCCCTGACTTTCTGTATGCCAGTGCAAGTCTGTCACAGCTTTCACTGCTATTCATTCTGCCCTGAATTGAATTTCAGAATAATTATACACACTCAGAGCAGATGCTTCTTATGAAGGAAATGCCTGTGGAGAGGGATAGCAGGGTGGATACAGGCAATATTTCAAATGTCTGTACAGAGCTATGTGCACACAAATGAGGAAAATATTGCCGGGTTTGACATCTCAGTAAGGTGGGGGGGGGCAGAAGGGAAAAGGTGGAGGAAGGAAAAATATAGTCTGCATCTGTGTGAGTGTTTATTTTCACTGCTGCAATAAAATCCATATTTGATGTGGTGTTAAATTAATGCAGCACAATGCAAGTCTAAATCCATGTTCCCAACTACTAACTGTTGATGGCAGTCAGCTGCATTAGCAATTTGAAATAGGCTAATACAGTACATGATGCTAGTTGCAGCCGTAAAAATCTAACAGTCCTTCAGCTTAAGAGAATGCATCTGCACGTGCGATCAGTGACAAATAGCAACCAGCATTTTAAAACTGACCTATCATCTCTGTTGCTTCCACACAAATGGAGCTGTTGCCTATAATCTTCATCTTTCATTTCAGTAAAAGCCTCTGTATTACCCCAGATGCACACCCGTTGCTTTTAAGGTATTTTTTAAATTATACAACTTGTTGTGTATGCATGTGTGTATGCATACATGAGTGTGTGCGTGGTGTGAGGAAGCAGGTTTGTGAAAAATTATGTTTTTTTCTTTAGGCTGGTAGGCTTTAAATTTACGTGGTGATATTACTGGCGGGGGAAAGCAGGGAGTGGGAGACTGGAACATACTTCTGAATCGCTAAATCCTCTTTAAATATGCCATTTACTAGGAATATTATGAGTCTGATGCAAGCTTTTATTTACATTTTCCAGTTACTCAAACTTTTATATAAATTGGTTACTTTTTGAATGAAATAGTCTGTGCTATTTTAGGGGAGGAGATGAAAGAATGAACTTGGGGAACTGGGAAAAGCAAGTAAAAAAGACAAGCTATCTTTCTCAAGAGTTGAAAAAGAGCTTTTTAGGGTCACTGTGGGCTTACGTCAAGAGAGGAATACTTCTTGGATTATCAACTGGTAATCTAGTTTGTGCCTAAGGGAGTCTTTTAAAATTTTTGTATACTTTGTGAAATAAAAGTATGAATGAATAGGTCATCTCTGTAGCACTTTCTGTTAATTTTAGCTTAGCTTTATGTCCGTGTTTTCTTTGTGTGATATCAAGATGATTTTGTACACATAAATAGGAACTTTGTCATGTCTGAGGAGTATTGATTAGAATAGAGATATTTAAACTTGAAACTGCTGTGGCTGATTTTTTTTTTTTTTTCTTCCGGTTGCTTTGGGTAGCATTGGAAAATATGTCTTGGTTGCATGCTTTGCCAGCAGTTTATATTTATAATGTTTTATAACAGTTCATGGAAAAGAAAATAGCAAAATATGTCTTAATGGGATGGTATGTAGGAACATATATATTCTTAAATGGTCTTGTTGGCTTTGCATTAGAGTAAATGAGTATAGATATACTAACATTTCTTATTTGCATGTTCTCAATAGACAAAGGATCTGTGAAGAAACTGCTGAAATACTGAAATGTGCTCACAGCAGACACTGTGGCTACTGTTCTTTTCTGTGCCTATCTGTAGTTGAAAAATGCATAAAAATAATGTTTTATGTCAAAGCAAATGAGCTCATAATTAATTAAATATAGAGTGATATTCATAAGATGCACATCCATACGTGCACACCAGTAGGCAAATGTCAGCTAAGTAATAGAAGTTATTTTTTTCCTTGTTAAATAATTAAATGTGAAAGGCAGAAAAGGTTAATTTGAAAATAATATCTACCTCTGATTCTGAGAAAGTAATTTCCTGATCTCAATGTGATTTCCCAAGGAAATAAGTGATTGAAACAGAGCCTGTCTCATCTGGATAAATCTGTGCAGGTGACTTAGTTTCTATGTCTGTTAACCATATTTACAGCCAGGTTGCAGGTGATAACACACTGCCCTCAAAGTAGTATAATTTTATTCTTTATCACACCACTAGGTTGCAGCACCGGTGCCGGGGGTCAAATTAAGATTGAAATATTGTTGAATGGTAGCAATGGGGTGAAGATTATGACTGTTAACATAGTATTATTTTTAATTCATTCATTGTTATCACTTGAAACCAAGTTTGTAAACACCAAGGTTTCTTAATTGGACTTCGCAATATGTCCTTGTTCATAGATTTGAAAAAATCTGCTGTATAGTTAATTCTTTGTTGTTACATGGTGGACAGAAATGGAAGGGAAACACTGATTATTTGGGCAAGTAAATAGGCAGAACATAAGGGTTTAAGAAACATTCTGTGAGTGCCTTAAGTGAACCACATAAATATATGTTCTGTGTTACCATTGTATTTGCTATGGACTTCTTAATGACATACTAATTAATGTATCATTTACTATAAAGGAGGGAAATTGAAATTCAGAAATAAAAATTCTTTTTTTATGAGCAGTTTAAGTATGCCAAAGTAAAACATTATGAAGGGTGACTTCATTGCACATAAGGATGGCATATCATAGCACATTTTCAGTTGCTCTGAACAGTACACGACTGTCGATGAAAGCTCATGCAAATGAAAGGTACAGTTCACCGAAAACTTGATTGACTACACAACACACACTATGCATCCAGCACCCTCAAATCTACTAATGTGAACACTTGCTTCTTGAAAAAAATGTACTTCCTCTACTGTCCAACTCCTGGGAAAACTTGAAAGGAAGAAACAATGAAGAAACAATGCTATTCTGAATTCTGTCTTGAGCTAAATGTTCCCCAAATCTCTCTTCAGGCCAAGAGGAACTCCTATGTTGAATGTTGCTTGCTTTTCCCTCCCTGGATTTACAGCTCTTCAGCTCTGAGTCCTTGGCATGGTGACTTCCCTAACTTGCCTGTTCCTGTGGGTTAGCAGCTCTGCAACAGAGCAACAGAAGATAATCCTCACCTTTGGGGAGCTGAGCGTGTTACAGCTACCAGGCTGTATCACTAGACCTGGGCACTGTTTTTTCCTTCATTCTGTTTTCATCTGGTGGGAACCACGCAACCAAGGTTACTGAGCTTGTAAATTCTGTTTACTGGTTTATCAGTCTAATTTTTAGTATGTGGAGGATCTGCCAAAAATCTGCCAGTTGAAGCTTTATACACATTTCTTTGTACTTGTAGTCTTCCTGATTATTAAACGTCAGAGCCACTTACCTCAAGTTGGGGGGGGCAGGTGCACAGGAGAGGCAAAGCAGAGAAAAACTTTGTCTTGTACAGGGATTGCACTCTAGCAAGCAGAATACTGTACAAGTTATCTCTTCATTTATATCAGCTTTTTATTACTTCATTTTTTCCGTAAGCTCCCACTACCGTTTCTTGCCTCTACTAACTTATATGAAATAGATAAAGTTTATCACTTCACTGATAAAGAAGCACGTCCAGCAGGAGATACAAAGCTGTAGCAGTATCTCAGAGGTACTCCCCAGCTCATGCTATCACAGGGCATCTGATCTAGGGTGTAAGCTCAAGTCTGCTAGTTGGAAGTGTGTAGTACTATGTCTGTACCAAAGGCTGCATCAGGGGAATACAGGGACTTGGGAAGTTGACTGGATATAATGAAAAGCAACATGGCAGGTGTCCTTGTATTGTTCCCACACGCACATCATTCTTCACACAATGGTGGCTTTTTTGTTTGTAATTTTATTATGGCATCTCTTAATTGTAACTCAAAGTGAGCTTTGAATCGTATTTCAAACAGTAGGAAATCATGTAAAGAAAAGAACATGTGTATGTGTGTCTATGTAAAGGTAATGATTCAAAAAATGAATTGAAAATAGATGTTTCCAGAATTCTGTTGTATAAAATCAAGAACTGTGTTGTTCTGTGTTTTACAAAAACAAAAAGCCTCTCCAAAATATTTTCACATGAAGAACTGTATGTTGGGTGTTATATATATAGGTGTATGTATATGGATATTTTATTATTTTAGTGTTAATATTCCATGACCTTCCTCATTACAGATTGGATTTATTGTATTTTCCTATTTCAATGCTTTGCATTACAACATAAAGAACATGACATACCATCACTTAGCCTGATCAGATCATGATCCTTAAAAATTAATGCAATTGTCATGAACTCTGCAATGCTATAACATCCAGATTTTTAAGACATAAGGAATGTACCAATGTAATTTACAGCACTGTAAGCAAGGCTTAAAATGCCATGTCCAGCAGGACAGGTAAATTTTTTTTCCACAGATTAACATAAACCAAAAATATGTCTAACTGAACTGTTACTGTGTGCTTGTGTCTAGCACACTTCAAGTAGTTCACATGATATTTACACCTGCTTAATGAATGAAAATATTATGTTGTTAATTGTTATACTACCCTAATAATAAGCACAAACAAAATGGAGCTATGTCTGTGTCTAGGAAACTTAGATGCTGTGCATTCTGTCTTTGGTTCCTCTGTGTCCATAGTGTACAGCTGATGTTTATTTCCACTGGAATCAAGAGAGTTTTGTATGTAGATTTTCTTGAATATGTTTCATATTTTACACATAAGACAAAATACATGGATAAAATCTTTGCGTTTTTAAACAAGGGAGAGAAAAGAGGTAGGAACCCAAAGTATCTGCAATTATTTAGAGGTAATATTCAGAGGGACAGAGGGAGGACAGTCAAGTTTATCTTGCTTCTAAGATTTCTAAGAAAAATCATCCCTTAAATGTATAAGTTCCGTTCCCTTGCAAATAATCACCTGCCATTTTACTGATGCTTTTTCCATGGTGAGTGGAACTGGGACCATAAATGCACGAAATGTTCAAGGTGTAAGGCTCAGTATCAGTAATGCTGCTGTGTGCATACAGCGTTAGCATCATTGCCTCTGTCCCCTGTCCCGGGGTGGTGGGATCTCCAGGGACAAGGTTCCTGTAACCCTGCAAAGGTCTTTGTGCTGGTACTGCTACCAGAGGTGCAGCCTCCTAAAAAGGCATCGGGACACCCTTTTGAAAATAGGTGAAGACAGATGGGAAAAAAGAGGCTCTTGAGACACTGAGGTTTTCCTGACTCTGGCCAGGCAGTTTAATAGACCATAATTTTTTTTCCTTGATATGGTTATCATTCCATAACTTTTTTTTTTTTAAATACTGTCCCTCACTAGACCTTAAAATGCTGTCAGATATGGCTGTGACAGGCATGTGAACTTCAATTATGAATTGGGACTGTAGTGTTTTATTTATAAGTTCCTATTTTTTAAGGGAAGGACTGTCATCTTTTCTCCATGTATCTTTATATGCCTTTGGCAGAGAGAAAAGGGGGAGAAAACTGTACCTAATCTTCTTGTAGTCTTGAGTGAAAACTGTGGATAGTATTACTACACTTAATTTGAAATTTAAAAATGGCTGCTTTACATCCTCAGGTTGTTTTCTCTGTTTTTCTAAATATTTGCTCTTATCATGTTTTCATGTTTCATTCTTTGCTAGAGAAATATCTGAGCCTAAACATATGAGACATAGTGTGATTCTAAAAGTTTCTGTTTGGGTCTCTCTCTGTTTAATGGTACATAAAAGATCCCTTGAGGACCTATAGATCCATTTTATTTGTGTATCATCAGCAAATTATTTAAAAATAGACTTAAATTTTATTGATTTCTCTACATCAGGAAGATTCTAAGTAATACATTCACTAAAGGTGTACATGTGCTAATTAAGCGAATAAGAATTAATTCTTAAAATAATGTGGGGTGTTTGTTGGGTTTTTTTTATGTTGAGGCTATTCAGGAGATGACGTGTATTTTCAGCAGCAGATTGCTAGTTGTTAGAAATAATTTATAAAAACAAAACCCAAGAAAAATGGAAAGAATACAAAGAAAAAAACTCGGAATATGTTTAAAACAAAAAATCCCAAGACACGACAAATTGAAGCAGAAGAATGGCAATACTTTAGCTCTTATTTTCTTTCCAACTGTAAGAATAAATTTTAATAAAAAATTATACAAATACCCTTTCACAAAAATTTTACATCGTGTTATAGATCATATTTTCGTTATCAGTATGGATACATTCTAATTTTTTTTTTATTGCATTTGGGGGGGGGCACTTTTACATGTCAGTACTGTTGTATGTTATATTATTTTTTTCTTTTATTATAGTCTTGATCCTGCAAATTAAGCTATATAGAGCTACTAGCCTGCCCTCATGACTTTCTGCTAAAAAATGAAAACAAAACCAGTTAATTGAGCTTACTAACCCTTGGGTCATCTAGTAGTGAATTACAGTTAAAAACATAGTTTAAAGCAAAAAAACCCCTTCAGAATCTATAAAATCACTGCCATAGAATAAAGGAAGTTTCAACAGATATCAGCAGCATTCAGCCATTTAATCATCAGTCTTTAATCAATATAGTCCTGTATTAAATGGTAAGTAATGGTGTAGACCTCAGTTTATGAATGAGTTACTGGGGTATACCCAGTCATTTTGCAGCTATATGAAAAAATTTGCTCATTTCTAAGGTTAGGGAAATAAGACTTTTCATTATGACACGAACAATAATTTAGGATCTGCTTAAGCATATTACGTTGAAGTTCCCTAAATATGCCACTGCTTCCCACTTCCCAGGTTTTAAATAGTACTTTTGTCTCCTCTTTCCCTTCGGGATAGTTTCCGCAGGTTTTTGGCAGGAATCTGTAGTGTCCATAAAAGAGTAGGACATAGAACAGGATTGTGAGTACCATTTTAGGGAAATGTGATTTTTTTTCCCTCTGTTGGATGAAGTTTTTTCTGTCATTAGCGTGCTGAGATGTGCTCTTTCCCTTGAGCGAGGGTATGGTGCCCATGGTCAAGATATCACTGAAACTGACATCTTGATTAAAATGAGTGAACCGAGCCCCAGGCATATTGGGTACATTTGGTTCTCTCCATGACTTAATACTTGGGGGCATTTTATTGACAGTTTGTGATTAAGAACTTAAAAGCTTATGTGTTACTAGATCTACTTTTTTCTGCTAGTTACATCTGAATGGCAGGTGTATAGATACAGATAGATGGATTTTCCTCTGCAACATTATTCTCTTATAAAATATATAATTTTTTTCTTGATTATACAAATCCTTCAGATTTCTCTTCTTAAGTCATTTCAAATTAAGTAGTAGCCTGATTTGACTAATGAATTTCAGCAAATATTTTTTAAGGTGGAAATGTATTAGTCTTTATTTATTTTATTTAGACAGTCTTTAATTGTTCTGATGATCAGAAGAAACTGATCTCTTTTCTAAAATTTAAGTATGTGTGTGGAATATATGTACAGAATGGAAAATTAAGACAAAATCATACATTTCTTCTTCTTCCTACCCTTAACTAGCAAGGCATCTGAACACACTCTGAAACACATGTGCTATTTCCAAATATATCCTAATTGTGGCATGGTTTCCTCTAGCTTTTTATCTGAGGTCAGAATAGTGAGAGTTAGAAAAGTATGATGAACTAAGACATAATGTTTTATAGTAATAATAATCCCATTAAAGTTTTGATGACTGTAAATCTTCAAAAGAATTTAGGAATCTATAATGTGAATAAGAAGGGTCACTGGTCTCGAACTATTCTAAATTGGATACCTAAAGGTTTGTGACAAAGAAGAAGAAATCAATTATTTCAGTTCTGAAATGCAAAGTTGTTTTTTTTTAAAGTAACAGTGTAATTACAATTCATTACATTCAGGGGCTTAAATTTTACTTGTTATGCTAGTGTTTTAGAACAGAACTTACAAATAGCCACCTACAAATGAGTTTTTTAGGTTTTAATTTCTAACACCCACTTAGCTGGAGTTAAACACAAATCATAGAATAGTTTGGGTTGGAAGGGACCTTTAAAGGTTGTCTAGTCCAACCCCCCTGCAATGAGCAGGTAAAGCTCAAAGTAGCTCAGCCTTCTAAATTACAGGACCAAAACCCCCTGTGTTTACATGGCAGCGACTTCGTGCTAAATTTTGGGTTATGTGGATTCAGGAGAGGAAACACATACCTTTTCTTTCCTTCATGGCTGCAGCCATCAAGATCCAACCAGTAAATGATTATGTACATAGGGTTGGAGGTTTTTTGCCACTTGGACAGCCTGTGAAAGTCAGGTCTAATGGGATAAAAGCAGCTGAGGTGGATCAGTCCTGTAGCTCCCAGTTAAATGGTTCCAGCTCAGTCTGGAAAAGCACCCAGATGGTCTTGTCTTCCAGGTATACATGACTATGGGGTCATTTTAGTGATGTGACTGGTTCCTCGTTACTCTGGGTATGCTGGTTGGAGTCCACTTCTAGCTCTAGCATATTAAAATCCTTCTTTTCACTAAAAAGGACACACAAGTAAAATGATGATAACTCAGCACTAAAATGTATTTCTGGACTAGTTTAGAAGTTACATGTTACCATTATAGTGGATTAAAACTGGACTATTGGTTATTGGAAAAATAACATGAGAAAATGAGGTGTCATAATGACATGATGACTGCAAAAAAAAATAATTAAAGAATTCAATTTTATTTAAGTAAACCGAGTTAATCTCAATGATTGTAATGTGTAATCAGGCACTGACTTCTCAAGGGTAGTCCATTAGTGCTTTAAAATATATCAGCTAAAATGAAGTGATCTACAGAAAAAAATATTTGAAGGTAGCTTAATATGTTTCTGTATAATCAGAAATACTGACAAAGAAGATGAGGATAATACTGACACAAAAATAATTCTTTCATAGTCTTGATATTAGTCAGGGTCTTTTCTCTTTAAAGGAAACAATTATAGTGACTTAGAGACATTTGCTGGTGAATTAGTAGTTTTGTGTTCCAAGAGGCTTCGTTTCTTTCTGGGTGAAGGCTGATAACATTTTTTAATAGTTGTTTTGTTGGGGTTTTTTAGTAGATAAATGAAATGTACTGCATGAAATAATTGCCAGTGAAGTAATTATAACTTGAAATTTTCCCTCCCCACAAGGCTTTGGGGTTTTGTTTTGGTTTTATGCAGTTAGTGCACTCTGACCTGTTCTTTTCATATAATACTAGTTTTTGTGAAGGGTGAGGTTTCACTGTGGGAATAGAAAAGCATTTATTTGACGATGAGATGTCCTATAAGCTTTCGAAATACTGTTTCTTCAGTATTTCTCATATTATATACCACACAACTTTTTTAAAAGTTCACTAAATTTGAAATGATCTCTCACTTTAATTACAGTTGGGAGGGAAAATTGAGTGGAGTAAAAGAAAAATTCTTAATGCATAAGTTGTTGAACTTTACTTTGATAAAATTTCCTTTAGGGGAGACTATAAATCGTTGATGTGTTTGGAGTGATTTTTTTCTTGTGTCTGTTCAGTTTGTATTCATATATTTGCATAAGTTCTTACTTCCCTGTCCTGAAAAGGCAATATATCATTCTAAATATTCACTGCTTGTTCTTTGCAATTTGTAGGAAAGTTAAGCTTTAGTAAAACATTTTTTTCTCCATATTCATTAACTTTATGGTAAGACTCAGAATTTCAGCAGTTTGTCAAAGTAAGCAGAAAGATGTTCATAACTTGAAAGTCAAATGTTGATGCCGTTTCTTGCGCAATTCCCTAAAAAGTTTCTTCATTTTTTCAGATGGAAACCTTAGGAATGCAGAAGTTTTTAATCTTTTGGTGCCATCTTGTGGCAAGAGGATAATTATATGAATCCAGGAGGTAGTTTGCTAGCCCACGGTTTCTATGCCTACGAGCAAAATATCTTGCTTTGGTGATAGATACAGATGTATGAATTTTTATAGTGACTCTAAAATAGCAAAATAAGTCATGCCCAGGACAAAGTTCTCTTTGGTTGCTTCTTTTTTTTGATCTTTTCAAGTGCATTACTATAAATATTGATTTGAGAAATCTCACAAAAATTGACTATAATTACCACATGGAAATAGATTTTTAGTCTCTAATGCATTAAATCTCTGTAGAATACTTAAATACTTAACTAGTTCAAGGCAATTGTCAATGGATTTTTATTGTATTAGTGCGGTAGATCTCTGTAAAATACTTTAATACCTAGCTAGCTCAAGGCAATATTCAGTTCAGAGTCCTGTAATGTTTAACAGAAAGCCCAGGTCTGTGCTAGTATTCTTGTTTTTCATTTTATCTTCTGGTTTTGGCTTGGGAAAATTCATACCAGCCTGCATCCATAAAAGCAGTAACAGCCCAGGAAGGCTGTTTATGTTCCTGATATTTTCATTGGGATTCAGCAAGATGAGTGGTTTTGGTTCTGTGCTAAATGAAGACTAGTTTAATACCTGGGTTTTTTTAAGATAATGGTTGTAAGATGTCTGCAATTAGTACAGATCACATTACTGCTCAGTTTCCTAAAGAGTTTTCTATGTGATAGTCCATATTTGCTTACCTATTTATCTCTCACCTCCAGTCATGCTGAAAGTTTCTAGATGCAAAAATACTACTCCCCATCAATAGCTGGAAAGAAAATAAAGATGTCAGTCCTGTTATACTTAAGCCAGTAGTTCTCATTCTTCCAAAAATAAGATGATTTTATTGTTTTTTGGTTTTTTTTAGAATAAATTTATTGTAGTCCAAAGTACAAAAAAAAATTACAGAATTTTTGATGGTATATACTTCCAGATGAAGGAGGAAATGTTATCAGTTAAAATTAGTACAAAAAGAGGACATTGTTTAAGATCTCACCTTTGAAATGGAAGTAGTATTCCAAGTGGATATTTTTGCAGTGTCAGATACTTCCATCACTTCTGTACACATGACCAATACTGCCTCGTTGTATATTATACGCTTTCTAAACTTATACAGAAAATAAAAATATGATAATGTTGTTAATACAAGGTATGTTTTCTAGCAATTATATGGTATATATTAAAATTTTAGTCGCTGCAATATGATTTTTAATACGAAATCACTAGCTGAGGTATAGTTGTATGCTGCACTAGCTCATGACTGTGATAAATCAGTCAACGATTGAAGGTTTTGGATGGTTAGAGATTTGTGATTTCTCTGATTAGGGTTAGCTGGGTTAGCTAGTGACAAAACTCTGTTGCCTGTCAGCAGGAATGGAGAGAAGGATCACAACATTAATGTAGTAAGATACAGAATTTCAACAGGTTTGTACACGTATGTGATGATGTGTGTGTTAGAATTTTTTTCCTCCTAATCGCAGTAAAATTCTCTTGACAATTAACATGCTTGAATGCTTTTCTCTCTTTCTGTGTCTTTTGGTGCCTTCGATAGTATACTTTGCCAATAAGATTAAACTGGTAGGTGAATTAGCTAAAGAAAGAATTGCAATTGCTCATTCTAGTGAATTCACATAGTGTGAATTCCCTTACAAGGAAGACAAACCTAAATAGGTGTCATAATGTTTTTGATAGAAAGGTGTGAAGCTTAAGGCATGACTCTACATAATATTTGTACAAATAAAGTTATGATATTATGACACATATAATAGGCTAATAATAATTACATTGAAATCCAAATTATAATCTGTACTTTTTGCAATCCATATAAAATCAGTTTCTCTATCATTCTATGACTTGCCTTCTAGGCTTAATAAAGACATTTTCTATACCTACAATTTCTAGACCTGGTAGAGTTTACATTTTCTCACATTGAAAAATATAGTCAGTATTTAGTCATTAAACAGTATTTTCTGTCATTTCAAGGTAATGTGAATGGTGTGTAAAAATGAAAACTTAAAAAGCTTTCTAGAAAGTTATTGCATCTTCTTAACATCTTATTCTGGATGAACACACATTTGTGTATGTATGGCACTCTAATTTTCATGTGGTTACATTTAATGCAAACTGAGTACAGAATATTTTAAAGAACATTCAAGAGGGGAAAAGTATAATTCTGTTATATATATTACAAGTTTTTTCTAATTTGGTTTATGGGGTTTTAAAACTGTATTTAATTATAAAAGCTGCAGGTAAGGCAGGCAGCATGCTTCATCTGAAACATGGAGCTAGATAGGCAACAAATCAAGCACAGACACAGAAAGATGATGTAGCATGCCATAAGTTACCAAAGAGAAAGTATCCAATGAGAAATGTTTGCGTTTGTGCAGTGCAAAAAGCAGAAATGTAACTGCTAAATCAGTGGATGTTGTGGAGGAACAGAGAGTTTCTTGGACTGATTGGTATGCAGACCTGAAGTGCATCAGGAAATTAAGTGAATGCTTATTTGAACAGAAGAGTTTTGAAATTCTGAAGGAAAGTATTGTAAAGGCTGCATCTCTCAGTTCACATGAGAATGCGCTGCACCAGTCTTCAAAAAATTAAGGAAGAGGCCATATGCAAAAGAAACATCATATTCAGTGACAGAAGAAATAATGATTTGGCTAAGGATTTGAGCAAAAATAACATTCACATGAGATTAAGAGAATTTACATACAGTGTTATGTGGATAAGAGGGATGTAAAATAAATTTAAGGGAGAAAAAGAGAAGGTAGATAGTTAGGAAAGTGTCCTGGAAAGATGAAATAATCCAAAGTATCAATGTTTCCATTGGAGTTAGAGAGTGAAGAGGAAACATGGTCAATCCAAGTGACTATTCCTATTTGTGGAGCTTCTGGAGGTGAAAATAAAGCAGAAATTGTTAATGATTTTGGGATTATAGTCAGGAATGCCTGGAAAACTGTATAGTACCATTTCAGAATATGTTTTTGAAAGAAGTGGAATTGCTAGAATTTCTTCATCTCAGTTGCCAAATCCCTTGTATGCCCTCTCTGCAAATTACATCTCTTGAATAGTAGATTTTTCTCCTTCAATCCCAGTGTGCTTAATTTAGTTAGAATTTTAGGTAGGTAAGTAAATACATTATTTATGCTGGAAACTGTTAGATCCTTATAGAAAGGGGAGACTGAAAAGTGTCTGTTACAGAACTTGTCTAGACAATCAAAAGGAAAAAATGTTTTAAAAATCTGTTTCTGGGGTTAGTCCGTCAAAGATTGATTGCTGATCTGTGGAACTTTTATATAGAGTGTGTTCTTCTCCAGACTGTCAAAATTATTTGTGTGTAGTGTGACTACCCGCTAGACTAAGCAACATGCACCGAGGCTGTTGTAGTGAAAGAAGAAAATTCATCCTGTTGTACAACTGCAGTAATATATAACTGACATGTTTTAGGGCCTCAGTGCCTACAGAAATTCTAAACAAGGTATAAAGGTCACAAAAACACAGGTTGCCAACGACCATGGGTGCTGTTCTTACATACAAGAGATGGGTGTTCCATCTTTTCAGACACCTGCAGAAACAGTCTGAATGAGTTTGGTGCTATGATTTTGTCCTTCGGATATTACAGTATTCGGGGTAAACCAGGAAATGCTGTTTAAATGAAAAAGAGAACTGATAAAATAAGAGTAGTGACACTGATATTTCAGGTTATGTACTTTATGGCATTAGGTTAAAAGATCTTCCCTTTGCCAAAGTGAACTTGGTCGTTTTCTCATGAAGATGAACAGAGAAGCCTACATATACTTTAGCTGCAAATGAAGCACTTTTTTTCTTTCCCTACCTTCTACAGTGTAGAAGTAATTTAAACTGTCTTGGAGGTATGAATATACAAGTAAGACTAAAATTAAAATTATATTTTATTGGACAGATGTAATGAAGTCTATGTGCTTCAGAAATAAAACTGTATTTTCCTGCAATAGATTTATACCCATGTCCTTTGATGCAGAGCAAACTGTGAAATACTGACATGGAGATAGCTGTCACTTTTGCATATTGTAAAGAGAATTCAGGAAATGAAAGACAAAAGACATTGTAGTTCCTTAAAAATAGGAACAAAAATTCCTGCTTTAACAAGTTTTAAAATTTTTTCCCCTGATTTAATAATAATTTGGCAATAGCCTCACAATGTCTTTTACAAGAATGAAAAATTTTCACAGAATCTAAAACTTTGTGGCTCCAAACTGTCTCCAACAGCATTCAATCAAGTTTCTCTTCACCTAAAGGTTTCTCCTTTAAAATTTTTTTTTTTGCTTAAAAAAAAAAAATCTCCAGGTATTCCAGTGGTTTTATGGTAGTCTGAGACCAGGCTACAGCTCTTTTTAGCTCCTCAAAGTTTGTGACAGCTGATTTACATGAGAAAGGAATGATAACAATGATCAGCTCTCCTGTTTTCTCTTTCTTAGTCCACATTGCTATCCACAAGAACTCTGCAGTTTTTGCACTTTGAAAGGACTCTACTTGAGTCTTTCTTGCTCCTCATATAAAAAAAAAAAAACTCCTGAAGGAGAGTAAATTCTGTGTGTTTTCACACTTTCTCTGACAGGCATTTTGGTTAACAGCGGCAGTCAGGTGCTCTTATCAATTAGACCACGCTTGAAATATTGTGGACTTGTTTATGCGTAAGAGCATAAACCTTTGAAGAACCAGAGGATGCAGGGCGGGGCAGCACTGCAGAAGCTCCTCATTGTCAGCAGATTTCTGACGCTCTCTTCCTAATCAGATGGAAGAGCTTGCCTGCGAGGAGGATTAAAAGCCACTTCCTATGTACTGTGATCTTGGAGTATGTACTGAACTGCAGAATTTTGAGCGCCACGGTGTGTTGTTAAACTAATGTGCTTTGGTGCATGGGAGACCCCAGCATTTTGCAAATTACTTCAACTTGTGTTTAATTTCCATTACCGTTGACACAATTTGATCATGTGTATAAATCTGAGCAAATTTTAATCTTTAACACTGTGCAGATATGCACACATATGTACACATGTCCTCTGGCCAACTTAGTCCTTAATCAAAGCTGTGCCTTGTTCTGACACTTTAATTTCCTAGCAGAAAATAAGAGTAAAATGGGTCTATGTTTCTGAGATTAACTGGATGCTAACCACCAACCTTATCTGTCTTTGTCTCAGATTGTGCTTAGCAGTACTGTGATCAGGACTTCTAATTTTTCCAGACATTGTATTAGTTTCCACCTACGTTTTAATAAAATGGCAATTTTCAGCCCTCACATAATTCTTAGAAGGCAGTGATTTTTTTCATAACCTTTTAATGATCCCCAGTAAGTATTTGTCAGGTAGTTGATTTAATTGATTTAGAGACCAAGATGAGCATTCTGCTTTAGTAATGAAATGCAGAGGACAGTTGGAACGAATGAATTATATATAGAATACATGTGATCAGAGCTTGTCCTGAAAGAGAAATGTGAAATGAGAACCTACACTGAGATGATTGTTCTTATTACCTAGGAAGCGCTTATTTGCACTTTTTCTTCAGGGTGCATTAAGCAGACATCTTCACATCCAAAGCAATATATGGAGTTAAATATTTAATAAAATAACAGCATGCTGTCTCACTAAAAAGACTACAGTGTTGTAAGTCAAACACTGCCAAACATTTTAGAATTACTAAATCTTCAACATAAGACTATGGCATAAAATTATAAGGGAAATCGAATTATGAGCTTTCATTTCTGTCCTTTTTTTATACACATATTTTACTCCTAAAATGTTAATGTTTGTTGTGTTATCCTTTATGTGTTTCTGTTCATAAACTTTCCAAAATTATAAGTAATGCTTTTGTAATGTTTCTTACATCCTAATGTTGCCCAGCTGTTACTCAGAACTTGATCATCTGCTTGCTTTCTGTGCTGGGCAGGCACCGGTATTTTTGCGTTCTTTTTATGTGTCATGTTCCTTGTTTAGGACAAGGATAAGGATACTTCTTATGTTCTTTGCTTCTCACTTCATATTTCCTGCCAACCACAGGTGTCTGACTTTCATCTGTATGACATAAAATAGCAAAATAAAAATTGAATTCTTAGAAATACTGGTTCTTGTGGACAAGACTGTGGTTCGCTGTGATGGGCTAAAAGGAGCCTGAAGTCCTCTGTGAGAAATTTTATTATGTAGCTGAAACATTGAACTATTTTTTTTAAAATGAAATATATGAATTCTGGCTGGACATATAAAATTTATGTCCCAGTGGGTGGCTAAGTGTTGTGTCACGCCTTTTTGAGTTCTGCTCTTCCTGGGCTGTATCATCAGAACCCACAAAAATTGATCGAACTTTGATAGATCTAAGTTGAGTAGTAGTGCCCTGAAGACACATGCCACATAAGAGACAATGTGGCACACTAGCAAGGAGAAACATTAAAAAATTGTTCAGACATAAACACTTATGCGATAAGTCCCTTCACATCTGTCCATAAAAAAAGATTATCACTAGGAATTAAAACACACAGTCAGATACTTCTTGGATACTTTGCATATCTTTACAAATAGTTTTTTTTTCTTGTGTTTCTTTGGTTTCTCACTCATTTTTAAACATCGTATGCTTTGGAGCTTTTAAGAATATTCAATGCTATCAACAGTGTTCATGCTGTACAGCTGTAGTTCTTGGTAAATTTTCAATATATAATGGAAATTACTTATAAAGATTTAAGTAATGATAAAGAAAAGTAAGTTTTTATTATATATCATTTATTAGCTGTTAATAGGTATGTGAATTACTGGGGTTTTTTGAGTTGCAACAGTGTGTGTGCTTAGGCACTGTCCTTTTATCTATTTGTGCACTGCCTGGTTGTTCGCAGAACATCAAGGGCATCACTGAAGAGCTAAAGCTTCTTTTTGTCTATATAATACATCATAATAAACGAACGCAAAAAACCCCACAAACTATATCCACTCTACTTAGTCTGTAGTCCTATTAACTCTTAGACATTTTCTGAGTTACACAGACATTTGGGCAGCATACAAAGATTATTAGTGAAATATAACATAATTCATAATTCCATAACTGATAGGGTTTTTTTTGAATCCAAACTGAACTAACAATCAGTATTGAATCTAGAGAGGGAGCACTGATGTTACTGATGTTACTGATGTTACACATAAAACTTAAAATCAAGTCTTCCTGATTATTTGGGAATATCAAGTAATATATAGTACAGTTATGAGTGAATAGATGTTGAGAACAGCATTCTCTCTCAGTTTCATCTTGAGAACTTGTCCTACTAATTGAGTTGCTTTACCTGTAATCACCAGGGCCCTTTCTCTGTAAAGACATCCTGGTGGGACTTGGTTATCCTGTTCAAAATCCTTCCATCTGCCTTGAAGTCCTGTGCCATGATACGTTCTTATGGAAGGAGTGAGTGTTTATTGGGGAGAGAAGAACCAGGAGGTCTGAGCTACTTACTGGGAGATGAAATGCGTAACCCAGGTTACACAGAAAGTGTCCAGGGGCATACGATTCTCTGAAGATGTGCGGCTTTACCCATTCAACAGCACACAGAAGTGGAAAGCAAACAAGAACATCTTACTGTAGTGTGTCGGGGCTTCCAGCTTTAAGACCTGTGTAAACTGTCTGGTCTAGCTGCTTGAATTTTATGGCTCTTTTGAAAGTATTTATATGGATCTTTTTGATGGAAGTGTTGTAGCCTGTTAGAGACTGTTGCAGATATAAGGCATTTATAAACTAAGTAGACAAGACTGGAAAAGGCTATGAGGTGGGAAATAGCTCACAGAAGTTTGAAATAACTTGCCCTAACTCACCCTTCACATTGCTTGAAGATGTACAAATAGAAACTCTTTCTTTCAGGTTCATCCCTGTCCACTAGCTATGTATCATTTTATATAAGCTTAAGTAAAAAAACCGTGAAAACTTATAAGAAAATAAATGTCTGAAAAGGAAGATGACTTCCGGGGACCTTTCAAGGCTGATGAAGAGGTAGTCTACCAATTTAACAAAATGTTGATGATTTTATTTATTTATTTATAGAATTTTTCTCTAAATTAAAAAATAGTTATTTGTTTCCTCTGCCTCTTCCCACCACAATCTCTTTGGAAACATAACATTTTATGTTTGATGATAAATGACATATCACATTAGAGATAAGTGTGATTTGAAATGGCTGAAATATCTAAAAGAATCAAACGTCGTATTGGAGACAGGTCGTCCTTAATAGCAACGTGATTACAGTTTTCATACTATTTTTCCTTTTTCAGACAGTATTTCTTCTACATGCTTGGAATCATTCCATCTTCCTTTCCTTGAAGGCACAGCGGGTATATAAGCATTAACCATTGTGTGTTCAGGCCCTTCGGCTATGTTTCCTGTTTCCAGTGATGTTAAAAGGTACTTGTGGAAATCCAGTAGTCTAAAGTGACAACTCTAAAAGACCAAATGTAGGATGAGCTACTACTAAACAAAATATGAGTAGGCATTTAGTTTTTCAAATTATGTCTAATCCCTAGAGGGCTGTGGAAGCCAGCCTGCAAATGTTTTATGTTGAATCTAGGTTAACAGACCTTTTTATTATTTTTTATTTCAAAAAATGGTGTATAATTAAGATTGGATGAAAAAATTTGGTTCTCCTACTTTGTTCAGTTAGTGTGCGGAAGGGAAAGATACCTGAAAGTATATATTATATAATAGCCTTTTATTACTTTTTTCAGTGTAAATAAAGTTCAGGGTTGGTCTTCTGGGTATAGCACTTATAAGATTACGAATGGATTGAGGTAGAAAGGCAAGTTAATCTCCAAGACAGTCTTAAGAGACAAACTGTACTTTGTAAATGTGTGCTAGTTCTGTCTATAGACGTAATTATCATTAAAGTTGAGAAAAAAAGTCATTCACTAGGCTGGGTTTTGTGTTTCTTTTCCCAGCTACAAATCATCTCAACCATTACTTATTGTCAAGTTCAGTAGATATGGATAACAGACTATCCCGTGTCTCTTTTACAGAATTCTTACATATGTGAAAGTTATAGCATGTTCTCCCATGCTCTATATAACATGTTCTCACATGGTTTTCTGATACAACATAGTGGCACCGGTTTGTTCACTTGTGCCAGGATAGTCACGACAATTCCTCTTTTACCCTGACTGCTCCACAACTCTTTTAAGGTGTGGTGTTCAAAAATGGATTTGTTGTTTTAGCTGAGCCCTTCCTACTGTTGCCTGAGAAGATATATTTTATTTTTCTTATAGGTAGCAATTCTCCTTGCTTATCAGTTTCTTTTTTGGATCCGGCTGATGCTATTAAATTATATTCAGTGATGTGTTTGCCTCACTGGCATTAAGATGGTTGACACTTACTGATTTTTCTCTGTCCACAAGGCATGGTAATTATTCAATTATAGAAAGAATTTAGACTGGAATTGAAGTGGAAAATATATTTTTAAATAAGAAAATTATGAATTATTCTGAAACTGCTTCAGCTGATTCATGTTCTATACTAGTAGTAAATTCATTAGACCCAGTGCTTTGAAAACCTGTATTTTGCAGTGGACAGTATGTAGTCCTTGAGCATGCCTGATTCCCGGGCTGAACTGTTTTCATTTTATCAGCACATGAATCTGTGGATATGGGGTTGCTGGGTTTTCTGAATGTCTTGTCACTGAAAGAAGAGTACCATAACTTAACATAACTGGGTTGCCTTTGTCATAGCTGCACACCTTGTCCAGTGTTGTTCCATCTCCTTCAGGAGGAATTCACATCACTTCCCACCTAGGAATTGTTTATGGATTTCTTCAATGTCTCATGGCACAAACCCAGTTTGTTACACAACTAATAGCATTGCAAAGGCTGGCCATTCTTATCCGAGTTCTTCAATTGATCTTTTATCTTGACTTTTTCCTGTTTAATGTTGAGATAACAACATTAATTATATTAGCTACCTGCATAAATTTACCTTTAGAAATAACGCTGCTAAGAAAAGTCACAAACCTTAGCAGTTTGCATAAACAGAGCTTTTGGGGGAGGAAGTTTCCAAATTAGTTGGAAAAGATTGTGGAACAGGACTTGAAAATGACTGAGGCACCTTTGAAGAGGCTGCTGTCCAACTGCAGACCAGAAGAAGGGACGCACAGGCAGCGTCTGTCAGGACTGAGGATGGAAACGACAGCAGCAGCGCTGCTGCTGTGATCCAGTTCCTCAGTGACATCACTTCTTGCTGACCTCATTGTGTGTCAGGCGGTGTTTGATGTCTTACCTCACAAGCTGACAGAAAGGTGCAAAGCTTTTAACAGTGTGAAAGTGACTTTATAACATATTTAATGTTTGGCCATTTTTTAAACACCTGTCTGTCTTTTAGAGCTGGTATATTCATTGCATTGGTGTTTTGTTTTGTGGGGGTTTTTTTGGTTTTTTGTTTTTTTTTCCCCACTATCATGCAGCTGTCTTAAAGAGTTGCACTGAGTAATGTGATGAAGACATAGCAAATGGGAAAGTTTTTTCACAGGCACGGGAAAAATCTACACTTGAGTTCTTTGATCTTCACTCATGTAACAGTTATTAGAGATGCCATATCTATTTTACTTTATGATAGTGTTTAAAGGAGAGGGAGGAAATCATTGCTTCACATTTTCTTTAAGTTTTGCTAATGTGTGTATATATATTACAGCATTGTAGTTCTGTGCTTCCCATCACTATAGGAAAAATCCCCATAGTTTCTTTAAATATGGTAATATACACTTTAAATATATGTTACATTGTGCTCTCAGTGACACCAGTGAATATCTTCAGCAAGTACACTTCAGTCACTGAAGTAGCTGGCTTTTTGTTGCTGAAACTGAGAACAGATCCTTGACGTTCTTGTAGTAACATAAATATGACACTTTTGTTGACATTAGATTCTTATGCTAGCCTGCCTTTCTCAAATAAGTGTTTGAAAGAGTACTAAAAGAAACACCAAGCATAAAATGAAAATGTTAGGGAAAGAAGGTATAGCTGTCAACATACCAATGAAAATCCATGTTCAAAATACAGGCTAGAGCAAGTTACTCATGAATGACACTGGATGGAAATTGTAAAAGTGAACAGAGGGATTCATAAGAAAAAACCCCAATCAATTCGATGTATTACCATTTAATTTATGTGACCTTTACAGCCTGTGTAATAATCACTTTTACTTCCAGTTTGGAACAATTGTTCTTTTAGACCTTAATGAATGGATGTAGGACTTCAAGTAACCTTCCTCCTATGTTTGTCTTAAAGTTCTAAGCTTCTTGTAATTACTTGCTCTCCTGTAAACGAGAATAGGAAGCTTTAAATGTTCAGCGTTGCTTCTTCCCATGCTGACACTAGCACTGGTTCCATACATTTTTTGGGCAGGTGAAACAAATAATGTTTGTGGTAGTATGACAGAGATTCAGCCTGACATAAGCCTTCCAGAAGTGAGATGCTGGATGCCATTCTGTAAAAATATCAAGGTAGTTTGGATAAAATATCAATTCTTTAGCTACTAGTTAAGTCATGGTATGCTTTGGACAGAAATGGATTTGCTTCCCCAGGGGTGGTTTTGATCACAGACGGTTAGCATTTCCTATATTACCACTTCCCAGAATGTTTTTTTGCAGAAGGTATCTGAGTATATTGCACCTGTATGTGTACTCTTGTATCTGTATGTTTGTGGATTTATTTCCTAGACGGCTTTTAAACAATAGTGTTAGTAAAAGACAGGAGATTCAGATTTTCCTGATGACTTTGCAACCCCAGAATGGTAAGGAGAGTCTATTGCAAATAGTTCTGTGATCTGTGAGGGTTCCCTTGCTGCAAGTGATTTGAAGGAATCTGTTGGTAAAAATCTACAGGTCATGTGGTTCTTGTTATCCTGAAAGATTACATTTATTTAAAATAGCTTTCTGTGAGGAAAAAAAAATGGATGGATGCTGTGGACTAACCCTGGCAGCTAAGCACCACAGAGCTGCTCCCTTGCTCCCTCTGCAGTGGGATGGGGAGAGAAAAGGAGGGATAAAAGTAAGAAAACTCATAAAGACAGCTTAATAGGGAAGCAAATGCTGTGCTCACAAGCAAAGTAAAATAAGGAATTCATTCACTACTTCTCATTGGCAGGTAGGTGTTCAGCCATTTCCAGGAAAGCACAGCTCCATCACATGTAACGGTTACTTGGGAACACAAATGCCATAATTACTAAGGTACCCCCTTCCTCCTTCATTTCCCAGCTTTTATTGCTGAACACAACATGACATGATGTGGGACATCCCTCAGGTCAGTTGGAGTCAGTTGTCCTGGCTGTGTCACCTCCCAACTTCTTGTGCACCCCCATCCTATTGGTGGTGGGGCAGCGTGAGAAATGGAAAAGGCCTTGACCGTGTGAGCACTGCTCAGCAACAGCTAAAACATCCCTGTGTTACCAGCACTGTTTTGGTCGTAAATCTAACACAAAGCACCATATGAGCTACTGTGAAGAAAAACAACTATCCCAGCCAAAATCAGTACAATGAGAAAACGAATTGAGGCAATCTTTTTTTTATAATTTTTATGTATGAAAAATTAGGTCTTGCAAGTCTCAAAATATGTTTTCAAAATATGTTAGCACATTGGAAATTATTGATGAAAGCATTGTTTTATCCAGGTTTTTTGTGTGGTTCCTGTAGATACTAATTGCTGTTGCAAGCAGAAGGCAAGAGCAGTGAGAGATTGCCAGATGCAAATTAGCAACAACTATAATACAATCTCCTGTCTGGCTTTGATTTTAATTCCTCAGAGGCCTTCTTGAATGGCATGACTACTGGGCAGCTGTCATTCTCTCTTACCTTTTTTCTTATGTTTCATCAACTATGAAAAACTCTACAGTGTTGAATAATTTCAGTGAGAGGGACTATGAGAGATCCTAAGACCTGGTGATCAGAACAGTCTTCTGGAGAGGAACGGCCTCGCTTAACATCTATGCCTGATTAGCTGCCATCTGTACTGAATTTCTGAATAATTTTGGAGTTAATGAAGTCACACTTTGGAGAGAAAATATGCCGGTGAAAAAAAAACCAAAAAACCACTACCTTTTAAACAAATCTTCCTTTCTTGTATTAACAATTTTTAAAGTTTGTATTTTACAGTGTTTACCCTACATATATAACACCTAATGGGTATAATACCATGATACAGGACAAACCGGGGGAAAAGAAGAGAAAATTTAGTACAACTGTAGGTAAAGATTTTTCTTTTTTTTTTCCTTTTTTTTTTTTTTAATCAGTCTTGGCCAAGTCAATAAATTTAAAACATAAATTCAAAACCTTGGATCCAGCAGACTTTTCTTAAGGATCTGTCTGTTATCTTTCCTCCTTCAGGCAGTCTGTGCAGATCACCAGAAAACATCTCAGATGAATGCCAAGGTCTTGGAAATTTCCCAGGCATTCTCTTGTTTTCTTCCTTTTACAGCTCTAAGAACAAGTTTATCCATAATTACATGGTATAATTCCAGGCTTTCTTAAGTCCAATCACTGTGTCAATTCACTTTCACTTACACTGGAAGATTTTTATTTCCTGAGTTAAAACAAATAAATATGCACACATACCAATATGGGTTAATCACTCCTTTTAAATTGTACCATGAGCCAGAGCTACTTTCTTGCTTGCTACCTGATCCCTCTCCTTGCAAATGTCATTACTCTGGAATGTCTTCATACTGTATACCATGGATATTGCTACTTCATTACTTGCTGCTAAACAAAGTTTGGGGGTGGGAGAGGAGATTAAGGAATGGGGCATGCTGATTCTCTAGAGTCTTTTTTTCCCCTCACTCTCCACTTTGTCCAGCTTGCCAATCTGTGCATTGTTTAACTATTCATTCTCCAGACACTGTGAACCACACTTAGACCTTCAGGATACAACCACTCATGCACTAATTACAAAGGGCATCCTGAATTTACATCTTTTGAAGGCAGGGTCTGCTCATGTTTCACTCAGTACTTCACCTGACACATAGGTTTCTTCATCTGGGGCAGCAGGGCAGATAGTTTTTGGTCACCTGTACCAAAAATAGTAAAAAGTAATTTTGAATACTATTCAAAAAGTAAAATTTTACTATTTCAGTGATTTCAGTTTTCAGCAACTTCTTTCTTCATAATGACGTCTCTCCTTTATATCTTTTTAACTGTTCCTTATACATTGTATGATTCATTCTCCTATTATTTATCAGTCCTTGGCATTTATGTTTTAATAGACTACTAACTTTATTTTTTCATATGTAGTCTCACAAACTTTAGTGACAGTGAGCACGAAGTTTTAAATGAATTTTATTCATATTTGAAAGTGACATATAGACACTTCTTGGTCTTCACATCCTCTCTCACATAATAGTATAGATAACTTCTGTAAAACACTGTTAGTGTTTGTATGGATTAAGGAGATTTTGCTTGTTCTATTTTCTAGTTGCTTATCAGACCACACTCAGTTGCATCAATGCTCTATTACTTGAGTTACACAGCTATAATAATTTAAGTATATTTATACCTCTTCAGAGCATAGTTTCATCCTACAGGTAGGAGCTTACTATTTTTTCCTTTTCTACCCCACCTCCGCCTCTTCACTGAGCAGCTGAATGA
This sequence comes from Phaethon aethereus, assembly GCF_964289735.1. Classification (NCBI taxonomy): domain Eukaryota; kingdom Metazoa; phylum Chordata; class Aves; order Phaethontiformes; family Phaethontidae; genus Phaethon; species Phaethon aethereus. The sequence goes on along the minus strand of NC_138582.1, from coordinate 88,593,985 downwards.
TTCCACTTGACTAACAGTAAGTCCATTACTATTCATAAACTTGATGACCTCATCAAACCCTGGAATGGACCCTGGAGGACCCTGGGAACAACTGACCCATCAACCTCACCTCTGTGCCTGGGAAGATCATGGAAGAGATCCTCCTAGAAGCTATGCTAAGGCACATGGAGGATTGGGAGTCAATCTGAGACAGCCAGCATGGCTTCAGCAAGGTCAAATCCAGCCTGACCGACCCAGTGGCCTTCTACAATGGAGTGACCACATCAGTGGACAAGGGAACAGCTACGGATGTTGTCTATCTGGACTTCTGTAAGGCCTTCAGCATGGTCCCCGACAACATCCTTCTCTCTAAATTGGAGAGATATGGATTTGATGGGTGGACTGTTGGGTGGGTGAGGAATTGGTTGGATGGTTGCATCCAGAGGGTAGTGGTCAACAGCAAAATGTCTAGATGGGGATCAGTGATGAGCGGTGTCCCTCAGGGGTCTGTATTGGGACCAGGACTCTTTAATATCTTCATCAATGACATAGGGGGATTGAGTGCACCCTCAGCAAGTTTGCAGATGACACCAAGCTGGGTGGTGTGGTTGACATGCCTGATGGATGGGATGCCATCCAGAGGGATATGGACAAGCTCGAGGAATGGACCTATGTGAACTTCATGAGGTTCAACAAGGCCAAGTGCAGGGTCCTGCACCTGGGTCGGATCAAGCCCCAGTATCAGTACAGACTGGGGGGTGAAGGGATTGAGAGCAGTCCTGCTAAGAAAGACTTGGGGGTCCTGGTGGATTAAAAGCTGGACATGAGCCAGAAATGTGCGCTCCTAGCCCAGAAAGCCAACCACATCCTGGGCTGCATCCAACAAAGCGTAGCCAGCAGGTTGAGGGAGGGGATTCTGCCCCTCCGCTCTGGTGAGATCCCACCTGGAGGCCTGCGTCCAGCTCTGGAGTCCTCAGCACAGGAAAGACATGGACCTGTTGGATTGTGTCCAGAGGAGGGACATAAAAATGATCAGAGGGATGGAACACCTCTCCTGTGAGGACAGGCTGAGAGGGTTGGGGTTGTTCAGCCTGGAGAAGGCTGTGGGGAGACCTTATTGCAGCCTTCCAGTACTTAAAGGGGGCTTGTAAGAAAGATGGGTACAGACTTTTTAGGGCCTGTTGCAATGGAAGAAGGGGTAATGGTTTTCAACTAAAAAAGGTTTAATTTAGACTAATTAGAGGGAAGCAGTCATTCACAATGAGGGTGGTGAAACACTGGCACAGGTTACCCAGAGAGGTGGTAGATGCCCCATCCCTGGAAACATTCAAGGTCAAGCTGGATGAGGCTCTGAGCAATGTGACCTAGTTGATGATGTGCCTGCTTACTGCAGGGGAGGTTGGACTAGATGACCTTTAAAGGTCCCTTCCAACCCACAGGTTCTATGATTCTGTGATTTTACAATTCTAGTTGAAACAGGCTTAAAACAGGGTACATAAGTACAGGATGCAGAATAGAAGCCTCTCAGAAGAGGATAAATGAAAGACTGCTCAGTATTGTACCTTGAGACTTCAAAAGACATAATTTGCCTTCTTGCCTGTCACATACTTCCTCTGCAATCTCAGATGATCACTTTGTCTTTGCCTGAGTTTCTTATTCGTACAGTCTAGAATAACAGACTAGAATAATAGAATTGGATTTTATTATTGTGTTCTGTAGAGTAATAGAAAGAGTATATTCCTTCTCTGCATCTTGGATGAAGCAGTAATGAATGCTGTAAAGACTGCTAGTGTTGCTGTCACTGTAATCATCTAAGGACTTACAGATGAGGTATAGCTATTTAATAAAGTCAAAATATTTTACTAGCCTGCCTAGCTCTGTTTAGAAAAAAAATATATTCTTTCAGGCATGAAGGCCCTTTCTTACATCTGGAGTAGAAAAAGTGGACTTAAAGACTAAATAAATTTATCTAATTTTAATTAATTAGCTATCAATTGCGTTAACTCTGAAGAGTTGTAAAGAAATATATATATACACACACCTATACAGTTGCCATCAATGAAATAGACTAGTAACTAGAGACGGGTGCTGAAAAGAAAAAAAAAAAAAGAGATATTTAGCTCTCAAAGGAAAGAGAGAGTTAGGTAGCTTATAACCTGTGGACATACAGAGATTAGAAGGGAAGGGAGAGATACTATAAAGTTCAATAAAACCAGAACTCACCTGAGTCCATTGTTTTTGGCTTCCAGATGAGTTTTGAAGTTCTGTGCCAGGCTTGTGTTGAAAGATGTTTTGTTGGTTTCCCTTGAAAATGGGGAGTGAAAGACCAGAGATGAAATGACTCTTTTGAAAATAATGTGACACCTGTGGCAGCTGGGTGTAGCCCTTCCCCAGTTACCCGTGCAAGTTCATTCAAGTGCAAAGTAGTTGCTGATTTCCACCCACGTGTTTATCAGAAAAGCATACAGTACAGTATGTGATACATGTTACCTTATGGGAAAAAACACATGTAGAATTCAGTGATCTATTTCTCCAGAGGAGTGTTCTTGTTGGGAAGAGCTCCTCTTCACATTATTGAGGTGGGTATTACAAGTGTTCTTCAGCATGTTGATTTTTTTTTTCCCCTGAAATAATAATTTTTAAGTATTTGTTTTGTCAAGCAGTCTTCTACATAAATGTCATCTGGATGGGAAAAGTAGGTGCTTCCTTATTGGTTTTCACCACAAATTCAGGAACTGTCTTCAGCCTATCTCTGTAAGAGTCATATATTATTACTGTTTTCTCAGATGCTATGGTCGACATCAAAACCCATAGCCATTAAACTACAGCATATAGAAAACCAACAAACCAACATATACATCTCTGTATATCCAGCAACCGTGAAAGACATGTCAAAAAAAGTTGTACTTTACAAACAGGTTCGTAAATATAATCAGATTTGCTCACAGAATATTTCTGAAATCCACAAGTTTATCTGACTTTTCCAGCCAAGTTTGCTAGTCCAATAGAATCTATTGTGTTGGTCTAATCTGTCTTACCTTGAAGACTGTGACAGTAACAGACGTTGTATAAAGTGTATAGAACTATACAGATACTGTAGGAGGCATTTAGAATAGTGTTGATACAAGTGTGGAGCCCAGGGTCAGAATATGTATTATTTCATTTATCTGATCAATGTCTACCTCTATGTTCTTATACAGCAATGCCTGTATACATATAAAGGATGTTTAATGAGAGTGAAGAGCTCTTTGAGTGTCGGTATAATTACAGTGCTGGTGGAGTTTGACAGTACACAGAAGCATTCTTAAGAGAAAATTTCCTTACCTCCAAAGTTTCTCATTGACCCATGTCCGTCAGTAGTTTATCATGCCCATATGTGATACCTTACTGTAAGAGTGATATGTTTCTTAAGAGCAGGTATCTCTCTTCAAAACTAGTCAAGACACATCCTTTTCCCGAATTTTTATGATGTGAATTGCAGGTCTTTATAGTTAATCCTGGTGTAAAACTAATTCTGAAAATATGTCAGTTGCAGCCTGCTGTGTCTTGTTTTAAAGCAAGGCCTATTTGGCAAAAAATAGGATGTGATCTTCTAATTAGCTCTTATCATCATGCATACATCGTACAAGTGACTGTTTCACATTGCATAGGCAATATCAAATATTATACTGCTTAAATTGAATACCTGATGTACGGTACTTCATCATGTTGCAATGCACTGTAGATGGTATAATGTTAGGCACAAAAGGCTACAGATTATTATACAGTATTCATATATGTGGCATATTCTTAAGAGTTTTTTTGTGTGGATTAACATTTAAAACAACTTAAAGACAAGTTATAAGACTCTATAATTCTGACTCACTAAAGGTGAAGAAGTTACGATCATTTTATCCAACCATAGCAAACCAGTATAATGAATGACATTACCACTCTCTACGTTTTTCTTTCCCTATAATTTCAGGTCACCCTGGCCCAACAAGCTGCAGTCACCCCATAAAGAGACTTTTACTTTGCTGTATAAACTGAGAACAATACAAAAAGCTATTGAAGGGCCTTTCAATATACTAAAATAATTATAAAGGAATTGAACACAAAGTGAAACTCCAAGCACTAAGAAATATTTATAATAGAAAATTTCAAATGCATTGTAAATATAACTTCTTGTCATTCAAGATTTATTTTTTTAATGCCAAATATAACTTTTGTGGGATTTATGAATAATAAAGTGCATTTTTCAATACTTGCACTTTTACTCCAATAAATATGAGTGATACAATCATATACTTTAACAAACTTTCTTAAAATGAGATCCTGTCATATATTTCAACTGTGAGCTTCCATGAGAAATGGTTGTTTCCATTACTTCCTGTCTGCTAAGAAAGAATGTAATCCTTCTGCTATCATCTAATTAGCAGGAATGGGACTATCCATACTGCAGGCACAGGCACTAACACAAGGTTGAGGAGCCGCTGTGTAGACATCAGTGATCACTTTATTAAATTACACAGTTTTCTAAGCAGGCACGGTCTCTCAATGCCCCAATTCTTAATGCTTTAGTGAACTGCCTCTGCTCTCTGAAGCTGTAAGGTTTCAGCCTGAGCTGAAGATATAAACTCCTGATGAGATTATGGTGAGCTTTTAGGTATTTGGCACGCTTCTGTGCTTATTCTGTGTCTCTAATAAGACTTTGAGTTTGCTGGCAGGTGAAAGCATTGGATAGCAAAGATTAGGAGATTTAAAATTCCACCTGCCTTGAAGGAAAAGAACATCTTTTGTGTTCTTCAGCTTTATTCATTACAATTCACCTTGTTCAGGAAAACTCTTCAGTACAGGGCAAAAGAATATTAAGTCCCCAGTTCTAGATATTCAGTGATCTCTCAGTTTTGGCTCTTGGCAAGATCCAGACAGATTTTTCTGATCTTTACACTTCCAGAAAAATCATGGTCTGTCAAAGGTGAACTGAAATGAATAAGAAAAGAAAATGGGCTGTTAACAAAATCTCTTTAGTATATGCTCTTGTGTCTAAATTACAATGTAATAGCCATAAATAGATTTATTTTCTCTGATAAATAGCTATTTTCCTCCTACTCTACCCTTCTTCAGAGAAGAAAACAACATTCTGGAACTTACTGTTTGCTGCTCCTTCCCATCAGAATGTGGATTCTTCTTCCCCTAGCATGCATGTGAAATATCAGAAAAGATCTTTTTTTAAATTGAGAGAGGTTTTTTTTGTTTAGTGGATTTTTTTTTTAATTAAATAAAGCTAGAAAAGAAAAAGAAACTATAATCAAATACTAAAAGCTATAATTAGTTTTGGTTCTGTTTGGTTGGTTGTGCGTGTTTTTTAAATAGATGAAGTAGAGGACTACTTTCTTCAATATAAAAGAAAACAGTCTGCTAATAGTGGAATGTGGGTGTTTCAGAAGGCAGCATGGTCATGGGCTAAACACAAAAGGGATAATAATTTAGGAAGGAGCATATGGGATGAATTCAGGGTGGAGTAGGAAAGAACTAAATTCACTCTCTGTCTGGGAGAAGATAGCAGATAACTGATGGGATAGGTGCAACTCAAAAGTCTTGTGGAGGGAGACTCAGAGGACTGACCTTATCTAAATGGGAGGGAACTGTGTGGCTAGGACTGTATCACTTGCTGTGGAAGAGCATGCTATACTGGCTGGCAAGCAAGATAATTTAAGCTGCTTTCAACCCACAACAGTAAATCTACAGATGCTTTTGAGCTGAAATCAGATAAATGGAAAAGGATGGGGTTGATCTGGTATGAATAATACATATTCATATATAGAGGAGAATAGGGTGGCCACTGGTAACAGTAGCACCAGAGGTAGGAAGACGTAATGAGGAGAAATAATGACATGGAAAAACATGGGATAGAGTTGTACAGGTTGGAGCTTGAAGAGATCTTGAGAAATCCTCTGGTCACACCAGCTGCGAGCAGCCCATTTCTGAAAGCGGTTCACTCAGACTGTTCTTCCAGACCTTCAGTCACATCTTGTTTTGGCTGCTTACTACCCCTGCAAATATATAAGAAGTTTTTCTTAATGCTTAAACTAAATCATCGTTGTTGTGATTGGAATCAATTGCTTATACTATCTGTGGTGTGCATTGAGAGTAATCTCTTATTTTCAACAGTGTTTATGAAAACTAGAGTCTTACCACCTTCAACTTTTTTTCTTCCTGTAGACTAGGCAAATAGGTCTAGTTGTTCTTTCTTCAAAACTAATACTTTTTTCCTAAACATGTTGTTGCTAGCCTGATTTCTCATTATTTACATGTTAGTACTGTGATGTTCAAACCTGGACATAGCATTTGAAATGAGCCTGAGTGGAGAGGAAGGATTATTTCATACTTCCTAAGAATAATATTCCTGTTCACATATCTTCTTTTCCACCCTTTTTGTAAAGATGAGTGATAAAAATAAATCTACCATATTGAGATTGTTCAGAACTCAATTACTTTCTCCAGAATTGTGCCTAGATGGTTTCTTCCTATGTTGCACAACCTATTATTACTTCTAATTTTAATGTTTTTTTTTTAAATTTAGGGGAGTATGTGTTCTGTAAATCTAATAAATTAACTCTCTAATTGTTCATGAAAATTATGCAGAAAAATATTGGGTAACTAGCAAGATCTGTGAAAGTTAACTCAGTATATATGATCAGATAGGAAAGAGTCATCTAGGAGGGAGAACAGGATGCAGTAAGGAATGAAGAGCACTTCATTCCTGGGGACCTCATTCATTCGTTCATGGGGACCTCATAGGGTACAGAAATGATAAAGATTCAAATAACTTTTGCATGTCTACAAGTCACCTACCACTTTGTTACTGCTGCATGCATAACTTCCCTCCCAGAATTTTAGGGGCAAAGGTAAATTTAAATGTCTAAGTAGAGAATTATCATAATAGTCTACTACTCTCAATGTCTTGGTGTGAGAAAAAGTGAATTCACTATATATAGCTAAGAATTATTGATAGGTATCCAAGTAATCTAATTAAATACAGAAAAGCCTCATTAATAAACAGTCAAAATAGTTATGCAAGATAACTGACTAATATCTTCTGCCTTTTCTCTGGTGTCCTGCTGTGTCTTAAGACTGAGGGTTTCAGTCTTCCTTAAGAAGAACAAGGAAGGGCTGCAGTGAGGCATCTGGAGATCTTTACGGGGAGGAAGACAATGTTCCCCACAGCAGAGGAACTGGGAGGAGTGAGGTGTTAATGCTTTCTTCCTCCTCAGTTTATTGTCCACTTGGGGTTATTTTATCCATATTTTGGATATCACGTTTACTGAACTACCAGTGCAAGGCAGACTGAATCTTTAACCTTCCACTTTGAAATAGTATAGAGCATATGAGCTTATTTTTTTAATAACAAATAGGATTTGTACTACATAAATATGTTTAAAAATAAGACATAAGGTATACTTCTATGTAATCTCTCTGTTGTTTAAAGTATTACTTAAGTATTGTAGCAAAAGTTCTAATGCTCAGTATTTCTTTTTTCTTTGTTTCCTCTGCTTGTTTTTTTTTGCTTGCTCATGAACTATGAAAATAGTATGAAAGACTCTCATTTGAATGAAGTAGTTTTGACGATTGGGAAATATGATTACTATTACTAATTAAAATACACAATTCCTGAAAAGTTAGTTGGTTTTTTTGTAGTTTAACATCAAACTACGCATACTCATTTGAAATTCCTAAGTGGATCAAGGTTTGCAGGACTTCAAAAAGAGGATTGAATTCTAAAGTTCAAAGGTATAGCTGACTACTTTGCAAATTCATGTTATAATTTAATAAGTGTGGTCACTGTGGTGTATATGTGTTTGCTGGAGGCTATGAAATAAGCAGTTTATTGACAATTTACCAATTATATCCTTCGTTCAGAACTAGGCAATTACATTATGAACTTCATTGGGATATAATAGATAAAGCAAGGAACATAAATCTGTAATACAAGGAATAATAAGATTAGAATCCATTAAGAAATGATAATTTGAAAGAACTCGTTTGTTTGCTTCAGGTACTCTTAAAAACCTTTACAAAAAAGCGTTGTCATCTTTTTCCCTTAAGGGCTAACTTACACCTATAAGTTACACCTATAGAGGGAAATATTTTGTTGTGTTTTAAATAAAAGTCTCTTGCAAAGGTGTCTGTTTAAAGTACTTTCTTCATCATACTGTGCTCTAGAGCATTAGAACTGTCTTCCTGTTTTTGATAAAGAGATGGCAAATAAGTTAAGACAACTAAATTAGCTGAGTTGGAAACTCTTCTGAGGCTCATTGAAAATGTAGCTTTTTCTGCACTTAGTTGCTTTCCTACTTCCATTTTTACTAGGTTGTTGAATAGTTCCTATTATTTCAAAACCTAGCCAGAGTTTTGAATTTCATTTATGACACCCTAAGCCAGGAGTCAGAATTCTAATGAAATAGAGAGGCACCTTACCAAGTTACCTACTTCAAGGAGGAAATAAAATGGTAGCAATTGTGTCTTATGGCTGATGGCTGTAGCCACTTTGAAAGAGGGTCTGCAGCCTGTGGTGGTACCCCTATACTGGTGGCTGGAGGAGGCCTAAAGATTTGGAAAAATGTGGCAGAAAATAAAAGCTTCTCCCTGTGGCTGTATACAAGAGTAGCTCTATTGATGTCACGTCTGCAGAGCAAGAAAACAAAACCATAATATGCTCTAGTGTCTTCCATTGTAATAAAATTAGAGATTGTTCTTCCATAAACTTCCAGTGTAGTTTAACCTAATTTGTCATGAAGCATCTTCAGTTCCAATAAATATCTTTCTTTCGTACAAATATAGCAAAAAAGGACTGAAAGATAGGATTAGAGATGTGAATAGATAATGGCTCCCAACGGAAACAGAAATGGCAAAACCAGAAATGGCATTGCATACCTTTTTTTAAACAAGCTTTTTGAAATGTTACATAATTAAAATTCAGTTCAAGTTTGACCAAGGCTAAATATGGAACAAAAATCATAAATGGCAGCTATCCCAGATAAAATTTTTTGCTTTTCAAATTTTCTCTTCACAGGAGAGAGAGAAGTTTGTTAAAATTTATTGATTAAAAATAAAATAGACAACCTTTTGATACATTTTATAGTTTTTACTTTAAAATTAATCCTGCTGACTTCTAAAAGCAGCTATACGTTATTGCAGAAAGGAAGACAAAAAGAGGAAATTGTTTACAAAAGAAATAACATCTCAGCTGTAAAAAAACAACCTCCTGGAACAACTAGTAAATGGAAGTCTAATTGAGAAGTGCATCAATTAAAGGTATTCATGGCCCATCTTATGTGTCCGTTGAATTTCACGAGTTTCAAATGGTATGAAGTATGTTTTAGTATTATTAGAGGGATTGCATGACTGAGCAAGCAAAATATACTTTCTAAAATTTGCAAAAATTACATTTGAAATCACATGAATACAGTTGGAGTTGTATTAAAACATATTCTTCTAAGTTCTGAGAGATATATAAGTGATTAACCTGATGGATGTGAGAACTGCCTAATTGTTTTAATTATCTGAATGTTAATGGTGAAATGATTAATATCTTCAGTGGTGACTGATCCATCTCCTCCATACTAGAAACTGTTTCAAGAAAACTCATTAAAAATTATTCCAAAACAAATACATGTATAAACAAGAGCAGAGTTGGGCACAATGTTCCTCTGTAGTATGTATGTTTAATACTGTTTAGAAGGATATTACAGAGAAATATGGAACCTTGCACATATTTGATAGTTTTTGGAAAGCTTTGATTTTTTTAAAATGTTTTTTCTTTTTTTTTTTCTATTGTGGAAAACAGCTGAGAAATGAACTTCTGGAAGATGAGAGAGAGGTTTGAGGAGAAAGACTGGTGAAATAGTTTAGTTTAAAACCATTTAAAGCTATTTAAAACAATTTCAGTTCCTTAAAAAAAAAATTTACTTTAAACCAGCAAAACTCTTACGATTCTGCTGAGTTCCCTGACCCTCTTCTAAGATAGGATTTTCACCAGAATTTAGACATTTTTCCAATTAGTTGTCCAGGGAATTAAAAAAACAGATGATAAATTTATCTTCTTCCATTGACTGTTCCAGCTCTGGCAGGGTAGCACAGAACACAAATACACAATGTATTACAGAACTGGACTTCTATCTATTTTCTGTAGTTGTACATTAAAAGATTTCCTTCATCTAATTATCTTCAAATATTTTCTTAGTTCCAGTGCTTTTTATTTAATTGTTATTTGTTCAGTCTTTTTTTTCTTATTTGCTAGCTTATTTTTACAGGTAAATGTTATTGCTTCAGTGTAGATTACTATCAAACTCATTACATTTAAAGCCGGAAGCTGAACTTCAACAGGAGTCTCAGAGGAGGGGAAAGACCTTGCTGGTACATACATCCATTAAGCAGACACGCTTGCCAAGTCCATGTGCATTAGCTATTTTTGTAACTTTAGCAAGTTTCGTCTAAGCCTTCATTCTGCTGACCTAATTTAACAAGAAGGAAATTCAATAACAACCCCTAATATTGAAGCATTATTTCCCAAGAGGAATTTAACAACACTTCTGCATCAAATAATAACGTGTGAATACTGGAATATATATACTGATGGCAACAAGAAAGCAAAAAAAGGAACAAAAAACCCCCACACCAAGAAAGAGAAAATATTATATCTCCTTTTCAAAAAAACTCAGTAGCTTTCCAATTCTTAGGGAAACTAATAATATCCTGAAGAGCTAATTTCAAGTTTGAAATTCCTATGGTCTTTGAGAAGAAACATTTCGAAGTATCTGAGAATAAATCCTGGTCTTCCTCTCTCACTCAGTATACGTTTGTTTCAAAAGAACATAAATATGAGTTGTGATAAATAATTTCCGAAGTGGAGGACCACATCTCCAGTTTGCACATGCTGATATAGTTCAGCATATGTTATTAGTGGTTTATATTAGAACAGATTGTCCTCGGTAGTATTCAAAGTTCACAAATCAAGCAAATGTCAAAGTTTCAGGAGAAAGTAAGAAGGGGTAAATGACATTATACATAAGCTGGTGTTTATTTAGACAAGTGGAAATGAATGCCTGTGAGTTACTGTGAACAGTCTTGGGGCTAAAGTCCTTGAAAGCAGTGGCTTTGAGAAGTTCTTTAGATTTCCAAATGTTGGAGGAGAGGTGAAAACGTACGCCTGAGAGACTTCAACTATGAAGACAAAAGCTGGTCCCTGAACTGAATGTGTTCGGTTATTAACACACACACGCGCACACACACACAGTCGTTTAACTGTAAGAAATCATCGCATTTCATAGGCTTTCCACTCTAAACCCCTGACATTTTATTGCAAACTCTTTTAATCAATGAAGGCTTACTGGAAATATCTTAAGTAGCACATCAATATCAAACTGCAACACAGAAAGAATTTCTGAAAGTTTTACATAGCTCTACTTTGAAAAATAAAATATATTTAAGATGATAGTGAGCTATAGTATAATGTTATGGAAACCAGAGGACACATGGGATTGCTGTGTGCGATGTTACTTATCTATCAAAATAAAAGAGGAGAAAAAACAACCCAAGCTTTTTACTACTTGAGTTTTGTGCCACATGTGGAAGAATATACAAGGAACTGTAACCACTGTCCGTGCATTTTGTTTTCTGTGGGCATGCTACAAAAAACCTGAAAAAAAAACCAGCCTGATTAAAATTTACAGAAACCACGCCCTATTAAGAAAACAAATCATAGGTTTTCATGATTGACTGAAGGAAAAAATTATCAAATGATCTGACTAGCAAAAAATGTTACTCTTTAAATGCTTGGATGGAAATAAAGTGAAAAGATCCTGGATAAATTTGTCTTGCTGAAATAACATCTCATGGTTCTGTCAGAAGAAGGAAAAACTAAAAGAAAACAAAGCAAAACAAAAAAAGAAGTGGAGCCAAAACAAAGATGAGTTAGGAGAGGCTTGCCTTCTCTCTGGAATATTACTTCCCATAACAAGATTAATTTCAGTACTTTCCAAGATTAAAGATATTCAGGATCCTTGCAAAACAAGCGCTCATTTTTAAAATACTTTCCTACATTTTAAGGCTAAGTTTGCTTCACTCCATATTGCAAGATCATCTCAAGAACTTTTTCTACTTAGAGGTTTGCTC